>NC_063436.1:20155014-20499651 GCF_020379485.1 Brassica napus
GTATCTGACATTGTTTCCACCGTCATTGAAATTTAAGGAAGACCTGTAACGGGTAATCTAAAGGTTGAATCTTTTCCTCTGTATATTAAGATCGTTCATCTGCTTGAACATATCATAAACGAAGGAAAATGGTTTAAAAAAAAAAAAGACAGCCTTTTTGTTTGTTTTTTTTCTTATTCCAAAATTAGAGAAATGAGAAATAACTTTGAATGAAAAATCCAAGATTTATTTACAATATCCGGTTTCATTATCTCATTACTTCAAGTATTTCAAATAATTATTAACACTGTATCCGGATTGTAAAATATCTTACAAGTGTGTAAAATATCTGGCGTTTATAAAATATTTTAGTTGGATATGAAAATATCTTCCTTTTAATCACATTTACACCACACTTTTTGAAAAATATGTTACAACTCATCGCTTTTTAATTATTGAATATATATCCAGTTTTAATATCTAAGTACTTCAAGTATCTCAAATGTAACCGGTTTAGTTCATAGATTACGCTTCCTCTTCACTTGTAATAAAAAATCAATTTTGTTCCTCAACCCCGGTAGCAGGTCATTAAATATGTCTCAGCTCGATGATATAATTGGCAAATCAGCACAAAAATTATTTGGTTCTGCAAATAATTAAAAAAAATGCATAGATCTGTAATTACCACACATATTTTGTATATTCACCTAAATAGCCCTTAATTGTAATTAATAAGGATATAAATGAATTTGAATCAATTTTCTTAACTAGTGTGCAAAGTGTCAAAGTGACACTTTTTAAAAACAAATGAATTATTATATTAAGTAAAACTATCATATATTTTGGATACGTGAGTGTAAAAGAAATACCAATTAATAATATGAAAACTAGTTAATATATAGGAGTCTTCTCAGAATTACGTTAGAAATTCATCTACTCCAAAGCAATGAAGGACATACTGCATAGAAAACAAACAAGCAAGCAAAAGGCAAAGAAAATAAAATACTATGTAATTTATGAATTAAGTTTTGTCTCAATGTGGGGAATGATCAATATTTTTTGGGAAAAGAAAGGATCAGTTCTTGATTTCTTATAAGTTATACTATGTAGAAATCAATAAAATTTAAGAAAATATAATTTTTTTATTACCAGAAAGTTCGGACCAAAACCTTAATCTTTCCAAACCCGAAACCACATGTAATACTCCCTCCGTTTTTTAATATAAGTCGTTTTACAGGTATGCACGTAGATTAAGAAAACCTTTAATTTTTTATATTTTCTAAACAAAAACATCATTAATTATTTACCTAACCACAATTCAACCAATAGAAAAATATAAGATATATTATCATTGGTCATACAATATTAATTATTAATAAATTTTACATAGAAAACCAAAACGACATATAATTTGGAACAAAAAAATTTCTCTAAACGACTTATAATAAAAAACGGAGGGAGTATTAGTTTTGTTCTAATGGTCATTCGAAATAACCAAATATTATTTCTTTATGTGGTAGCACTAGAACCTGCACCTACTATATTAATATAATTGGCCTTAAAATGAGGAAAAATCAATATATCACGGTTCTATTTAAATTCCGATTGAGAGTCGATTAAGCAGGTAAAATAAAAATAAAACCCCGTAATTTGGTTCACATATTTTTTTTTAAAACTCATAATCAATTAAGTGGCTGCTATTATCCTAAAATGAAACAATTAATTTTTTTTTTTAAACAATCATTCATCTAGTCAGACTAGTCTAGTATATTATAAATAAACTAATTAAAATCACTAGATGTCGAGGTCAAAAAATTAATAAAAAAAGTGTCCATATAAAATACCAAAACTAATGATAAAATAGAACTAGAAAAACAGGAAGACGTTTCAGACATGACAAATTATGGTGTAGTTGTGGGTGCTGATCTTTCTACCACACTAAGAAGATGGATCATTATGCATCACCCACTTGTTATTAGTTATTTATTCTGAATTATATTTCTTGAATCGTTGGAATTTATTTTGGAAAGTATTTTATTTTACGCCAATAGCCTTTTATTTAAGATTCAGCAAAATTGCGTAATGGAAAAAATGAAGGCTTCACCATGCATTACCGTCCACGTATGTCCTTCTCAAGTCTCAAAGACAAAGGTTCTTCGCGAACGGTCCATAATAAGCAAACATAAAATTATTAGAGAAGATTATTATTGACTTATTGTTCAAGCATCGGTGGATATATGATATATCGACCTTGGATGGCTACTCCCACGATTTTAAAAGCCAACCAAAATAAACAAAGGTCTTTTGTGAACAATATATTTTCTGTTGTAGTCACATCGAATCTCCATTTACTGGTGCGGAAATTCTTCAGTTTGTTGTTATCTTTAAAAGAGAAAAAATATTTTATGGAGTACGCTTTCTGCACCTATGAACTGAACTTGGTATATGGATTGTGAATTAATGATATATCCATTGTAAAGTTTTCTTTTAAAAAAAAAATATCACCGGATATCAGCTTTAGCCGTAAGGCTGTTCAACTAAGCTTGGAGCCAAGAGGCTCCCTAGTAACAAAATTCAACAAGACCACAACTAGACATTTGAACCAAACCAAACCAAATATTTTTCGAGTTTTGGTTCATTTTTGGTCATTGGTTCTGAACCAATCAACAAATTTTAAAATTCATAAGGTTAACAGTTTGGTTCCGTTTGACAATCGGTTAGTAAACCGAAAAAATCAAAATTAACCAAAATTAATTGAAAATACTCGAATTTAACTAAAATTATCTATTTAACCGAAAAAACTAAAACTTCAGTTTAGTTTAGTAACAAAACTGAAAGAACGAATTTAGTGAAACCGAGAAGTAAATTTTCAGTTCAATTTGGCAGTTTTTAAAAAAGAAATTGGCAGTTTTTTTTTAATTTATGAACTAGATTTTGATCCGAGCTTAGAAAGTGCATGTTTATTTTTGAAATTAAATAAATTCTATATAAGATAATGTATAGGTTTGGGTATATTTACCCAGGTGCACTGAACCGTACCAAACTAAAAAAATAAAATTAAGCTGAATTTCATAAATAACCGATCATATCTTATATCTTTAGAAACGAAAAATAGAAAACAAACTGATAACCAAAGGAGTACTTAAAATTTTAAAATACAAATTATATACCTACAAATATTAATTATATTTAATTTGTAAATAACTAAATATCCTAAAAATACTATTTATAAACCAAATTATGCAAAAAAATATTAATGACTTGATATTTTTTATTCAAATAATTAATAGTTAATTATTTATCCTATATTTTTTTCAAACAACCAAACTACCCGATTTAAAGCGCAAGATATTTTACATTTGTGAAAATTCAATAAAACGTATCATATGCCTTGTTAGAATTTCTAAAGTAAATAAACATGTTCTATTTAAACCAGTTTTTTTTACTAATTCCATTTAAATCTCCAACCCGTTTAGACCCATTTGATTTTTTTATGATAATATTAATCATTTAGTTCATATATAATACTGTAAGAAAATCTTAATAATTGATTGCATGTAATTAATTAAATTAATGTTTCATAGTTGAATAGTTGACATTAAGGCTTTTAGTTTCTAATTCATGTAAAAAGGAAAGAAAATTGTTATACAACAGATGATTTTCCATTACAACATATATTAAACATAACTAAACCATTGAAAATTTTATACTATTAATGAAATTATATGTGGTAATGATCAAGTCATGTGTAAACATGTTTGAATAATCTGTTTTATATTCATAGAGATTTATTGTTGGAGTAGTTATATAATAGATTATGGGAAAATAAGAAATGAGTTCATTTAAATTATGAAAGTATTTATATAGTTAGAAAAATATAAAGTAAGACCAAAAAAAAATTAAGTCTAATGAAATGGTCCAACAACTTTGTTTAAATAGATTTTTTAAGAATTTTTTTATTTTAATAGTATAGATTAGCCGCAACTAACCGACCCGGAACTGATGTAACCTAACCCACATGCCTAGATAAAATGCCCGAGCCGAAGTCTTAAGTGGTCGCACTGGAATCAAACCTCAGACACGAACAAAATTACGCTATTGGTCTAACATTCAATACATTGTGCAACCACACACAAGTTATATTTGTAAAGTCTTGCTTCTTAATTCATCGTTCGTTTGACAAGAAGTGAAAAACAAATAATAGTATTACTAGTAATTTATAATTTATAATCCTACTAATGAATAGTGATGGAACGTGCAAAAGGTTATGATGGTGAGTTTGTATAGAGCACTATTTGGTGGGGGCAAACTCAAAGAGGATTACATAGTCAAAAAGGCAACAAGATTGGCGTGCTTCTTGTTTGTGTTTATGTCCGTATTTACTATTTGACCTGCAATTCTACAAAAAGCAACAAGATCGACTAATATGACCTGCAATTCTACAAACAATAACATCGTTATTTTGATTAGAGGTTCATTTACCAAGATATATATAATCATATGAACATATAGATATGCCACAAACTTGTTTTGAGTGTTTCTCTCACAGTTAAGGTTGTTTCTAAAACCCTGAACTCATTTTAAGGATGTTTTAAAAATCTAGATTTGAGCTAGTCTGATCCATAAAACTCGGACGACAAAATTTTTGCGTAATAAAAGAACTAAAAAATTGGTGTGGTTCGGTGATCTATTGTACACGTGACAATTTATCGGACACTACGCTGTTTGTCTGAAAAAAAATCTCGAATATGGTGAATACATCAAAATCTTCTTTGAAAGTATGATCTATCCTATTAAAAGGAAATAAATCTTAAAAAGTTTATGCGAAGTTGTTGAACGTATTTTTTAAAAATTTAAATTTATTATTTAATATTTATCTTATTTATTTTCTCTACAATTATATCATTTAAACCTCAAATGCAAGATCCACCCACACACGTTTGTCATCTCCATATCCGTTTATATGTAAGCGTTGGTAAATACACAGTCATTATCTAATCTATTAAAATAAAGTCCTATTTTTTAATTTTAGATTTTTTTATTGCGTTGGTAAATATAATTCTTATAGTTAGAGCATTAAAAAATATATAAATATATATTATAAAATAAATATTAATAGTAATTATATGATGAAACATGTTACTATTGATAGTTTAATGAATATATTTTTTACGGGTTATTCAAACAGACATGTAATATATATATCAAATATAAACCAATTGAACAAATATATTAACACAAATATATCATAAAACATTACAATTAACATAAATCGAAGCTAGAGAGTAAGAGTCAATATTTTAATTTCTTAAAAATATAATTATATATATAAATTATAAAAATTAAGAACTAAATATAATAAAAATATATATCAAAATTAAAATAATAAATATTTACATTTCTAATGCGAATAATGAAATTAACTTTTAAATTTAAAATAAGCCATAGACAAAACATCAAAAAGTATCTAATAATATGCGAATAACAAAAGTAAACTAACTAAATAAATAATTATATTTTTTTTTGCAAACTTAAATCATTAATTTGTAATAGACGTATACATATTATTGATGCTCAAATCTATTTTATTTTTAGTATGTATCCACTCAAATATTAATCCATTAACAAGATGGAATTTTAGTTGGACTAAAATTGTATTAAAATTGGAATATCAATTTCATAATATATTCACTATTCATCTGAACGTTCATGAATATATATTACAATACTCTAAATATAATAATAAATCAAACCGGATTACATATTGGGTCATCTATCAGTTCAACCGATAACCAGATCTCGGGTTTTAACAGTTGTTACGGGTTTTACAAAATTTTTAAATAACAGTTTTTTTTTTGAAAACTAAAATGGATTACATATGAACCACCGAATTTGGCAATTTAACTGCGGGTCGGGTCGGATTTCAAAACATTGAATATAATTTTTCATTTGTAATATCTAAGTGTAGATACAATTAAAATACAAATTTATATCAAATAAATTTGGAATGTTTCGAAAATAATCCCGCGCTTTGAAAGCGCGGATCAAAATCTAGTTATATCATTTAAACCTCAAATGCAAGATCCACCCACACACGTTTTTCATCTCCATATCCGTTTATATGTACTAGATTTATTGCGTTGGTAAATACACTGTCATTATCTAATCTATTAAAATAAAGTCCTATTTTTTATCTACCATACACAAGTCTATGTTAGACCATTCATTAAAAATTTAACTAAACATCCTAAAATTACTTATATAAGATATTCTCCTAATAAAAATAATATATATCTAAATAATAACATTTTAAAAAAAACATAAATATATTGTCATTAGGTAATCATCATTTGACTGTTTCTCATATTTAATATAGACCATATTTTTTATATTTCAGTAACTAATTTTGAAATTCAATAGTATAGTCAAATTCTTTTTAAATTATCAAATTAAATTTTTATATAAAACAAAACAAATAATATTTTATTGGTTGTAACATTTTATGTTGATATGTTTAGTAAAAATAAAAACATTAAACTGAAATATAAAATATTAAATAAAATAATATTTTAAAATATAACAAAAATAATTTAATTTATTCACATAAAAACATTTCGAGAATAAAAATTTCTAAACAAAGAAGTTAATAATTTTTTTTATTAATTCATATAAAACTAATGTTTAAAATTGAACTATTAATATTGATCTTGCATTTTAAATAAATAAACAAAAATATTTCATTAATATATAATTTGTATAATATCATCAAACAAATTTCAACAAATATAAATTTTCAAAATAAAAATTACATACATAAAATTGATATTAGATATATATCTTTATAACATATTTTATATTTTAAATATTAATTTAAAAATATAAATATATCCGCACAAATGTGCGGGTTAATATCTAGTTAATGTTAAATATGTTGTTGCTTTGTTGAGTTTACATGTCGTAACACATTGGTCCTTCAATAAGTTATATATATTAGTGAATTTCAAAAATAAATCTTACACTATATTTTTAACCTATGTAAACAATAATTTCTTCATATTTTTTGAAAATCACTCACCATATCAATATGTATGCATGGATTCTTTGATAGATTATATAATAGTTAATTTTGTCATTTAAAGCTTTCAAATGATATTTTAAATACGAGAATATGCTGATTTTAAATTACAGTATATATATATATATTTATATTTATATTATATAAAAGTTGATAGGTATTGTTTAAAAGTTTTGACAACAAAAAAAATATCAATAGGAAAACATTAACCTTCTATATATTTCATAAATATTCCAAAATATTAATATCTTAACAAACAATCTACTAATCTCTATAAAATCGACAACTTACAAATTAATACCAAAATTAAATCATATAAATACATTTAACATAAATTATAAAAAAATGTTTAAAACATAAAAAAACTATCAATACAAAATGGGTTTAAATATATAATAGTTTGTTTTAAATTATACTATTAAAAATAAAATCAAAGTAAAATAAGTTAAACAAACGGGTTAAATAAATAAATGTGCGGGCCAAAATTATTTGAAATCTTCAAAATTTTAGTCTAATTTAAAATAACAAAAATAAATCATATAATAGTCTAAGTATGAAAAAAATCATTATTATTACATAAAAAAAAATTTCAACCGAATATTAATCTCGCGCTTTTAAGCGGGGGTCAAAATCTAGTAAATCATTAAGCAAAAAAAGTATGATAAATCAATAAACCTATCACTAATTTTTTTTGTCGACCAAATAATTTTGTTAAGGCAGCCTATTAGGCGTATACAAGTAAAATCGGTTTTGTAAACGAAGCCCAACAAAACAATAAAATAATATTTTAAATGTATCCAGAAAAGTTATGCTCATGTAAGTTCAGTTTATTGTTACTTAACACGAATTGTTGAAATAGAAATTTTTATGAATAACACTTTGATTTGGTTGAGATAAACACAAAAAAACTCGCTTAGCGAAATATAAATCCAACTATCGGAACCAAAATCGATCAATAGATCAAAGATATTTTACTATAACAAAATCGGGAGAAATATAAAGATCAAGATTGATAAAAATTAAAAAGTATATATAACATATCAATCCAATGTCTATGCCAACCCAATTTATTGATATTTTGTGCTCATGCACACATATAACTATTGTTATAAAACAATCGTAACGAATAGTTAATATTTTTATTTTATTTATAATCTTTATCTTATTTTATAATTTATATATAAGAAAATACACAAAATTCAATTTAAATAATAATATGTTGTTATGTTATCTATATACAATCGGATTGGTTCAATTATTTATTTGTGTATATATTAGATTGCATTTATTTTCCAAATTTAAATATTTTATTTTTTATTTTAAATAAGTAAAATCATATTAGTTTTGTTAGTCATATTTAGTTCAGTTTGTTGTTTTAGATTTATATATAAATTTGTAAAATTTTGCATAGTTTATATGTTGTTTTGAGAAAATATTAAATAAAGTGGTATCCAAGTCTGTATATACACAAAATAAATAGTTTCGTAAGTCACATTTGTTCAGTCTGTATGTTATGCTCAAAACCTAATTGTACTCGTTGGAATATAAATTAATTAACTATCTCAAACTGACAAGTGTTACAACTTACAAGGGTCAAGGGACCCACCCAAAATTAGATCTCCATCGGTGATGCATTGTGAACATCGACTTCCAAATAAAATCAGGAGCTTGTAATTTTATGCATGTTTACACGCCTAAAATTTTGTAATATTGACACTATTCATATCTGAATTATGCATGGTTTGTATTGCATCATATGAGAACTAAATTCTTAAAACTAAGACCATCAATGAGCCTAACGAATTCTAAACTATTTCGAGTCGGGCTATGTTTTTTTTTGTAACACATGTTTTTCGTTCATATCTTAACTGATTACATGGATAAAGGCAATATTGAACATATGATGTGCAATCCTTTTTAAAAGTTCAAAGACAAAACAATACAAAGATAGAGACACAAGCTTGATTAAGTTTGATAGGAAGTCGAAATTGATCTCAAAGGTACCACATGCAAGTACACTAGTAAATACAACGCCCTTCAAACTTTTCACACTCATAAATAGTCACTCTAAATCGTGACGTTGAAAGCTCCAGAACCTCGAGTCTCATTAGAATGATCCTCGTTGTATCTTCGGTCCCAAACGAACTATTACACAAGATATCAAACGGCTAGGAAAACTATAATACTCTTTGGTTTTGAAACCAAGAGAAAAGTACCTCTTATGAAGAGGAGTTTTGATGGAAAGATTCACTTCTACAAAGAGAATAAAGGAGTGGAACGATCTCTCATGGCCCCGGCATGAGGAGGTTTGATTAGCCTTTTCTATTAAGGTTATGGGACTGCAATCTTCAAGCATTAAAAGACTCCAAGGTACACTTTCAATTTGTCTAGCATTTGCACTTGTTGGATTAACTGAACGATGACGACGACTTTTGCTTAACATTGGTGGCATAGCACCATTGACTGCACCAAAAAGATAAAACAGTCCATCTTTTCCCAGATATTTCTTTGATGGAATTTCCATCTTTGAGTCCATAACAACATGGGCTATCTTAATGAGATCTATGATTATTTTGGGCTTATCTCAAGAAACTAAAATTTCATTACAAGCTTGTATTGGATTCATCTTGGATTCATCTTTTTATACACTTGCACCAACATAAAATTGTTGTGGTACAAACTTCAGTTCAGTAAGATAAAAAAAAAACAAATATGTTTATAAATATCTTTCACGATTTTCTTTTAAAAATAAGGTGATTATCATCAATTGGCTAACAAAATATACATTATTGCTTAATATATGATATTTGTCTATTTGTTATAGTGATTTACTGTTTCTTAAGTCAACAAATATACTAATGATCACTTCTATAACATATGTGTATATCATTACTTAATTGTTCACATGACAACCTGTATTGATATTCTTCATATATATCTTCTACGAATCCTTCTTAGGTATATCGATGCATCCATTAATGTCCATAACTATGTGCAAAGCACATGGGGCAGTAGTTAAACCTAATTGTCCAGCTTTCTTATTTAAGTCTTAAATACGATCCACCTTTCAGTCGCGATTAAAGGGGAAAACAATTTAGTTTACAATTGTTCAAATTCCTATTTCTTTTTCGTAGGTACGCTCTGTTGATGTAAAGATTTCATATCTTACAGATTTGGGAGATTCTTTTTTTTTTTTTTTGCTAACTGAGTATCCTGGCCCCACCGAAGTGGTCCAGACTAGAGACCGAAGTGAGCATGGACACTGCCAGGACGTCACCATGTGGCTCACCGTGTAACGGTCTTCGGTCTCGGATGCTGCAGCCCATATGTAAATTCCGCAGTGGCCAAAGCTCGAACCCAGGGGCGGGCACTCCAGCTGGAGTTCCTATACCACTAGACCAAAGCAATTTGGTTTTTGGGAGATTCCTTGTGGCAATTAGCTTAACCTTTACTTTTATTAGTCCCTTTTGGTGGTCCTTATAGTCCATTTTCTATTCATTGATATATCAAATTATGAGTAGTCATTTTCTAGTCTTTGGAGCCAACCAAACAACTTTGCAGTTCAAAGATTAGAGAATCAAGAAAAAAATGTGAAAACAAAAAATCATATAGGACAATAATTCATCAAAGTAACTAGAGAAAGATGGCAACATCGTTATAATCTTTGTCAGATTGGCGCAGAATGCTTTGAAGGAAATGTGGTTGATTCATTTATCCAATAGATAAACCATGCCCTAAATTAGATATGCCAGCAATAATTTAAAATCTTTTATCCATACATACTTGAATATCTTGATTTATTATTAGTGAAATCTTCAGCTACAAATTGATTTTATTCGAATATATATTAAGTATAACTTCCTTTTCAAACGTAAAGAAAGCGATGGAAATAAAAAACAAGACTGAAAATGATTATGGTCTTATCGGCTAAGTTCTACTTCCAAATAGACATACTTGGATTTTTCTAACCAAGCATCTATAAGAAACTCGTGAACTATGCCATTTTGGAGAAGAAAAAAAAACTTGCGAATGACTAATTAATTTTTTGAAAAACGTCAAAATGCAATACGTTACATATAAGAGATTAGAATATTTAAACATTTAAGGGAATTAGGAGTGTGATTGGCAATAAATATGAAAATTTACCAGAGGGTTTACAATATTATACCCGTTTTTTACTAGTCTGAATTCATGGGCTTAGGAAACTCCACAACATAGCCCATATACAATCTCTTTTTTTTTTGGGAAATCTGTTTTTTTAGAGCAAAAAAAAGGTAACTATGTCCCTTTAGACTAATCTGTACTACTTTATGTCCTATTAGACTATTTTTTTCGAAAATGGCAGTAATGCCCTTAAAATTGTAATTTTTTTAAAAAGATAAATAATGAGTTCGACAAGCGGGATCGATCGATCCAGCTTTACAAGTTACAGTGGATCGATCGATCCCGATAATTATTCAGAACAAAAAAACGCGAAATATATACTGATCGACCTGGTCCATTTCACTCGATCGGCGAAGGTCGATTCTTTACAGATCGACCGATCCACTAAGGATAGATCGATCGATCCCGTGCCCAGGAAAGAATCCCAAATCGATTTTTTTGGTTTTGTATGATTATATCCGGGTTGATTCCCACTTGATTTGAACCGACTAAGCATGATTTCAACTCTTTAAACTCGATTTCTCTGGGACGAAATCCTTAATTTCCCATTCACGAACAAAGGGGGAGAAAATCAAATTCTCACCCAAACTCGATTTGTCGTTTTTTTTTTGTTCTTTTTCGTTTTTTTTTTTTTTTTTTTTTAAAATCGATTTTTTAAAAAAATATATAAGTGAATATTCTCAAATATTTTGTTTCCATATTTTTAGGAACTGATTTCTTATCCGTAGAATATAACTAATATGTAGAAATCAATTTCTACAGTTTTGTAGAATTATAGTAATTTTTAGAATTTGATTTCTACATGTTTTAGATTTATAGTAAATCTGTAGAAGTCGGTTTCTACATGTTTTAGAATTAGATTAATGTGTAGATTTTGATTTCTAAGAACTTTAGAATGGTAGGTTAAGCGCGGAATGTGTATTCTACATATTTGTAGAATACTCCTATTTACGTAGATCACGTATTCTAAACATTGTAGATTCAATGAAAAAAGTAGATTTCGTTTTCTACTTCGTAGAATGTCATTTCTACTTTTTTTAGAACATAATCTGAAATTTATAATTTTAACTTTTTTATAACTGGAAAATATACCATTAAGTTCATATAGGTATTTTAACAAATGTTACTATTTTTCCAAATTTTTTTTGTTTGTAAAACTATTTATTAAAATTATTTTCATAAATATTAAAGGGTATTATAGGAAAATATGACACAAAATATAGATTAGTCTAAAGGGACATAGTTACTATTTTTTTGCTCTAAAAAAACAGTTTTCCCTTTTTTTTTTAAATACCACACTTGTTTTTATTATAAAAGTTTGTATTGTTTTTACTTTGTAATTTTTTTGGTTGAAACAGTCACTCGGCTTTAAGCGAATCACCTACTTTCATATATAAATTTGTTTGGAGGAATCACTTAATTCCACTAGGTTTGTGAGGGCAAATCGTATAGTATCAAATAGTTATATATTTTATGATCATTTGGATCAGTTGTAGAAGTATTTTTGATCTGCTCTTTTAAAGAATCAAAACAATATGATGAATAAAGTTAGAAAGCTGGATAACATGGCACTTTACTCGTCAAAGAGAACTTTTGCTGATGCATTCATCAGATGGTCTCAAGAAGTCAAGCTCATCGCACCAATAACTGTCTGGTAACTAACAAATGCATACTCTACAAACAACCGTGTTCACTCCTTTTGCATTTTTGATACTTGTTTATCCACCACCAGTGGTGGCCTTGACTTTCTGTCTAGCATACTACCTCATGTCATAAATTCTCTACAGATTTTTTTTTTCTTTTCATTTGAAGAGAAACCAAATTTTTTTTCATTTTTCCTTAGCAGAAAACTCTGTTATGTCTTTTCATTTACGTAAATATATTCGTTTATTTTTCCCTTTTCACTAGAAAACATTTCAGAAAGACAAATACTTCGAATTTTTTATTTTGGCATATTAAAAAGAGATACTTTGGATATTTTATAGAACAATGTAATATTAAGAAAACTGGAAAATTTGATTAAAAAAAACTAGAAACATATCGATCATTTTGCAAATTAGAAAAGAAATAATAACTTCAAAATAGAATATTGAATGATTACTTTCTATTTAGAATAGTACCACCCAGTCACTCTATTTCATAATGTAGATATTTAGAGAATGTTTCTATTTTAGATTAAATTAAATTTTATTGAACTATTTGACCAGTCATATTTTACAGTCTTTTATATTTAACTGAATTAAATAATTTGTGCTTTTATCCCAAATATCATAGAGCCTGAAAAAATAAATTGTTACAGAGAGTTTTCTTACTTTGTTTCGGCCTTTCGGGTTATAGTCTAATAGATGCTTTCACATAGTTTGGTAAAGTTTTATACTATATCCTTTCCACCATTAAAAATCTAAGAACACAAAAAATGTCACTGGAAAATACTGACTTGCAAGTTGCAACTGTATTAAAGAGCATTAAATTCCAATAAAGTTCGATATTTTGGACAATTTTTTCCTTACACGTTAAAGAAAAGAATTCTATTTTGGTTTTTGAATAGTGGAAATCCATTAAATTTTGGAAATGAAATGAGAGGTGAGTTTTAATAAAAAAAGTATATATGGTAAATCATAGGGGTGGGCGTTCGGGTACCCGTTCGGGTTCGGGTCGGGTATTTCGGATTTTCGGGTATTTCGGTATAGAGGTGTAGAACCCGTTCGGGTATTTCTGTACTTCGGGTCGGGTTCGGGTATTTTAAGTTCGGTTTCGGTTATTTCGGATCGGGTTCGGATATTTAGATTTTGAAGAAAAAAAAATGAAAATTTTCATTTCTCAAATTTCTTATATTTAAATATATAACTTTTCACTTAACTATTTTTTATTTTTAATAGATTGCATGGTTATTATATTTGGACATAACATTTTCAAACTAAAAAGACATTAATTTGGTTATTGTTTTTAATTTTTGGATGTAACTTTTTGTTAATTGCTGAAATAAGAAGTTTGACATGTATTTTAAGCGAATAGCAAATCATCTTCTACGTAATTGTATGTATATCATATGAATTTAAAGTATGTGTAGTATCAATATAAATATTTTATATAAAATGAAAGATGTAAACTATAAATATAAGGTTGATTATCATATGTTCGGTTATTTTCGGATATCCATTTGGATTCGGATATTACCCGTTCGGGTTCGGATATCCAATCTCTCCTAATTCAATACCCGTTCGGATATTTTGCTACTTCGGTTCGGATTTCGGTTCGGGTTTTTCGGATCGGGTTCGGGTGCCACTTCGGATTTCGGGTAAAATGCCCACCCCTAGTAAATCATATGTGAACAAGAAAAAAGTACAGACTTGTCAGCCCCACTCCGTGAAGACATCATCCTTTTGTCGGTCCCCTTTCTATGTGGTGAAAATATTTGTCCACGCTCTTCTAACTCACCCACTCAAATCTATATAATGCCTTCGTAAGTTATACACACGATTAAACTTATAAGAGCTAATCTGACTATTCATGAAGTTTTTTGAGAAAAAAAAAATATTATAATGTCTTCATATCACAATAGAATTACCAAAATTATCTAATGGCAACATGTTTATCTGTAAATCATTACAAGAATCCATTTTGTAAGGCTAAATAAATAGTAAGAAACACAACACTGTAATTTTACAAAGAAATAGCTACAAGTTTTCGCATAGGACACAGCTAATACATTCACATGTTATTGTGACCGATTTGACTCGGACAAAAAAAAACGTTGTTCTCCTGTCGATATGGCTGAAAGTTTTCCAAAAATAGCACAAGTTCGGTTCGACCGACATTTATCAGGATTTTTTTATCTATACTATAATATGTTTTACCACCAAAAAGGAAAATCGTGGCACCCAAAAAATGAAATTTAATTAATAAAAATCAATGTCAGTTACAAAAAAATATATAATAAAAATCAATGTAACTCGTAAAGTACAAATGTATTAGAAATTTAGAACGATATATACATTCAAAATAGAAAAAAATGAACTGACGCATGAAATCGTTGAAATGACGAAAACAAAATATTTCTGTTTTGTCGGCAGAAATTCTACTGTTTCTTTATTTTCCCTCTTTTGAGTATTTAAATAATCCAGTTTCAATTTTCAACACAACAAAAAGGGTTTAAAATTAAACAAAGAAAAAGTGTAAGGAATTGCAGCGACCCACAAATTAAGGATTCAAATCTGACTAAATTTTTTTTCTCTTTGTTCAAGTCAACAGCACTCTTACTGAAATTTTTGCGTTAATCAAGGCTCTTATTCCTCTCACTTTTCTTTTGCTATTTGTTTATTATGAGTTGATTATTTCATGAGCTTACTACTAGTGCAGAAAAGATGGAATATAACGCAATTCTGATTATCGTCCATAAATATTGTGAGAAAAATTTGAATAAAAATTTAAATTTTCAAGACATGCGTGTTAACTAAACAAAGATGAATGCGCGCTATGTATATGGTGGAACTCTGTGAATGGAGAAATGAAAAATAAATGTAATAAGCCTCTACGGCTCGTCTGATAGATCAAATACGAAAAACCAAAAGAGAAAAATGTTGCTTGCTGAGTTTCACTATGAAAAATAACACAAAAATAAAATTAATCTCACAAATTGAAAAACAATGGAGCAGAAGATGTTGCTCCGATTATATCATCATCCCTCTATACATACAACTTTTTTTGTTTCCTGGAAACCATAATAATCTCTTCTTCTTTTTGTTCTTATTTTCATCAAATAAATCTTCTAAGACAATCTTGATCACTCGCTTAATCTCTGTAAAACAATCTATGAACAATGACGGTTTTTAGATTTTCAATCTTACATAGAGTAATTGGAAACGACATGGCTTTATATTTGGGTTTTACCTGTCCAAGAATCAATAGAAGGGTGGAGGTGGAGGAGAAGCATAGGATACTCCGATCACTGGCGGTAATGGCCCCTCATATTCAGGAGATGGCGGTGGTGGAGGCGGAGAGCTGTAATAGACTGTCGGTGGAGGTGGGGAGCTGTAATGGACTGATGGTGGCGGCGGAGAGCTGTAATGAACTGATGGTGGAGGCGGAGAGCTGTAAACTGGAGGAGGTGGTGAGTACTCTATGCAGGGAGGGGGTGGGGGTGGCTCGATACAAGGTGGAGGTGGAGGAGGGGAATAACGAGGAGGCGGTGGTGGGGAATGTGGTGGTGGTGGTGGTGGGGAGTGAGGATACATTGGTGGGGGAGGTGGCGAATGGTGTGGTGGTGGTGGTGAATTGTAGTAGTATGGTGGAGGAGATGAATGATGCGGCGGTGGTGGTGAATTGTAGTAGTATGGTGGTGGAGGTGAGTGATGCGGGGGTGGTGGGGAATTGTAGTAGTATGGGGGAGGAGATGAGTGATGTGGTGGTGGTGGCGGAGGTGAGCTGTAATAGTATGGTGGGGGAGAAGAATGGTGAGGTGGTGGTGGAGGTGAGTAATGTGGCGGTGGTGGAGGTGAGGGGCACGGCGGTGGGGGAGGGCGAGTGCAATAAATTGGAGCTGGTGGTGGAGGAGATGAATATACTGGCGGTGGTGGTGGCGAAGAGTAAACTGGTGGAGGCGGTGGTGGTGGTGGTGGTGGGGAAGAGTAAACTGGTGGTGGTGGAGGCGGTGGTGGAGGTGGAGGTGGCGGTGGAGAGTAGACTGGTGGCGGTGGAGGTGGAGGCGGCGGTGGTGGTGGAGGGGGAGAGTATACAGGTGGAGGAGGCGGTGGTGGTGGTGGAGGTGGAGGGGGAGAATAAACAGGTGGAGGTGGAGGCGGTGGTGGTGGTGGTGGTGGAGGAGAGTAGACGGGTGGTGGTGGTGGAGGAGGAGGTGGTGGTGGAGGGGAGTAGACAGGGGGAGGCGGAGGAGGGGAGTAGACAGGGGGAGGAGGAGGAGGAGAATAGACGGGTGATGGTGGAGGTGGCGACGGTGGAGGCGGCGGAGGTAATTGAGGTACAATCGGAGGAAGGGGTGTAACAGAACGACCACACTTAAAAGATTCACAATCCACCGGAGGCCGAGACAAAAACGCTGCACATTGCTCCGAAGACCTCTGAGCAGGACGCGACGGCAAACAATTCCTCCGGTCATCAAACTCCGGCAACCTGAGACACACAGGAGCCTCGCCGGTGAAGAAATTGTAGCTGTAAGTGAAATTCTCAAGCTTAGGAAGCTGACAAATACTCGCCGGAATCTTCCCCGACAACCGATTATGAGCCACATTCAACTGCTCCACCGACACCATCCCGCCGACACTTTCCGGCAACGGCCCCACAAGCTCGTTAAAGCTAACATCAAACACCGTCACGTTCTTCAGCCTCCCGATATCCCCAGGCAAACAAGAGTTCAACCCATTGTTCATGAAAATAATCTCATTCAGATTCTTCATCTCAACAAAACTCGACGGTATACAACCATGGAACCGGTTATTCGCTAGCACCACTACCGAAACCGGCGAATCCCCGAAATTATCCGGTAACTCAAACCGGAACCGGTTATGATTAATGAAAATCGCATCTAACGGTTTGCTAAAGAGCTCTTTGGGGACAGTACCTTCAAACTCGTTGAACCGGAGATCCAAGAACTTCAACGACGGCAAATCAAGAACCACCGCAGGGAACTTCCCGGCGAATCGGTTGTTGCTGAGATCGAGCTCGAAGAGGAGCTTGAGATGCTTGAACTTGTGCGGAACCGTTCCACAGAAACGGTTCGTGTTGACGTGGAACAAGGCGAGATCCGTCAACAAACCGAGCTCCTCGGGTAGGTACCCCGCGATATCGGCGTGGTTGAGATCGATACCGGCGACTGTACGGATCCGGCGGTTATCGGGAGCGCGAGAGCAGAAAACTCCGGTGTAGGTACAGACATTGGATCCGATCCAGTTGAGGGTGATGTTGTTGGGATCAGAGAGGATGGCTTGCTTCCAAGCTTGAAGAGCTATGTAAGCACTTCGGAGTCTTGGGTTCTCGAAGACGAGAGACGGATCTACGGTCACGTTCTCTCCACGGTCGCCGAACTCGTCGCGGTAGTAGAGAAGCTGTCGGCGTTGGATGAAGCGGACTTCGTTGTCGGTGAGAGGAGCATTGGATGAAATGGAGAGAGAGTGGACAGAGAAGAAGAAGAAGAAGAAGAGGAGGAGGAGAGATTGAGTGGTGTTCTTCATATCACCACCACACAACCAGACATCTGCGAGGAAAGAGAGAGAGAGAATGTGGAGGAAGAAGAAGAAGAAGATAGATGTTATGTGAAGGAGAGAGAGTGTGAGGTGTGAGATTCGATTTTTGCTTAGCTTCTTTCTCCCTAGGGTTGCAAAAGTATACGTTATATACTTGTTTTTATGTTAATTTTATATTTTCTTCGTTTTCATTAACAGCTGTTATCTGCTACGAAAGTCTATTCTCTCTTCTTTTTTTTTGTAACACGCTACAAAGTCTATTCTTTAGTCATAAATAGTTGAACCAAATATCATGGCTGTTCGGTTTTTGGTTTTTTTTTTTTGATTTTTTTTTGTTCTAAAAGGATGTATTACCATCCAGGTATTTATATAATTTGATTTGGTTTTAATTTGGCTACGATAATAAAAAATAGAAACCGACTAGTATGTAAGAATATTTGGGATCAAAATCGGATTTTGGTTCATTCCAGATATTTTTATGATAATCTTGGTTAATTTCATTTAAATGTCGAATAATTTATGTTTTAAATTAGATAGGATAATTCAGATAAATATTGACAGTCTACAAATAAACTTTTTTGAAAATAAATAAATATTCATTTCTTTTGATTTCAACTGTTCATATTTGTTAGCTGTTAATGCAACTGTAAATAAACATACTTTTACGTGTGATTGTGTTACAGCTTGATATCATGTGTTATTAAAAGGGTTATATAGTTTTTTTGTCGACAAAAGCGTTATATAGTGTATATAGTAAAATTTCTGCTTTTCTAATACATTGCGGAAGATGAACCAACTTATTTGCGATGTGACCATTCTTTTTTTAGAGCCAAACAAAACATAACATGTTATACAAACATTCTGCTTTAAAGTTATTGAAACATAGTAAGTAAAATATACTGTACGAATAAGAGATATTCCCAAAAAAAAAAAAGAAGATGAGTTATTTATTCATCATGTTGGGTTTGCGCTACATATAGTTGTTGTTCACTTTTTTTTTTCTTTTTCGGTTCTCCTGTTTATGAATGGTTCTCTCTTTCCACCACCGGTTCCTTTTTCATATTCATATGGTAGTAGTATGTGTGGTAAACATCTAGTATGATCATGTAGAGACGCCAATAAAGAAGAAGCTTTTGCCAGCTTTTGAGCCTGTTTTATTCTTTGAGATGTGAAAACTACATACCAACCAATCCCACGGAAGCAAACATAATGTCATTGACAATTAAATTAATTATCATTAATTAGTGTTTGGTGTTTCCTACTTCTTTTTAAAAATATGACTAACTTATAATAAAAGAAGCAGTTACATAATAATGCAAAATAATTAGAAAGGAGAGGTGGTTAAGGGAAGAGTCGGTGGTCATGAGTGTATCGTGAAGCTATTTAGTATTTTACACTTAATGTCATTTGTCCGTTGCCGGTAATATTTACTGATATCAATAATTATTTTGCCAAATATGATATTCCACTATCACGGGTTTCGTTAAACTTTTTAATAGCAAAATATTACCATTATTATTAGTATCATCTTTTTTTTTTTCTTTAGTATCATCTATTATTGCATTTAGTATGGTTATTATGATTATTACTTTTATTGTTTTTCAGGAGACCTCGATGATTTCTCCGTCAAAGTATGGCCGCTTTGGACGTATGTGAACTCAAAAAATAATTGACAACGGATAACAACTAGAAAACCATTAAGCAGTTGGTTATTTGTTATCCAGAATTATGAACATATATATTATACTGTTGGCGTGGCGTCTTGTCACTTAGATTTATGTTAATATCTAAGATACTACTGGTCGTGAATAATTTGTTTGAATCATTTTTCACAAATTCCTTGCATTATTTGTCTTCACAAAATAAAACTTTAAACTAATAACAAGAATTTATTTTGCCAAAAACTAATAACAAGAATTATAAACCAAAAATAAAGAATCAAGGACATTTTCAGAGATTGATTATTTTTCGAAAGAAATGTTACATGAGTTTTTGTTTAAACGTTTTCTGCATATATTAAAAGTTTAGTCTATCTAAAAACATTTGGTTGACAATTTTTTTTTCAAAACATTCGGATAAGAAAATGGGGTCTATCTAAAAACAATTCATATACTATTATTTCCTACATTCCAATTTAAAGAAGACAAAATCATGTATCACTATAAAAGTTTTTACGACAAAATAGTATACAAGGAAATTTTTTAGAAAATACCATTCACTAAAAAATAAAAAAACTAAACTACCATAAAACTAAATCTCATCTTCACCCTCTATATAATAAACTGTAAATTATAATCATTAAACCATAAATTTAAATATAATATATATTATTGTATAATTTGATATTTAAAAACTTTGCGTTTTTAAAATTATTTTAATATATTTAATTAAGTATCTAGTTATTAGCAGATACATATTTATTTTGAATAACTGCTATTTGAAGAAAAAAAATCTTGTTATTTGCATCAAAAGAATATATCTCACCTGAAAATATAAAAATTACTCATAATCTAGCAAAAAAAAAGTTCCAAATAATACTACTTTCTTAGCCGGTCTTTTGAATCCACCTTTATGTATAGTTCTTTTATTAGGACTTGACATTGTATTAATCATAAGTATATTTAGACAAAAACTTGTTTTAGTACTATTTTAAAATATTTCTCTTTTAAATATTGCGTTGAGAAAAATTAAGACATCTTATGTGACAAACAAAAGTTTGGATGGACAAAATAAAGTCCAGTGTATCATATCCATATCGTGGAACTAAGATTTACTAAAGAGTAGAGACCTATCAAATTATGCACTGTGATACATGTTGATTATGATTCCACGGCGTGACTTTTGCAAGGAGCAATAAAGAAGTAAATCATCGCAGAAGATATGCACATATAACACTTTGTTGAAAGCCAAACATTTTTATATTTCGTGTGTGTTACAAAAGCATGGAAACAAATTATTCGATAACCGACTCCATTAAGGTTTACTATAAGTATATAAGGATTAAAGACACCTAACAGCTAACTACCAGACTTTATAAATCATTAGGAATGTTAAAAAAAGAGCTAAACGAATCACTTTTATTAGTAACAAAATATTAATTGTATAGAAAATTTGCTTTTTCAGAGTTCTGCAACATGTTTTTGTTACTGCCGCAAGGAATCAAACTGTATTGGAACGTTTTCCACGTCAGGTTATGTTCTCATCCAAGACTTCGGACTTGTGGTAACACAAGTCAATTTTGTAGAGTCAACTTCAATATCTTACTTTTGGTTAATTTTGAGTTAGGAGTATAACTCAAAAATGTTATCAATCATGCATTATTTTTATTTTCTTGAGTTAAAGTTGGAATTATAATGTATTGTACTTGAGTTATAATTTTGAGTTTATCCCTTTAAAAAAATTGACAACTCAATTGATAACTTAACATCAAACAAAATTACACGTATTAAGAATTGAGTTACTATTTTTTTTGGTTTTATGTTTAGTTATTTCTAGTTATAATACGTTTTTGAGTTTTAGCAAAAGAATATTTTTTTAACATAATGTATCACGTTTAGTTTTTTGTTAGTTGATCAAATATTTTCAAATTTTTTTATACAGCTATTTACCGGTTACTCAAAGATGTTTATAAACTATCATTTTCATTTGAATTACTTATCAAAAACATATCTATAATTTAATTGCTAATATATAGGTACATTTTGTTAGAATATACACATACATATATTTCCTTAATTTTAATTTAATTGAATATTTTAAATCTATTTATTAAATTTATAATAACTATTATTTTATTGATATTTATAATTTTTAAAAAATACTACATACTGAAACTTATACATTAAAAAATTTATGAGTCAATAATTTTGAAAATGTATTAAGTCATATTTCTATTAAATTCATAATAACTATTTATTTAATTTATGATAACTATTTATTTAATTTATGATAATTATTATGTTACTGATATTTATAAAAATATAAAATAAGACATAACTGTAACTTATGCACAAAAACGTAACCAATCAATAATTAGAAAAAATAATAATAACTCATATTTGTTTTCCTTTTTTTTTTTGGTAAAAGTGTAAATATATTATTACCAATATTTTTTTTTTGACAGAAGTTATAGAGGTGACAAGAAACAAAGAAACCGAAAATAAAAATCTAAACATAGACTCAACTAGTTAAGACGAGATAGACAGACACAACAACTAAAACCATTTTTCCGAAGTTAAACCAAGTCTCCAACAACAAATTGCCAGAAAAGAATGAGTCAAGTTCAAACGAGAGTCGGGATTCCAGTAATTTTAGTCACTTATCCGAAAACAGTTTGTCGAGACTTTATAGCAGTGGCCCACAAGAACTTACAGTAACAACAGAGGCCTAACACACCTGCAACAACCAATACCGAGCATTTATTAGGCCCGAGAATGGTCTCTACATGATGCCGCTCCGAGCTAAATGGACTGCACCCTCCGTACACCCCACTCCGAGGCCAACCTGCACACAATTGTCAAGCACACCACCACAGAGATCTCAAGCAAGTCTATGTGATATTGGGATGTTAGCTAAGACCGAGCATTAGGAAGTGGCGGTCAGTGACCCGAGAACCACCACACACCCGTCGTCGCCAAGAACCGACGAACTAAAATTGGAGTTGCTAGAACCGTCTATTGCCATATCAAGAACAGGAATTTGAGAATAGTGTCCGTTGCTTCTTCATTCCTGGCTGGCAAGGGACAAAACAAACAGAGCAGGGACCTCAAGAGGAGGACCGAAGATGAGGAGGCAAAGCAGAAAGCCACTCGAAGCGGCATAGACGACAACTCTTTAAACCTCTGACATGACCAATGCGCGCCGGCCATAGAGCTCAGACACCAACCCAACTGCGTTTTGAAGCTCAAGAAATTGCCGCCGTGGTAGAGAAACTCACCAACGCACACCACACTAAGGAGGGGAACATCGAGAAACCAATGAGAGCCACCTTTCTGAGCCAATTTCCCTCCTGGCCATGAACAGCGGACTGCCAAAGACTCGAAGAAGACACTGCAGCCCTCCTCCTCACGGACAGAGGAAGTCGGTCAAGATCTGAGAGAGAGAAAATCGATCTCCACCAAACTCCATAAGCCGACTGCAACCACCACCTACCGCTTGACCTTCTCGCCATAGTATCAGAGAAAGTTGAGAGATCACCGGAATCAAACCCCTATGCAGCGGAGCAATTATCGGAGCCAAACTGATAGAACCAAAATCGGGAAGGATCACTTTAGCTGGGTGTTGGATATGAACCGAGAAGCAAATGGCGCTCTGGAACTGAGATGGATTGAAAGGATCGTCAAGAGATGCGGAATGGCTCTTGATATACCCACGATCTAAGGCTAACCACCAAAGAAAGAATGAATGTGTTGGCTAACCACCAAACAACACACAAAGATGAATTGGCTTACCACCAAATCAACAAGCCGGTTCAAACCGATGAACTAGCTAAGAACTCTCTCTCTCTCTCACTCAGAGAAGAAACGAAATAAACAACCAAAACTGAACTGATTTTATTCATCAAAGGAACTACATATTTATAGTGTTTTGTAGTCAAAGACAATTAAAGAAATTGTGTAAAAATAATACATAGAAAATATAATCTTGACCAGATCTGAATTAATGAGTCAAAGACTCAGTCTTCCATGCAGATTGGTCAAAGATGACTCTTCAGCTGATGTCCAGGTTCATCCGAACCCATTGGATGCACGGCGGTAACGATAAGGACTCCTACGGGAATGTTCGGATGGTCCGCCGGGTGAGAATCCATGTCTGTCTTCAGGTTCATCACGACCCAAGCTAAGTCTAGCTTGATCCAAGTCAAATCTGGCATGATCTTTCTCAAGTCTGGCATGATCTTTCTCAAGTCTGGCACGGTGAAAAACATGAACTTCGGTTGAAATGTTCAGAACCTCCTGAACTCCATGCTGAGCTGGTTCCATGTAATGATCCGTGGACTGCGGCACATCATTCCCTTCCTCTTCAAAAAGATTTGTCCTCAAATCTGAAACATTAAAAGGAAAAGGGTTATAAGCAAATGAACCATAATTAAAACATTGCTCACCTTGAGTTTGGTCCGGTTTGTGAATGAGAGAAGATCCTTCTTTATGACCATAGTTTTGCTCTCCACCTGACCCTTCCTTCGGTTCATGTGCATAGTCGTCGAAAATTGGCAAAGGGTCTTCCTTTTCAGTCTCGGTTTCAGCTTTCTCCAAATTCACCAACGGTTTCTGTTTTTGGCACTTGTTGGCATAATGACCGACCCTATGGCATTTGAAGCACCTGGTAGAAAGAGCATTGCTTGTGGTTTTCACAGCCTTGCTTTTATCAGGAGACAAAACATTAGTTTTCAAATCAGAATTTGAAAGAGAAAAAGAATTACTTTGCTGTTTTGGTGCAGAAGAAGTGTTGCTGTTTCCCTTCTTTTTGAGTTGCCGGACAACATGAATCGCCTTATGCAACATCTTTTCCAAGCTGGCATAAGTCTGAAGCTCATTCTGATCAGGCACATCACAGTTGCTTCTCTTGGCTTTGGTGAAGGGATGATCACCACTTCTGACCCACTTCTCATCATCGCACATGTCTTGTCTCTTCTTTTGTTTCTGCACAAAGTCAAACCCATTAGAAGCAAACCGTTTCTTATCAAAAATCAATTGCTCTTTTTCAAAAACAGTTTTAAAAGGAAAGTAGACGTCTTGTTGTGGTTTTGATTTCTTGAGAAGTCCAAACATCCTGAAAACACTTAACAAAAGAGTTAGCAAATAAAAATCCTCACACTCTCAAGTGTTTAGCTCACGATTTTTAGATGGTCACTCAGAGTTCTTTCCACTGGTTCAAAGGATGATAGACAGTCAAATTTCAGCAATCAAAACCCAAAACAAACTTTTGTGGGAAAAAGAAAAGAGAAAGAAAGATGAAGAGATTTTTGAAATGGATCCGCCTTAACTGTCCTAAGGCTGGGTTTCTCTTCAGCCAGCAGGATTTCTCTTCTACCACTCCCCCTGGATTTCTCTTCAGAAGGTGATTCAAGCCAAAACTTTTTTTTTTCTTTTTTTATCGATTTTTTTTTTTATAATAGGCGATCACAAGGGAGTAAAGGAACAGCCCGGATCCAAGAAATAAGAAAAGAAAAATCGTGGAGAGATGAGAAGATGAAATGAAAACAAACCAGCCAAAGTGGCTCTGATACCACTTGATAGAACCAAAATCGGGAAGGATCACTTTAGCTGGGTGTTGGATATGAACCGAGAAGCAAATGGCGCTTCTGGAACTGAGATGGATTGAAAGGATCGTCGAGAGATGTGGAATGGATCTTGATATACCCACGATCTAAGGCTAACCACCAAAGAAAGAATGAATGTGTTGGCTAACCACCAAACAACACACAAAGATGAATTGGCTGACCACCAAATCAACAAGCCGGTTCAAACCGATGAACTAGCTAAGAACTCTCTCTCTCTCTCACTCAGAGAAGAAACGAAATAAACAAACAAAACTGAACTGATTTTATTCATCAAAGGAACTACATATTTATAGTGTTTTGTAGTCAAAGACAATTAAAGAAATTGTGTAAAAACAATACATAGAAAATATAATCTTGACCAGATCTGAATTAATGAGTCAAAGACTCAGTCTTCCATGCAGATTGGTCAAAGATGACTCTTCAGCTGATGTCCAGGTTCATCCGAACCCATTGGATGCATGGCGGTAACGATAAGGACTCCTACGGGAATGTTCGGATGGTCCGCCGGGTGAGAATCCATGTCTGTCTTCAGGTTCATCACGACCCAAGCTAAATCTAGCTTGATCCAAGTCAAATCTGGCATGATCTTTCTCAAGTCTGGCATGATCTTTCTCAAGTCTGGCACGGTGAAAAACATGAACTTCGGTTGAAATGTTCAGAACCTCCTGAACTCCATGCTGAGCTGGTTCCATGTAATGATCCGTGGACTGCGGCACATCACAAACCCTAGCCCAAAACGACACACATATCTAAGAAGAGCAAGACAGAAGCGGCGGCAGCAAAAAGAGAAAGAGAAACTAGACAGAGGAGCCTCCAGTCACATGAACGCACTGCCATGCCCCCCGTCTGTGCCAAAGAAGTCGAGGTTCAACAATGGTGTCTACAAGATA
Source organism: Brassica napus (assembly GCF_020379485.1). Taxonomy (NCBI): domain Eukaryota; kingdom Viridiplantae; phylum Streptophyta; class Magnoliopsida; order Brassicales; family Brassicaceae; genus Brassica; species Brassica napus. The sequence goes on from NC_063436.1 coordinate 20,181,604, forward strand.
TAAAATGGACAGAGAAGAAAAACATCTTTTTAACTCATATTTTTATAGCAAGCTCACTACATAAATTTACAGTTTTATCACATAAGTTTAGTGAGACTTACATCAAATTATAATTTTATTGTAATGCAACTCTAATTCAACTTGTCAGTAATTGAAGCCATAGTGTAACACAAATCATTCATTTCATCTGTTCTAGTTCTCTTTTGTTCTGACAACAAAAAGAAGAAGAAGATAGGCCATGCTCGTTTAGATGTCGATATGACACACGACCCGAACCCTCCGATAAAATGTTATTTATTTGCATATGATTATGCGACTAGTCGCAACAACAGTTGCATATTGCAATTTTTTTTTAATAATCACGAAGACTATCAACAATATGAAATAACGATATGTGACCAGTCATTGTGATCAGACGCACGACAACAAAAACAAATAACAAATTGCGTTTTACGACTAACCGCAAGTTATTTTGAAACAACTTGTAAATAAACATTTTTTTTTTCAAAAAACAAAAAACACATGATCATTATGAGAGGTCTGAATATATACATTTGTCCTACTATAAGAAGTTGTTTTACCGTGCTCATGATACACTTGTAAGCATTGATGATAAGTTTGAGCAGGAATATGACATAAAATTTCAGGATCGATCGGTTCTGTCATAACATGGTAGCAGCATCAACGAGCTTAAGGAAACATAACCGAACCTTAAGTAAATCAAATGTGGTGTTCTTGTTTTTGTTGGAAATATATCTTGACATTACACCAACAAATACCTACTTCCAGAAAAGAAAACACATGCATTAGCGCGTCCTTCGTTTAGTGGGATCACCGAGGATTAACATCTTCTGTTAGGTACTTTTGTTTACGGAATCTGGGTTATATATTTGCTAAATAAATAACAAATAAAGATTAAGGAATAAATGCTCAAAATAAAGACCAAAGACAGAAAAGTTGGTGAAAGCTCAAAGAGTTGGCAATGGGCTGAGAGCGAACGTAACCATTCAACATAACGCGTTGAAAAAGATTGTTGCAACGACTTGGAAACTTCGTAACGGTTTAACACGAGATGTCACCTCACACTCAAATGCCCTTCCAGTACGCCGTCGTTTTCATTCCACCTCATTGATATTTGGTTAATACAATTGGCTCATCACGATATATTCATAGTTCGTCCAATCAATACTAATTATATTTTTGTCCCCATCTCACCATTTTATCCATTAATTCACTTTATAATTATTTATATGGAAGAACTACATAATACCATATTTTTTTGGTTGATAGTGTAGTTAATTCACAAATCTTTGGCAATATTATGTTGGTTTACACCAAAAAAAATATTATGTTGGTTTATCAGTATTAGGTACTTCTTGTCACTGTTTTTAGAATTTTATCTATAAAAACGTTTTATTGGTTTACATTATAAAAACACCAACAATATTAGCACCCTTTTCTCACTCTACCCACTGAATTTTGTAAGACAATTTGTTATTTTGGTATTAAACAATCTTCTGTACCTGGAATTATCAACATGATCAATTACGCCTTGGACACTGTATTATCAGTGGTTAGCTCCTGTCAGTATTATTAATGGTTAGCTCCGGAAGAATTATATGGACCAAATTTTGAACCTTTCAAAGTTTATAAAAAAACAATATTAATATACTAATCTGATTAGATTACTGTAATGTTCATATTCCAAACTTGTGGTGTTCTAGTTGTTCTTAACATTCGTTTTACAATCGTGAAATATTTTTTTTATATGGAGCAGGAAGCATCTAGTAGTTTAATCAACTTGTACCAAGGATAATTAGGTCTAGTTAGAAAATAAACTGTGATATAATTACATGCTATTTTAGAATTAAAGTTATACTAGATTTGGACCCGCACAACTGTGCGGGTATTAATTTTCATGTTTTTATATATATATATTACATAATTAGAATATATTTTTTAAGTTACTTATATATTTAAATGTTTATATATAACTATCTTAAATATAACAATTTGATAGTTTTCATGCTGTAAGTTAATTGATTATTTCAAATCATCACATATATTTGGTATTTTTTATTATATATATTTTAAAATTATTTTTATTCAACTATTATGATCCTGATCCGTAATTCAAAGCGCTAGATTTCCTTTATCAGTATTTTTTTATGTTTATTCATTTAAGATAATAACTATATATATATATATAAAAGTTTAAGATAAGTTAATTTTATACATGAATTATCTAATTTACTAATGTTAACCCGTTCTACCAACATATTATATTTCTAGCATAAATTTTTAATGTTTGTCAAAATAAAATATATTAATTTATCAATTTAAAATAATTTTATCATATTTAGTTAATTACAATTTTTTATTTTAAAATGATAGATATAACTATAAAATAGTAAAATTTGATATAATGTTTTTCATTTTATAAAAGATAACTAATTATTTGTATAATAAATTTAATATATAATAAAATATATATATTAATGTATAATAACATTAATTTTATTACTAATTACAAAATTAGAGAAAATATTTATATACAATTTTTGATAATATTTATATTTATTTTATTTATACTATATATAAATCCAATTGATCATCTATTGTTTAAATTTAATTATTGATAGCCCAATAAAAATTTCTTGTAGGCCCAAAATTTAAATGATAAAATTAGATATTAAATGTAACATGACTTTCTAGGAATAGTTATATTACATGTTAATGAGATTCAAACGAAGTTATATAGTCCAAAATGCCAATTCAAGTATCAAATCCAGTTACGGCATCCTGAAAGCAGGGATACGAACTCATTTATCAAATCCTTTTTTCCTTGGGTAACTTATGTAATCTGGCATTGACAGAGCTGGTAAGAGTTAAGACTAATACTAATTCTTGTTATACAAAAAAAAATACTAATCTTGTTTCTTATGGATTCATGTAATTAGAAATAAGCTAATCCTAACAGTGGTGTAACATATTTTTTAGATCTTTTTTTGTTTTTAACTTTCGTTGTTACAATATATATATACACGTATATATCTTTCAAATAACTGGAAAGTTTCACTAACAATAAAATTAGGGTATGAAAATAGTTAATAAAAAAACTGAAACTACATTTTTTAGGTTTACAATCATTGAAATATTTTCTTACATTCAAGCACGAAGCATCTAGTAGCTCAATAAACAAGTACTAAGGATAATCATGTCTACCTAGGAAACAAACTGTGATTCTACATGTTAATGAGATTCAAAGGAAGTTATATAGTCCACAATGCCAATTCAAACATCAATTCTACTTATGGCATCCTGAAAGCAGGGATACGAACTCATGTATCATATCTTTCTTTCCTTGGGTAACTTATGTAGTAGGGCATTGACAGAACTAGGAAGAGTTAGGTCATACTAATTCTTGTTTCTTATGGATTCATTATTCTTTTTTTTTTGTAACACAAACTTTCATTAATACTTAAACTCCAATGTCCAAAGAAGCCAATACAAAAGATTCATTCATCAAGGCTTGCTTAGCCAAAGCTTCCGTCTCCTTATTGTTGCCACGCTGATTCATTATTCATATAATTAGAAACAAGCTGATTCAGTGGGGTAACTCTTTATCTTTAAGATCTTTTGTATTGGTCACGGCTCAAATTATGGCACTATAGATTTTTGATTCGTTATATAATGTTATGCACATGATCGCTTCAAATCAAGAGTTATTCAAGATCACAAATGAACCCCGAGTCAAATTGTACGAAAGTATGTATTATTTATTCAGTATGATGCAATAATCGTTGATAATAATACTTTGTCATTATTGTGATACTTAGTACTATCATCATTTCTACTAAGATTATACGAAGAGAAAATTAAAAACAGGACAAAGTAATAAGTGTACTTCCTTTTTTGATGCATAATAATTACACACCAGCATTGGAGCGTGGTCGACATTTTCATTGGCAATAAGCACAACTTTCATCTACTTATACTAAACCACAGAAACAAACATATATTTAATGAATAGTTATGGCATTTCTCTATTAGTGTATTTAATTAGTACTACTATCTTTGTTTTCTTCAAATTTGTTAGACCATTATTATAACTTGTGCAACTACAGAAATCATTACACTTCTTTACATTGAATTCGACACAATTAAACTAGTACTACTACATTTTCTTTGAATAAAATATCTCTGAAAATTAAACCCAACTAAAACAATATTGCACATCGCTTGATACAGAAGTTGATGAAGGGCTGAAAATTTAAACCGAACCAGTTCCCAAACCAAATTAAATCAAACCGAGTTTTTTTGGTTTTTGCGTCTAGTTCAGTTACTTAGGTTAGGTTGAACCCAAAATTTTTTTTTCTTATAAACCCAATATATACCAAATTATATCAAATTTAGCTAAAATATATAAAAATTCATGAACCAAATTAACCTAGATTCATAACAATTTAAAAAGATTTTAACTGAAGTTGGACCAGAAAAAAAAACATCCATTAGTTTTGATAGCAATAAATACAAACTGATCCGAATGAACCGAAGTTAGAACATGATTAATGAGAGATTCTTAGAATGTGGGTTCTTCACGGAATATAAGAAACTGTTTCTTAATTTTTGACTAAAAAAGCTAAGAATCGGTTTCTTCCCCATTAAACATGCACTTAGCTATAGACTCTAGTTAAGTCTCTTAATTTCTTCTTTTATAGTTATACAATTTGTTTAGTTAAAGAGTCTTTGTGCTAAACAAAAACTTAAACAATAGATAAGCCTTATTGGGCCTATTGAGTCTATCCAAAACATATGGCCCAATTAGACAAAACGCCACGACAAAACTCCGTCACTGGCTTCAACTCATCGGTGGTGTTTAGCTTCCCCCTCCGACGCTGCTGAATATGCAGATCTCTTTCCCCCCCTTAGACGGCCTTTAACAACCTCAAATTCCACCGATCCTCACTCCTCCCTCGAAGATCTTTCTCTTCCGGTGACTAAATCAGGTACCTTTCTTCCAAATTCGAAACCCTAGATCTCTCTCTCTTCTCTCTATCGTCTTCTCAGATGGGTGACAGTGAAGACGAAACCGGATACCCAAAGAAGTTCTACCCTCTGAATCGTCAAACCCATCCCATGTACACCCGGCCCATTCCCAAGCGCCACGCGTATTACCACGAAGAAGAAGACGACGAGGAGGACCAAGAAGACGACGTAGGAGTAGGAGGAGGAGGAGGATACAGTCATCGCGAGAGGTTTCAAAAGAGGCTTAAACCGACTAAACCGGTTCCCGGTTACGACTTCGGCTCCGGTGCGAGCGAGACGAAAGCCGAGCAAGAGGCGTTCGTGGTGCTGGAGGTGTGGGGAGACAGGTTCTTGCAGTTGGGTCGGAGGAGCTTGAGGAACGAGGACTGGAACGAGGTCGCGGAGAAAGTCAGCGAGGAGCTTCGGTCGGAGAGGTCGGAGACGCAGTGTCGGAGAATGGTCGATAACTTGAAGAGGAAGTATAAGAAGGAGAAGGTCAAGGTGGACAAGTTAGGGTTGGGTTCGAGCAAGTGGTCGTTTTTCAACAAGATGGATATGTTGCTCGGCGGTGGCGGTTCTTCGGCTAAACCGGAGTTCGGTTTAGCCTGTGGGGTTGATTCGGGGGAGTTTGTGTTTATGAACACTAAGGTTTATTTGGAGAAGAGTAATGGTTTTGATGAGATGATGGATAGTCCTGGTGATTCGGAGGAGGATGATGATGAGGAGGAGGAGGTTGAGTATGAGAGGAGGAGGAAGAAGGGGGACGATGCGGCGTCGTATAAGCTCTTGGCGGAGTCGGTTGAGAGGTTTGGCAAGGTTTATGAGAAGATGGAGAGGAGTAAGAAGGAGCAGATGAAGGAGTTGGAGAAGATGAGAGGTGAGTTTCAGAGGGATTTGGAGTTGCAGAAGAAACAGATTGTGGAGAGAGCTCAGTCTGAGATCGCTAGGCTACGTGAAGAAGAGGAGGAGAACGAGACTCATCATGATGATGATGGTGGTGAGAGTGAAGATGAGGGGATGGACAATGATTCTGATGTCAATCTCAGTGATTGAATCATTTAATAACACTAGGTTTGTGTGTTTGTTTTATTAGATTCAAGAAAGATTATGTTTTTGTTTTTCGTCTTGGGGGAATTCAGAATTATTAAGTTTCTGTAACTTTTGTTTGATGGTTACAAGTTTTATTGATATGGATTAGTAAGGATTATTGTAATAGCCATGACAAGTCTCTCAAATCCATGCATTGTTTTATTTCCTCGTCAAGTCTCTCAAATCCATGCTGCTTCAAGCCTCACCAAGGAGTAAGTCATTTGGAACAGGCAATTGATCATCATCAGCTGCAACTGCAAGTGGATTCTAAAAGTATTGGGCCATTTGTTTCCTGATTTTGATTTGTATTTTTTATTCAATAAAAGTAACGGCCTGGGCATGCTTCTAGGAGAGAAATTTAAAGCAATTTCAAAAGATCTCAGGACATCGAGGCAGCTATGATGTGAATTCAGGCTGTTTAGTGGCTCTTTCAGTAAGTATTGTTCGAGCTTCAGTATTCTCCACTCATATCTTGGTTATGGTACAAGATTAATAACTTAAAGTTAGGTACATGTCAAACCATATACCAAACTAAATTCGTATAGTTATCATTTACACATTTAATAGAATCTAACGGGAACGGGAGGTGCGGATGCTGGTGGAGTGAGAGATATACATAGACATTAGAAATGTAGATTTCTGAAATAGCTATAAGACTCCTTGACATGCAATTGGACACTATAATCATTGTTAAACGGAGATCCAGCTACACGTACTGATAAAATTTGTTGCAAAAAAAAAAAAGAAGAAGCAATTGTTGACATCCTAATCCGAAGATCCTTACTGCTCGAATAAGATTTGCTAAAAAGGAGTGTACACGTTTGAACGAAAAATCACTTGTACGAGACAAATAATAAACCTCTTTTGTTAACTAGTGTTTCAAAAAATAACAAAACTCTTATTGATTTAGTAAATGGACAAAAGAAAAACGTACTGTAAAAAAAAGATCACACATGCTTTTATTAATGATTACGTTTGTATTTTAACTATGGACAATTTGGCTACATCCAAGGGGAGTTGTGAAGAGGCATAGCAATGGATTTGACTTGAAGATAGCTATCGAGAGCGTCCATGCCACTTTCACGACAATTACCACTCATCTTGTAGCCACCGTAAGGCGAGTCGAGGTCAAATGCGAAGTAGCAGTTAACCCAAATGACTCCAGCTTTGATTGATCTCGAAACCGTGTTGATCACGTCAACGTTTTGGCTCACTATTCCAGCTGCTAGACCGTATTTCGTGTTGTTTGCGCATTTGATTCCTTCCTCCATAGTCCTGTGGAAGCAAATATATATAGAGATGTTTAGTGTTCTATGGAATGTGATCAAGAATGAGAAGAGAAAATGGGGGAGTTTTCGTTTGCTTTACTTGAATTTCATCAAAGACATAACTGGTCCAAAGATTTCTTCTTTGTATATCTTCATATCGTCCTGTAACCAACAAAAATAAAAACCCATTATTTAAAACAAACTTGTTACTAGGGACTTACGCGACATTTCTGGTCCCGGTCCTAGTCCGAAGGATTCAAGAAATGTGTAATATTACCGTGACATCTGCGAATATAGTTGGTTCGATGTAGTATCCTTTGTCTCCAATAGCGTTCCCTCCAGTTAATAACGTAGCTCCTTCGTTTTTGCCATGCTCAATGTAAGAGAGAACCTTCTCATATTGTTTTTTATCCACCTGAAGACACCAAAAAATAATCAACTAATATAATCTACTTAAATCTACTCATAATCAAAGATCAATGAACTAGTCTATTTTACTTGAGGTCCTTGTCGAGAAGTGGAATCAAAAGGGTCACCAACGGGCCAGTCTTTAACCTTCTCCACCATTTTCGCTACAACCTTATCGTATATACCTTCTTGGACAAACACACGAGAGCTCGCCACGCAGATCTCACCCTGCACAATCCACCAAATATGTTTTACATAACAATGTCACAATATTGGTTGATATTTGGCCTCTATGATATTATACCTTGTTGTAGAAGCAACCTAGTAGCGCAAGTTCGGCGGCTTTGTTAACATCTGCATCATCGAAAATGAGAAGAGGCGATTTTCCGCCTAATTCAAGGGACACTTTTTTTAGATTGCTTGTGGCTGCGGCTTGCATTATCTTCCTCCCAACATCAGTTGATCCCGTGAAACTAACCTGAGCACAAAAAAACAAAAGACATGAATTCACATACAACTAACAAAAGCCCCATTACTTGATGAATCCACAAACTAATTATCTCATAAGACGATAGTTATTTTACTTTGTCAATGTCCATATGGGAGGCAATGGCAGCTCCAGCAGTTGATCCAAATCCAGTCACCACGTTGATCACGCCATCAGGAAATCCCGCCTGTGAATTTTCAACAAAAATAAATACAATGTTTAGATAGTTAAGCTTTAATTTCTTCGATTGCCTACACGTTTGGCATTACTATGAACAAGCTATAGTTGTGTGTTTACTTTTAAAATGATACCAAAGCTTTTAGTGTTTTATGTGTATGGATTGTTTCTTTGTTTATGTGTATGGATTGTTTCTTTGTTTATATTTGTTTATGTGTATGGATTGTTTCTTTGTTTATGTTATATAGTATTAAGAGTAAACGTATACGTAACCACAATATACAAATTACAAACAAACAAACAAACAAAGCGATATTTTATATGATTTTAGAAAATGTTTGTTTTAAAAAATTATGTATAGAACAACCACGATATACAAACAAACAAAGAGATATTTCATATGATACTATTATTTAGAAAAAGTTTGTTTTAAAAAAATTATGTATAGAACATACTTAATAAATAAAAAATGAGATAGATAAACTTACTTCTTTCGAGAGATGAGCATAGAACAAAGCAGAGAGTGGTGTCTGCTCTGCTGGCTTGACCACCATGGTGCAACCAGCAGCTAAAGCCGGAGCCACTTTCATGGCAAACATAATGCTTGGAAAATTCCAAGGGATGATGTGGCCGACCACTCCAATAGGTTCTTTAAGTGTGTATCCGAACAAAGACGGACGTGTCATTCGAAGTGTCTCGCCGTGGATTTTATCCGCCGCACCCGCATAGTACCGGAAATGTCCGGCTGCAGCCGGAATGTCATTCATTTTTCCCACTTGGAACAATTTTCCGCCGTCAACCGCATCAAGAGCAGCCAATTCTTCAATATTCTGCTGTATTAAGTCTGTATATTTGTTGATAATCCTTGCCCTCTCCTGATCCGATTAAAATCACCGAAGCATACAATTATAAACGACCTTATCAAAATTAGTTTATTACACATAAAACTAAATTTGTATATATACATGGAAAATTAAAATATGATCATAATTAATATGAATCAATCTATTTATCATCATTTAGTTTTAGGTTGAAAATTCATCTAATTTAATAATACAAACAACCTTATCAAAACAAGATTGTTATAAAATATAAGTAAACTTAGATAGAGTTTTCTGAATATGGGTAAACGTTTTTCTTAATAACATGAAAATGACTTCGTGACACTAACAGCAAAAATAAGTCAAATCTGGACTCGTTCCCTATACTGAAAAAAATACACGAATCAGTATGGATATATACTAAGATACAACCCTAATAAATACATATTTATTAGTGACCCACTACGTATGGGACCACATCAATCAATAAATATCAATTATTTTTTATTTTATATATTATTTATCAATAATTTGCTAACCAAATTAAAAACGGGTAGGTACAATAAAAAACATGAGGTGAGAAAGATAGGAACGTACGAAGCCAGTCATTCGAGGCCAAGGACCATGATCGAAGGCGTGACGTGCAGCGTTAACGGCCAAGTCAACGTCTTCTTTGTCTCCTGCTGCTATTTTCGCGATCACTTCACCGTTCCTTGGGTCTATGGTTTCAAAGGTTTTACCTTTAAAGTTTAAACACATTAAAACAAAAACTGAATGATCAAATATTATGTTTCAGAAAAAGATCAAATATTATGCCAAATTAAATCAACCAGCCGGTTCAATATTCAATCACGAGTTTTGACATCTTCGTTTTCATTGTTAAGAACAATACTTTAGCAATAATATTAGTAAAACAAAACTTCTAGAAAAGGTTGCACCAAAAAAAACTTCTAGAAAAGGAAGAAAAATATTAGAGAAGAAAATTATAAATTTGTGGCTGAGAAGAGAAATAGTCAGGTGGGACCATCAAGCACTGGTGTTTGAGAGTAAAACATGTTTCCAGTCAGGAAAGCTTTTAATATAGGTTGTCAGAAGAAAAAATGTTTCTTCCAACAATTTAATAGTCATCCAAATTAGCCACTGGAAAACTTTTAGTTGTACATATTTTAGGGATTGGTCTAGTCTCATGATTCGCATCCAATGAAACCAGATCCTAAGGATACTGAAACAAGACATTGGTGTCATCCCAGAAATTGAAGTGTTTAACATGCATATATTACCTGGTTCTCAAAATATCAAAAATATCTGTGTGTGGATTATACGTATCCTAAATCATAATTGTTTCAAGTTTCATATATTTCAGAACGATCAAAACATTTTCAATCTTTTTGGGGAGACATTATTTTGTTAAATGCACAGAGAAGAATCTGAGGCAGGGATTTATATAGTCAAAGCCAAAATCAGAAAATAGGAAGGATCTTGATACATATTTTATTCTGTTAATGTCAACGTTTTGGAGTTGTGAGATTAAGTAGATAAGTAGTGAAATTTAAAAACCTGAAGCAGCATCAAGGAACTGGCCGTTAATGAAAAGCTTGGTGAATTTGATCTCCGGTAACTTCGCCGTCGCGCCTCCGTTGCATTTACCGTTCTCCATCTTTCTCCTTTTTTTCTCTCTCTCTCTCTCTATGTTCAGAGGACAATAGAAGGACAGAGAGGTTATGTACGTATTTATATCCAAGCCTCCCGATTCACACGTCAGCAAGGCAAGTGGTGTCTTTGAACTTTGATAGGTAGCTAGGAGCGTGCATGCACGTGAAGTAATTTTAGAACAGTGGATTTTAGTCTACTACATTTTTTGGGATTTATTTTTTAGTCTGCTACGTTATGTACTAAACTGAGAAGGAGGGGGAGGGTGTAATAAATTTTTACTGAGCTACCGTCTTTTTTAGAACAGGGGATTTTAGTCTGCTACATTATCTAGTGTTTTTTTTTCAGCTGACATTATCTACTTACATTATTATTAAGAATACCAATGTAATTCTAATTAAGACTTATTTATTATTGCAACTAATGTTTTTAAACTCGACCCGGACATTGAACCGGATAATTTTATGAGTCACCAGGTTATTGGATCGATCGCCGGCAAACTGGGAATTAATTAATTAATTAATTTTTATATAATAATATATTAGCAATTAAAAATATAATATATACTTTATGTTTCAAACAAAGTTTACAAAATATCAGAAAACTGAATGACATATCAAACAAAGTTTACAAAATAACAAGTTAAGGGTTATGGCATTTGATAAAAATATCAAGACTTAAAATTCATAAGTATTTAAAACGTGAATAATAAAATTATACTTTAAATCCAAAATAAACCAAAATTAAAACATCAAATTGTAATAGATTGTTGATAACAAAAATAAACTAATACCAAATCACATGAACTATTTTATTTTTCTCTCTATCATTGTTAACTTCATTTTCTTCAATTGACATAGTTAAATGTTCATTAAAATCTAAAAATCACAAATAAATAGTTTAATTAGTATTATATATGATAAACACTAAAACTTAAATTCTTAATTAGAATACAAAACAGATTCTAGTAACCTAAATTAAAAAAAATCTAAGAATATAAAGTAAAAATTACCTACTAATTCAACCACTGGTTAAATCGGTAGTCGGATTCCGGATTTTAATGGTTTTTTATGGGTTTTATTGGTTTTTTATGGTTTTTTTATAAAACTCAAACCAAATTATACATCGGATCATCGAGTTTACCAGTTAGACCGCCGATCCGGACCGGGTTTCAAAACACTGCTTACAACCATTCATGTAGGTTTTACCTCTCATTTGCGTTTAACTGTTTAAAAAAAATACTAGAACTATTTTAATTTTTTAAAGTTTCTTGAAATCATTTTTAAGACTCGTATACATAAACATATGTGGTTGAACAAAAAAAAAACTTAGGTGTTTCCATGGGAGCGTCTCCAGTGAAAAAAGTATATCCAGTCTACACATAAGAATATAAAATAATTAATTTCCATAGATGCGTTAAAAAAATATGAATCTTCTTTTATTTTTTCAATCAAAATTGTCATTGACTTTGAATATACTAAATACTGAGACTCACTACAGTTCTGTATACATTGGTGTAAATGTGAAAGAAATAAAAAGAAAATTCGAAAGTGACAGAAAAGTAAAAATAACCTACAATACAATAAAAAGACACAACAAAAAAAAAAGCATAACCGAACCAGAAAAAATAAATGCACCGTGCACGGATGAATCAACCATTCCGTAGTTTCATATATTACTTGGAAATGTATAACAAACAATGAAAGTATTAGTATAAACTATTGTGTGTCGATGGGTTTCTAAAACTGAATTGATACCAATACATATTATATGCCAACTATAAAGTGTATAGTTATTCAACATTTAATAAATATAGACAAAATGAACTAAAGTCCGCATTATTTTCCTGTTTTCCTTAAGTTAAAATGCTTATATAATTAAGTCGCCAACATTTGAATGTCAAATGTCATGAATCATGCTATATATAAAATTCGGAATTCAATATTATAGACGTGATGTTTGGTTGCACGTCTACATCGACCATCGATGGCATGATACTGAAAATCTGAAAGTAAATAGACATCAACTAATTTTTATAACTATTTTGAAAAGTTCAAGAAACGAGTTACATACTTGCATTGTCTTTTCTTTGTCAAACTGTTATATTGTCGTTTCTTATGAACAATAAGAAAAAAAAAAAAAAAACAGTTGCTGGCTCGTCGACTTAGGAGTGGTTGGAGCAAAAGAAACAGATGTATGAAGTAGAAACAATCTTTAATTCACGTGTATGAAGTAGAAACAAAACAAAAAGCTAATATTATACACAATAGAGTTTGAGTTGGTGAGGGTTTAGCTCCGGTTGGCTCAGCTTTGTCTTAGTTCTAAATTTACCTCACCCTTCATATCGAAATGATGTCGGTGGTTGTGGCCTGCCCGTCTCTGGCTCTGCTCAAATAATCTCAGCAGCAGAGTGTTTGTTGCTAGATGACAGTTAACGGCTCAGGTTGGTTCGTGGTTTGTTAGTTAGGCCCCAGGTTCAGAGTGTGGCTTCGGATTTATCTCCTCCGGAGGGGTTGTCTGTATTTCGATCTTGTCCTCTCGTATGAGGATACAGTTAGATGGGTACGGTTCCAGTGGACTGCAAAAGACACGGTAATCTCCAGCGCAAAATACTGAACGACGGCATCTTCTCCTCGTACTGCCGATGGTCTCTTTTTTTGGCCTACTTTGGGCTCGAGCTCAGATTCTTCTCTCGGGTAAGCTTTGAGTTCTCTTTGAAAGCTGTAAGAGCCGTTTCAATCAGGGTTTGAGGACACCCTTCTCTCGGTAGCTCGCGGTAACCATCGTGTTTCTCATCTAGTACTTGCGGTTGGTAGGTCCGGCATCGTCTCGCTTTTAAACCACTTACTCGCTTGTGTTTGTGTTGTTCTCGGTTTGTTTCTTTGTTGCTGCGTAGTGGTTACGGTGTTGTTTTTCTTTTTCCGCTACTTGTTCTCTATGTATAGTCTGTCAAAATTCAAAATTGGTAAAAATATTTAACATTTTACCAAAAAAAAAGAAGTTTGAGTTGTAAAATACTAGTTTGGCAATCTACCGTTAAACACAATATCTCCTTCTCTCTCCTCCCTCTGGTTTCTCCGCCTTCTCTCCTCCTATTTGCAGTCTGAGTTTCTCCGATGACCGGTGCGTGGTGGTTTCGTTAACGCCAGCTCCGGTCCCAACCTGCTTAGTTTTCCTTCTATTTAACATATGTTCTGCGTGTAGCGACTAGAATCTATTTTGAGGGAGATTTTGGTTGGAAAAGCTTTAGCTTTCTTTCTCAGATCTGTGTTAGATTTCTGAAGTGAAATACCGGATCGTTAGATCAACGGTTTGTTTCTCAATTCCTTTCTCTATCTTGTTACTGGTGAGATTTTGGGTGGGCTTGTTCACTTTTTTGGAAGCTGCTGTGGATTCTTTCCAGTTCTGTAGTGAGCCAGACATGTGCGATTGGTGTCTCTGAGTTCGGTTAGGCTTGGTTCCTTGTTTCTCTGTCAGATCCAGGTGTGATCTGGTTTCTTCATAAGCTCCATCACTAGGCATTCAACGGTCGTGTTTGCCCTGCCGTTTCCAAGAGTGTGGTGAATATGTTGATTCCAACTTGTCGAAAGGTGTAGTTTGGTTATTTGGTCCTGAGGTATTGCCTCGTTGTTCAAAGAGGAAGTGGCTTATTGGTGGTTTGGTCGAGGACAATCTCTATAAATATCTTTCATGGAGTTCTGAATCTGTTGTTTCATGCTCGTTTCGAATCTACGCCGGTGAGTTTTGTTTTCAGTTGTCTTTATTTTTATTTATTGTTATGTGTATGTGTTTGTTAGAATCCCTTGTAAGGGCTTAGTTTCCAAGGTTGGTGTGACCGTTGGCTTGTGTACCGGGTGTAATCTTTTCGGTGTAAAACCACAATCTTGTAATCGTTCGTGTTTTTTCTTAATAAAATCAGGTGAAAAAAAAGAGTTGAAAAATATAAACAGTTCTCTTAAGTTGATTATAAATTTATAACTATTGATCACCAATTTCGCGCGTCGGATTACAAAGGTGTTGTTCGTTTATCAATAAAATAAGACTTCGTCAAAAGTAACTCATAAAGGTGCTAGTCTAAACAAAAGACAAATCAGCAAAAAGAATAACGTGGCTGTGGGGGGTCAATTATAGGCCTACAGTTTTTTTTTCTCTATTAACACTATTATTGGTAGATGTCTCATTATTTTAATATAAAACTAAAAAAGTTTAAAATATGAAAGAGAAAGAATAGATGTCCATGATATATTCATATAGTTTAGAAATTATTTAACCATTTTAAAACTTATAAATGTTAGTTTTACTAACTAAATTTGAGTTATTGAAGAAATGGATACAAAATTTCTAGATATATCTTATGGAAGATTTTATAATCTTTTGGAAGGTTTTATACAAATTCATGAAAACTTTCTTAAATATAGATAACATAAATTTAGGAGATTTAATTACAAATTTAGAAAGTTTTCTTGAGTTAATTTCTTAAAAAAATATTTTTATAAAGACTTTTACGCTTAATAGTTTCCAAATGTTTGATATTTATTTATTTTATTTATTAGTAAATATCTAATGAAATAAAATTATAAATAAGAATATAAACTCTTTAATGAATGCTGTTTACTGATTTTTATCTTCAAGAGCTAGTTTTGGAACAAAATATTTTTGATGCTAGTTAATAGAATTACCCAAAATTAATTATTTTGTTTGAAAACGTTTCTGAAAGATATTAATAAATTCTAAGACTATTTGTTAATCTTTAGTGCTTCTGTTTTTTAGTTACTAATCAAATATATAAACATTATTATTATATTCTACGGATAGTAACTCAGTTTTACGTATTTGGAAATAGAAAACAAAAACAAAACAGAATAGCTTATTAAGAGATTCTTACCTGATTACATCATATCAAAGGATTGTCATGAGGGAGATTAGTTATAAGTTTAGTTTTCATTCGTCATGGGTGAATGCACTAAGCTAAAAGGGCAGTACCGGTCTAAAGTTTTGTACTGCCCCAAGCCAAATAAAAGCTATGCCTTTATACACATTTGATCAAGATCACAAAATAATACAAAAATAACTTCAAATTTTCACTTAAGAAACGAATTTAAGAAATTGTATAAAAACAGTGATATTTAGAACACTTATTGTTGAAAATAACTCTTCTTGCATTTTTTAAACAAAATTATCCATTTAATTGATACAATCAAGTTTTTCAACCGTATTTGTCTCCATCGATAACATAACCAGGCCATTTAACCTTTTTATGAAATGGTAGACCACAATTTTTTTTTCACCAGCTTCAATTTTGAAAAACTTCTTTCAAATATGGTGACCACTACCGAAATGATCAACAATATGCGATAAGAAATTTATGTGTTTTGATAACGATCCTCAAATTTTTTTTTTTTAAAAACACTTCAATAGGTTCTCGAATTTTCACGTGTATATTTCTCGAAAAATCTTTAGTTCCATAAAATAACCATCATATAGCTCTAATTGGTGACCGTATTTTAGGGAAACAAATATGATGAATTTGTTATTTCTCTGATACCAGTTAACTTGATTTTTTTGTCAAATTAATAATATGTAGGTCTCATTTCATTCCTCATTTTTCCTCGTATAAATTGAACTAAAGAATAAATATTTTTCTCCTCTAATTTTGATATGGAACGTTTGTTCCTCTTTTTTCAATTTCTTCTTTCAATTCATTTCTTCAAATGAATTTTTGTTCAACGTTTTTCTATTTATTCCGTTTAATAAATGGTCACCAATTAAAGCTAGTAGTATTTTCCTTCTAATGATATGCTTTTGTTTCACTGGAAATCAGCTTCATCAACTGCAAGTTGCCTAGCCTTAGCCTTTGCTTCTTCAAAACATGTTTCCCGATATTTTTGAAAATAGGAGACAAGCTCTTTTAGTAGTGAACCGCAACATCGATATCAATATTTTATTTATCTTGGTTACTATGCTGATAACAAAAATAAAATCATACAAAAATTTATACCAAACAAGACAAAGAATAAATTGGAATAAGAGAAAAACTGTTTTGTGGATAGCTTTTAATTAGTGATTTAACATAATTTAAAATAAATTTTTAATATAATAATTTTTAATAAATTTATAAATGTTCTTGAAAAGTCCAACAAATGTTATCCTAACAATAGTGCCCAGTAAGCAATATTTTAAATTATATTCTATAAGTTTTGTTTGTTTATAGATACTAATAAGATTTTTTAAAAAGAAAATATGATATATTAATTTGGATGTCCTAATCAATGGTTTGGGTGACTTACCCTCTGAACCAGTTCTGTAAAAAAGAGAAGCATGGATTTTTTTTTTTTTTTTTTGACAAAAGATTTGAGAAGCATGGATTTTCATACGCCATCTTGGACTAGCCGTCTTTAATAACGGAACTGCCTTCACATCTTCACCTTCTAAGATAACGGTTGAGCTCAAATGCATAATTCGGGCTATAGAAAGTTTAGGAAAATTTCGTCTTTATAAAATGTATTTTATACTGTGTATCAATAGAAACTATTCTAAAATCGCAAGAACGGCTAACGTTTAAAAACTAGCTGCATAAGATTCATAAATTGGGTTTTGAGTTTGAGGCGTGTGATTGGCACTTTTTGTAATCTAGGCTAATTTCATTGTGAAGTTGCCTGCGAACAATGTACCTAACAACGGTAGATTTTATGAATATTTGGCACTTGGAGGTGAAATCAAGTGCTAATAAAGTAATAAGCCTTCTTGTTGGAAATTATTTCTTTCTCGTTTTGATTTATAGTTTTTTGTTTTGAAAAATTTATTTATAGTTTTTTGCTTTTCGAAGATTCTGTATTTTTTTTCCACAGTATTGATTTTCTTGTCCAGACAAAACTCTATTCATTTTGACGACATTTGATTTACAAAGATTTTTTGTATGGATTTATTTTTTATTATACCTAATTTTTATTGACATATATATATCATAATCGTATTTATTACAATTTAAATTCTTCAAGTTGTACATAAAAGGTTTTTTTTGGACATATAAAATGATTCATGATATATTTGTCACTTGTAAATTCTTAATATTTGATATTATGTTGAACAATTCTTGAGTTTATCTATTATTTTTTCCGCTATGGCGTCGACAATTTGGATATTTGATCCGGTTATACTATCATCATTGCATTGTTTTTTTTTTCTTAACCGAAGAATAATTGGAGTTTGTTGTTTGTTTGTCAACGAATAGTTGCAGTTTGAAAAAGAAAGTAAGCGAGAGACGTACAGAAAGGTAAGAATGCATAAATATCAACGTTTTATTCGCAATCGAGATATGATCTAGGACAACATATGAACTGGAACTTAATTTTTGTTTAAAACCAAGATATTAAAACTTATAGGGGCATGGAACCGAAGTGTACAAAATATACTGGTGTAGAAAATATACGGGGGACAAACACACTAATTTATCTAAAATTGAATTACGGAATTTGTAAAATTTGGGAAAAGGTAATAAAAAGAATCGTAATAATAATAAAATTATAGTTAGAAATACATCATAAACTGTGAAATTCCAAAAGAAAAAACGTCACAAGTCAGAACCATTAATAACCACAGCTTAAATTGAGGAAACCTTCTAGAAGGAAAATTGTATGTGTGTTGTATTAGACAGTGTGTACAGCTTAAGGAGACGACACGTCGCACAACCAGGATCGTAGTCTATGCGTACTGCAAGGACTTAAAACCTTGCAAAGAGAAAATCAAACACGAACACATTGTAGGTGACGCCACAATAAAGTAGCAGTCCAATATTTGTGTTTAGAAGACAACACAAATTTGTGGAGCACAAGTAAACAACACAACTCTTGTCTTGAGTCTGGCCCATCAATGCACCAATTAATCCACTTTTCAATTAAAACCTATGTAATACCCATTATCTCCAAAATAAAATAATAAATAATAATCGTGAAATCTATATTTATTAATCCTCATAAATCGTTTGCAAAAATCATAAATCCGACAAATAGTCATAAATCCAAATAATGGAATAAAACCAGAAAATACGATAAAACCATAAAACCCGCAAGTCTGAAATGGAAAGAAGTAAACGCCCAAAAGCACCAATCCGATAGCAATCACTCATGCTCAACAGTCTCACCTGAAAGGGGGAAAAAAGAAGGGTGAGCAACAGGAGAGTTACTCAGTGAGGTATGAGATGTTAAACCGCAAACCACTGACTCAGTACATAGCACTACGACTATGTAGGCGTAGCTCTAGCATGAAACAAACACGACACCTATTGTGCCACACATAACAACCAAGGCGCTTATAGTACATAGCTATTCTTTGCACTCCGCATTCTCCTCGTACGGATATAAATATTTATGTTCATGTATACCAAAAGTATGCGTAGTACAGAAGTGCTTCCCTGTACTCCCACATTCTCCTCATACACAATGCTACGTAGTATAGAAGTGCTTCCCTACACTCCCGCGGTTCATGCGTGGTACAAAAGTGCTTCCCTGTACGCCCCGCAATCTCAACACAAACAATTGCCACGTAGTACAGAAGTGTTTCCCTGTACTCCCGCAGCTCATACGTGGTACAAAAGTGCTTCCCTGTACGCCCCGTAATCTCCACACAGACATGCCGATACAGAAGTACTTCCCTGTATCCGGCTAACCAATCCATACTATACGTATACTTATATATAGCCGTCTTTTAACATCAAACAAATCAATCAACAGTTGATTCATCTAATTTCCTAGCTTCGGTTTAGACAAAGAATAAAATAAAAACAAACAAGACTCCAGTTAGACTCGATTCACAGAGACGGAACATGTTTCGAAACTAAACTTTCCATAATGATAGTACTAAACTAGCACGGGATTAAACGGAATAACCCTCATCTTAGCCACCAGATGAAATGGACAACGGAGGATACAATCAACTGCAACACGAGAATTAATGGCTTAGGTCCCTAAGAAACTTTCCTAAAAAAATAGATATAGGGTTTCCAAATTAGAAGACTAGGTTTATGATTTTCGGATTTGAACAGAGTTGATACACGAAATTAAAATGGGCTTAACTTCCTAACTGTACCTCGGTTTGTCGATCTGAAGAATGATCTGGAAAGCTGACAACGAGACCTTTCAAACAGTATCTCGCTCGTTTTCTAAGTCAGTTGGGATAAACAGGAAAACGCTTATGAAGTTGACTGTTCGTGGACTCGCTCTGCAGACATCAGTCCCAAATAAACAACCATAACATTTAAACCGAAATTCCAAATGATGATCCGCTTTCTGCTATAGGTAGATCTGTGAGTTTAGAATTTACCATGAAAATTTGACGTCATAATTCTATGATTTGATAATCCGTTCCTGCTTTTCCCCAATACTGGTCTCAGATGTGTTATGCAGAAATATCCCTTGGTAAAACACACATAACTTTTAGAATACAAATCCGATTGGAGATCCCCTTTCTGTAACACGTAGAGAAAGGAGTTGGCTACTTACTCCCAGAAGATGACGGTCAATGATGGTTGTTGGACCAACTAATGGAGGAAGAAACGTGAAGATGGCTTGAGGTGGCTAATGAAGAAGATGATGGTGATGAAAGATAGCTGCGCTACGGTTCATGTTTTAGGTTTTAAGAAGGAAAAAAGTTTTCTAGCTACATGAAGTTTACACTAATATGGTGGAATCCATCCAATATATGAAAATGTGTCAACAACTACACGAAGTTTATGTTAATACATGTCACATGTACGAAGTAAATAATAATATGGTGGCAACATCACAATCGGGTTTAATTGATTTTAAGCTAAGTTAATAGGGTGAATCCGTAATTTACTAAACTTAATAAACTTAATGATTTATTAAGTTTAATAAAATTAATTGATTTTATTAATAAACTTAGTAATTTAATAAACATTAACTTTAAAAACTTAATAATTTATTATACTTAATAAATTTATTAAACTTAACAAACTTAATAATTTAATAAACTTAATGGTTTATTAAGTTTAATAAACTTAATTGATTGTATTAATAAAATTTGTAATTTAATAATCTTTAACTTAATAAACTTAATAATTTATTATACTTAATAAATTTATTAAACTAAATAAACTTAATAATTTAATAAACTTAATAAACTTAAACTTAATAAACTTAATAAATTTATTAAACATAACAAACTTAATAAATTTATTAAACTTAATAAATTTAACAAATTTATTAAGTTTATTAAGTTTATTGAATGATTAAGTTTATTAAATGATTAAGTTTATTAATAAATTAATAATTTTATTAAGTTTATTAATAAATGATTAAGTTTATTAAGTTTATTAATAAATGATTAATTTTACTAAGTTTTGCAAATTTATTAATTTTTATAAGTTTAATAAATTTATTAAGTTTATTAAGTAAATTTAACAAGTTATTAAGTTTGTTAACAAAATCAATTAAGTTTATTAAAATTAATAAATCATTAAGTTTATTAAGTTTAGTAAATTACAGATTGACACCATTAACTTAGCTTAAAATCAATTAAACCCGATTGTGATGTTGCCACCATATTATTATTTACTTTGTACATGTGACATGTATTAACATAAACTTCGTGTAGTTGTTGACACATTCTCATACACTGGATGGTTTCCACCATATTAGTGTAAACTTCGTGTAGCTATGAAACTTTTTTCCTTTTAAGAATAAAGAAATACTTATAATTAATACTAGATTTTGACCCGCGCTTAAAAGCGCGGGTTATTTTTCAGTTGATAAAAATATATGATATGAATTAGTATTTTAGTCTTATTATACATTATTATGTTACAAAATTATTATTATGTCAAAAAAAATTATTATTATGTAATTATATTTTTAATCGTTTGATTACTTTTTTCAAAAAAAATTATATGGATTGATCAGACTCAGTGCGTCTATTATTTTAAAATAAATTATTTTTAATTAGATGAGAACAATACTTTTATATTAAGTTTGGACCCGTCGTCGAACCAGTAAACACGATGACTTGTACATAAGCTGGTTTAGTTTTAATGAAAACTCGTTAATTTAAAGCATGCAAACTTCGAAAAAATATGCAATCAAGTGTGACCCGGCATTTGGTTTACATGGTAGGAAAAAAATAATCTTCAATAATATTTTAAGAGATGAATGAAACTTCTAAGGGGAAATTTTACTTATATACTTTTTATGATACCACTTTTCAACTTTACCATCAATCAAAAGGCATTTTCAAAAATACCACATTCATTAATGTGTAAAAGACAATATTGCCCTTAACTTATCTTCAACTCATTTCTCTCTCTCTCTCGTGAATCTCCGTCCGTCGTCTATCGTCTCTGTTCAGATCCGCTGTTTTCCGTTCAGATCCGCCGTCTCCGTTCAGATTCGCAGTCTCTGTCCTCCAGATCCACCGTCTCTGTCCTGAACCGACGTCTTCGTCCAGATTCGTCGTCTTCGTCCAGATCCACGAAGCAATCGAGATCGAGACTCAAAACTTCAAATGTTGAATCCTCAGCAAAAATCACAACCTGTAAGTATTTTTTCGGATTTTGTTGTTTTGATCTAAGAGAAAGAGTTATCTATTAATAGTCTGATCTAAGAGAAAGATTTCTAATAGTGAACATTGAGTTTTTGAAAATTTATAACTCTTTATAAATCGAAGTTATTTAGTAATGTAATTGACATGTTCAGTTCCCGACACTCATAAAAGAAGCATATGTTCAAGCTTATATGAGAGCCACAACTCTGCCATCACACATTTTCTTTGATCTACAATGTTAATCATCAAATTCATCATTGTCTCTTGTTTTTTTTTTCTAAAGTCTTATTGACCAACCATTGACATTTTTTAGTTTCTTCTTGTGTCTTAGATTGCAGAGTCTGTTTCTTCTAGCAGCGATAAAAAGTATGATATAACGCAAGTGAAGGCTCCACCTCAGCTGCTGAAAACGATGTGTTAAGTAACTCAATCAACTAAAAGACAATTTAGAAAGGCTTATAAGACAGTTTATAAAGTTTGTTAAATAATTTATAAGGTTTATAAATTCTGCACAATTTTGAAGTTAACTACGAGGTATTGTGATACTTCAACAGAACTACTAGACAAGCCAAAACTGATCATCCAACGTTCAAATATGAATTATGTTGAAAATGATTTTTTGTATTTTAGGTAAGGAGGAATTTAGTGAAATTGAGAATTCACACCTTGCGGAAGTGTTGTAGAACTAGCTAGAAAGAATAACATTCAATTTTCAGGAAAACCTTATGCAAATAAGATTATTGATGAATGGGGGTAGATCTATGGTTCACTTTCTCATATCAACCAATGGGGTTAGATCTATGATTATTGATGAATGTAAATAATTTATAAAAGTTTATAAAAAACGTTATGAAAGCATACATTCAATTTATAAGGGTAATATATGAGTTCCATAGGTTTATAAATCAACTAAAAGAGTCTATAACAATTTAGAAAGCCTTATAAAACAATTTATAATGGTTTGTATAATAATTTATAATGGTTTATAAGGGTATGTAAATAATGTATATGGGTTTATAAAAATAATTTATTAAGTTTATACACCAATATAAATATTATAAAATAATTTATGTGGGAATTTAAAATTTTTGAAGCGGTGGAGTCTTGATTGCTGTCCACATGTACCTCAGAATCTGCCACGTATCATCAACTCCTTACAAATCCTTATAAGGATATGTAAAATTATTTGTAAGAGTTTATAAACCATTAATAAATGCATATAAAAAAAGTTATAAAATCTATAAACCATTTATAAATGTTTATAAGAAAGTTATGAAAGCTTATAAATAATTTATAAGGGGTATGTATACTATTAATAAGAGTTTATAAAAACTTTATGAAAGATTATATTCAATTTATAAGGGGTATTATAAGAGTTGTATAGGTTTATAAATCAACTAAAAGAGTCTATAACCATTTAGAAAGCCTTATAAAATAATTTATAATGGTTTGTATAATAATGTATACGGGTTTATAAAAATAATTTATAAAGTTTATACACCATTATAAAGGATTATAATAAAACAATTTATAAGGATATGTAAAATTTCTGAAGCGGTGGAACCGTGCTTGCTGTCCACATGTGCCTTAGAATCTGTCACGTATCATCATCTCTTTACAAAGCCTTATAAGGGTATGTAAAATTATTTGTAAGAGTATATAAACACAAAAAAGACATATCTGGTGAAAAAGCCACGTCCTTCAACAAGGGATATATTGCTTTAACATTGTCTGAGAACATCAAGGCTTCTCCATATCTCACTCTTCTATAAAAGAAACAATTGAAACCAAACTCACTTACATGTCCAACTAATATCTTCAACTATGCAACTACTAAAAGAGAGATACAATTATTTTAGTATAAGAGATGTCTAAATAAGATGAGAGAGAAGAATGTACTAAGAAGCCAACTCTGCAACTTTTATAAAGCGTTATAAATACGTAATTCTTTGATAGCACAAACCACATTCTTCTTCAGAGTCTCTCTTGCCTCTTCAAACAGCTCACCAACCTCGTAAATTTTCAAAATCTGAACAAAAACCAGTCACATATTATTTCTACGCATCAGCATTCACTTCCAAAAATAAGATTCAAAAATAGTATGCTTTCGTAACTCAACAAACTCGTCATTCATCTCCATTGCTTCTATAGATATTATACACAAAACAAGACATAAAAAATAAACTCACAAAGTATAAATAGAACGTTACACTACCAAAACACTAACCTTCCACCTCATATACTGCACATACTAAAACATTGCTAGTCAAACTACAAATAGTAGCATTGTATTACCTTAAGGAAGTGAGATACTTAGATATGCATATCACCACACATATTCTCCACAACATCCTTTAAATCCAAAAGCTGACAACACACATTTGTAATTCTCTGCAACATCACCAAATCAACCAAGAAAAGAAGTAATCATAGAATAATTATACTCTTAGGTTAGTACCTTCTCATGAATTAAATAATTATATAAATCTGAAAACTATGACAATAAATCAACCAAATCAATAATTGTACTCTTACGTTAAGCTTTGTGTCTTTTGATTGCTAACAGATCAACAGTAAGATTTGAAAGGACCCAATTTATAAAATCTTATAAATTTGAGATCTGAAAATTTCACTTGAAAAACTTCGTCTTCTTTCTTAGAAACATATCGATTTTGATAAATCAAGCTAAAATTACAGAAAGAGGCAAAAATCACCATATACTATCATCTTACCTTTGTTAGTGTTTCTTAGGCGTTGGGAGAGAGATCGTCTCGTTCGTCTAAGCTTGTCGAGTCTGTCAGCTTTGCCGGAGAACTTCTCGGCATGCGATTCGTGACGAACGTGACCGATTTAGCATCGGAGGGTTACTACGACTACATAATGCCGGCGGAAGAACGGCGGGATATCTACTCGCCGCCACGCTCTCCCAATCCGGTCGAGTTCGTCGGAGATCGTCGAGTTCGCCGGAGATCGCCAAGTTCGCCGGAGATCGCCGAATTCGCCGGAGATCGCCGAGTTTGCCGGAGATCTCGTTGGAGCTCGTCTCAATTTGATCTCATTTTCATCTCGTGACAAACATTTGGAGAAGAATAGATCTAGGTTAAATTAATGAAATGAGGGGTATAATGGTACTTTAGCCATTAAAATTTTAATGGTAAATTTGAAAAGTGTAAAGTTGAAAAGTGGTATTAGGAAAGTGGTATTAGTGGCAATTCCCCAACTTCTAATATATTAATATAATAAAAAATAATTTAACGTAAATATATATAATTTTGTTTTAACAAATGATTTGCTAAAGTGTTTTTTAATTAAATTTGATTTTGTAAATATTTAGAATTATATAATGTTAGATGACATGATATAATATGATGTATGATATATGCTTTCATTTTAATAATTGATATCTAAATATTATATATCCATCTTTGAGCATAATATATGATGTATATAACGTTATTGAATAACAACAATAACATTGGATGATAATAAGAAAAATAATTAGAGAAGTGTATCATACAAAATGAGAAATAATAATATGATTTATTTATATTATTTATAGTTATTGTAGTTAATGGTAGGATAAAAAATAAAGAGTTTTATATAGATGCTATAAATTCTTTTATAAATATTTTTAAAAATATTTTCTTTTAATAATATAAATTTTCAATCGCATCTATAATATATTCTTATCAAAAATCATCATAACAATATATTTAGAATATATATATTTAGAATATATTATTAAACTAAATTAGAGAAATATAAGGTAATTGATTATTGCTTAGTTAGAGAAATATAAGATAATTGACTATTGCATGGTTAGAGAAATATAAGGTGAGACCAAAAAAATAGTTAAGTCTAATGAAAGGGTCCAACAACTTTTCATAGGTAGATTTTTTAAAACTCCTACTCTTTTAATAGTATAGATATAAGCATGTCTGGTTTACTAAACCATTAAAGAGAAATTATTTTTCAGATTTGTTTAGTTTAAATAAATAATCAAACCAAATTTTAATTATGGTTTGTTAAAACCGGGTCGTTACAACCTAACTACATTATTGTTTCTAGTGGGTGCTCCAAAAAGACATGCAGCATATTCTCACAGCAACCTAGCTCTACTCGCTTTTCTGTGACTCCTTGGTTTAGGTCTAAGATCACTAAGAGGTATTGACAAATCTACAGACAACCGTCTCATACATCGCAAAAGAGCTCTTCAATTGTTGATCCGGAAGTAGAAAACACTTTTTGGATGCAAATATTAAATGAAATAGAAAACACATGTCTTGCTACTCGCTAGGTTAGCATTTATCGAGCTACCGATTGTCTTGCGTTATGCCTCTCCTACATTACAATTCTCTAAATCTCTTGTAATCTTATTTTGCTTATGATGTTGGATTAAGCTTGAAACAGTAAGGCTATTGCAAAAATGTTTTTTCTCATCTTTTTCTGTTGTTGTTCTATGATACCCCAAACTTTATATATGGACTTTGAGCAAAATTTTCATTTTGAAGGCCCATACAGTGTAATTTGTTGAATCTATCATCAGACACTTGATTGAAGAGGACTCTCCCTCTTTCAAAATTGTCGTTACAAGTTCGTCCCACATTTCTTGGGTTTGTTGTTTACTACACGTCCTCATGGACTTAAACATTCATATCTCGAAGGATACCCGATCA
Source organism: Brassica napus (assembly GCF_020379485.1). Lineage (NCBI taxonomy): Eukaryota > Viridiplantae > Streptophyta > Magnoliopsida > Brassicales > Brassicaceae > Brassica > Brassica napus. Next base: position 20,208,761 of record NC_063436.1, read on the forward strand.
TATCTCGAAGAGTACCATTAATATTTCAAAGGGTATTTTTTTGTCTTTTTATAGATTTCTCGTCAACCTAACTTTGATACTAACTGTTGGGATTTGTCGAGCCCATGTTCAATTCATTATTATCCGATTAGTACGATGTTGTACATTTTTGCCATAAGAGACTGGCCCGCATGAATTTTTTTTTGGACTCATTTCCAAAAGATTTCGTACTAATTAGAGTTTGACATCTATTTATATATTAGACACTCCTTATCTAAATTTTCAATGTTGAGATTTTGTTTGATATCCAGATATAAATCTAAACATGGCAATGTGATGTTGGTTTGGCATTGCTTTCTTCTCTTCTTTGTGTATTTACAACTATATATCAAGATCCTTCAAAGAGTTTAACAAAAGAAAATCTACATACATATCCACTTTTTAATGAGATATAACTTCAACAGTTTAAAATTCCATCCCTTTTAATTAGTTATAAAAATTATGAAACTTCACTCGAATTTAGAATCTACTTAATTATCTTTTTATTATAAGCTTTCAGAAGGTTAACACTTATAAGCCTATTTAGCTTGAAAACCATGAATCAAAAGATAATGAGGAAATGATGCAAAAAATTAGTTAATTAGGTACTCGGATAGAGGCACCAAAGCGAAGTTATCCCCTTGTCTCCTAGTGATGTCCGTGTAGAGTAGATAGGCTTCCTGAGTTATGCTACGTTAGGCATAGGCATATCATAGGGAAATACATATGTCATGTGGTATCAGTCGAAAGCAACATTTTGTTCTTACCAATATTTCCACTTGTAGGTCAGATTCAAAAATCACAAAGCGGCGCGTGAATTACACATATGGAAGTAGTTGTAATGTAGATAAATTGGGAGTATATTTATATGTTTTGATCCTGGAGTTGGAATAAGGTGTTTCAGTATTTTTTGGTATTACATATATTATTTTAAGTTTTAGGTTCGAGTTTTCGGGTATAATTTCAGATTTTGGGTAAAGGTTTAGATATTCATAAATATAATTTTGTGATTTCGGGTCAGATTTAAGGTAAAAAGTTTAGGTATTTTTCGGATATTTGAATATTTTTGGATTTTTTGGTTTTTGGGTGTTTTCTTCAGGTTTAGCGTATTATTGGGTCTTCCAGTCTTTTTTGGATTCTAAATACCCAAAATGACCCGAAACCACTATGAACCAGAAAATAGCAAGTATTAACAGTTCCTAGACAACTAGACTCGAACCGAACCTGAACTGAACCATTAAATTTCAATGAGTTTTTCTTATGAATCTATGTGTTCGCCAGTAAAGTGATAGCCCAATTCTTTTTGCCAAGTCATATTCTGTTTATGAAAAAAAATCATAAAATTAATTAAGAAAAAAGGAAAAAAAAACTTATAATGTTATTAATGCCGTCAGCAAAATCTTAAACGCTAAACGTCGTCAGCTAAACTCTAGGAGGTGAACTCTAAATCCTAAGCCGTAAACCCTAAGAGATGAACTTTAAGGTTTATGGATTAGATGACGGAGTTACCAACGTGAAAGGTTTTGTTTTTCTTTTTTTGGCAATTAATACTATTTTTTATTATTTATTTATTTTATAAACAAAATTATGCTTGACAAATTTTATATGCTATTATTTTAGTGGTGAATGCATATAATCATTCATGGGGTGAAGAAAAAATAAAGTCAATTTTAATTATCTTATCGGATTTAAATATTTAAAATCTAGAGGATCCAGAGCCGAAAGGTCCGACTCGAAAACCCAAATGCCCAGACTTAATATTAATCATGTTTGGCCTAATTAGCTTGGTCTCTTTGACGCCGTCATTTTAAAAGCTCTTGAGACTCAGAGCTCCGATAAAAGCGTGTCCTTTTGATTCAGATTAACATGAATGGCTTTATGAATAAACATATGAAAAAGTTTTTATTTAGAGGAGAGAGAGAAGAAGCAAGAAAAAGAATTAAGTTTTTTAAAAATATATGATGTCATATATTCAACTATAGGTTCTGCAAATGTTGGAATTATACTAGAGATAGGGGTAAAGGTCGGGATTATGATTTTGTCAATAGCGCATTTGATTGGACTAGGCTTTACCAATCAACTAAATAATGTTTCAAAAGTAGATATCGAGTGCAATTGCTCTTATATATTTTTTGTTATGTAAAAAAACTATGGACATACAAGGACACTTTCGTGAAATGGAAGAAGTATATCATGTTTTTTTCTCATTATTAACTTCATATCTGAACGAGATTAGAGAGACAAAACTGGTCAAGTAAAGCGGAAGCTTCCACTCTTTGGGGACGATCAAAGCACCTTAAAGTGTCTTAGCTACAGGCAAGAGTGGCGGCGGCGATTTTGGAACGATTAAAACTACCCACTCTAGGGTTTTTACTGCTTGTCTCCAGTTAAATCCTGTTTCGTTTTCAGATTAAATTTTTTTATAACCAATAAACCATTTGGCCGGTTTAGAGCCTTTATTAACTAAAAAAGCAATAATAATTAAACTGTACCACCATATGTCACTTCTTAAAAGTCTTTCCATGTTTTAGCCAAAGAAATTTTAAAAAATCAATATATAACTAAACGTATTTGGTTTGAACAAAAAAAAGCTAAACGTATTTAATCTTACCAACAATTATAAATGATATCTTACTAATAATTAGTGTCAACACATAATTAATCCAAATGTTTAAAACATACAATATACTGTATATTGCAGTTTGTACAAAATACATATCTGTTGCATTGAGCTCTGTTTTGAATTTAACGGGCTTGTATCATTCGGTTGAAAACCTTTTACCAACCAACAAATTTTTGTTTTAGAACAAACAGTTGCCTTGTTTTTCCTTTGAGCATTGTTTTATCGTTAAAGCTATCATGTTGATGTGAATGATGGAGAAGATCTTGGAGCAGAATCAAGAGGGCCAAATGAAACCGATGAGAAATTCGAAGTTATCACCCGCAAGACTTTGAACCAGAGTCCACCTTGCAAGAGGGGCTTCGATTTTATCTTTGAATGTCTCAACGATGGAGTCTGCAATGTTCATTTTGGCACATGTGATGATGTGAATGTTTCTAATTATAAAAATAATCATATGTATATAAATTTATGATGGGCAATAATTATTTTATTCCAAATAATTTTTTTTTAAATGTAATTAGAAATATGTTGTCTATACATACTATTATAAATATTAAATAATTCAAATATATATTAATTTAATCTTATATAAATAATTATAAATTTGCACACTGTTTTGAACCGGTTTTATCCATATTTACATTTCAAAATATATATTTTAAACTATTTTATCTGTTTTATTTACTCTTATATCGGTAGATATGTCAGATCCACACTTATTATATTCTATTCGTTTGGTTCACTAAATCTTCACCATCCGATCCGCCTTTTCTTTCCGAAGCAGTAGTCCACCAAATCTGAACTTCTCAGCTAATTGATTAGTTTTCATATATTTCAGTCAATGGCACCAAGAGTTTCCTCTTTATTTGACCTTTAGACAAGCATTTTTAAAATTCAAAATGCAAACTGTTTAACTGGAATTCATATATGTGTGTATTTTCTTAACTAGTTCACAAAAAAAAAGCCACCAGAATAGATATGCTCCATTGCAACATCATTTGCTTTCATTTTTAGTTAAAAATAAACACTAATAGAAAATATAATATGTAATTTATTGTTTGGATTTTTACTAATATTGAGTAAAAATAGTAGTACTTGATTTTATCTAAAATTCATGTTTCTGAAAAAAGTGAATTATCCAATTTGGTAACGTAATATTGATTCTGTAAATCTTGACCATTATCGATACCAAGACCAGACTTGCCCCACACACACTATAAATGTATGGAATACATATGGCTAAATACTATCGCAAACTTTGAAACTCTAAACCAACACGTGAAGATGAAGAACGTTTCTCTCAAGCTTCCACTCTTGATTTTCATTTTGGTCATCACATCTAGTAAGTATTTCTTTTGCTTTTTAGAACAGTAGCGTTTGTGTTTCTTTTCACAAATGTAAATAGAGAAAACAAAACTTAACCGTCAAACCCCATTTTATTTATGTGAATGATGGAGAAGATTTTGGAGCAGAAGCAAGAGAGTTAACTGAACTTGAAGTTATGGCCGGAAGTACAAGTGACGGTGCCATAGGCAAGACTCTGGATCCAACACATCCACCTTGCAAGAGTGACGCCGATTGTAGCTTCGAATGTCCTAAGGGAGGATTCTGCAACTATACCTATGGGTTATGTGATTGTCTCTGATCAGTGATCACTATTCTAATCAAATTTCCATATAAAAAAAATGTATCATCATCAATTCTTTAGACTTTACCACACTCATTTTGTATTTCAAGAGTAATAACAATAAATCATATGCTCGAGATTCAATATGCAAACTTGGTTCGATCCAAATAAAACAAAACAGTTATTTCAAGGTCGACCACACTTGAGGCCTCTCCTTGCCAATGACAATCTTGACTTCAAAGAGACTGTTGCTTCTTCTTCCTCTTCTCCTCCACTTTCTTCACTGTTTAGAACAACAATGGATTCAGGCATTGATGCTTCTTCTAAGACCGACTTCTCAAACTCTTCACCCCAACTTTTCGGATCTTGATTCTCATTCATTTCAGTTTTCGCAAGTACCTCTGCTTTGCTAACTTCATTCAACTGCGACTCTCCAAGGGGTCTCAAGGACAGTTTTCGGTTTAGTCCATTGTTGTTACTCTTTGAAGCTGAAGTTCGAAAACTTGAAGTGGCCAAGTCGTTATTAAGTGATGCTGCATTAACCAATGGCTTCTTTAAGCCCAGAGAAAGCTTCTTTCCAATTGAGTGTGGTTTCTTGTTTTCTTTGAAAGCAGCTGAAACTTCATGTGTGAGTTCTTCACCGCACAAGTCCTTCTTTTGAGATTGAGGAGGCAATGCATGAGAGAGTTTCTTCCTGCTCCCTCCGTTGTTACCAGATGAGGTTGCCTCACAGAAACCAATCACTGCTTTTATTTTCCCATTACCATCATTTGCTTTCATTTTTGGTTAAAAATAAACACTAATAGAAAATATAATATATTGTTTGAATTTTGACTAGTATTGCGTAAAAATAGTAGTACTTGATTTTATCTAAAATTCGTGTTTCTGAAAAAAAGTGATTTATCCAATTTGGTAACGGAATATTGATTCTGTAAATCTTGACCAGTATCGCTACCAAGACCAGACTTGCCCCACACACACTATAAATGTATGGAATACATATGGCTAAATACTATCGCAAACTTTGAAACTCTAAACCAACACGTGAAGATGAAGAACGTTTCTCTCAAGCTTCCACTCTTGATTTTCATTTTGGTCATCACATCTAGTAAGTATTTCTTTTGCTTTTAGAACATTAGCGTTTTGTTTCTTTTCACAAATATAAATAGAGAACACTTAACTGTTGAAACCCATTTTATTTACGTGAATGATGGAGAAGATTTTGGAGCGGAAGCAAGAGAGTTAACTGAAGTTGAAGTTATGGCCGGAAGTTCAAGTGACGCTACCATAGCCAATACTCTGGATCCAGCACATCCACCTTGCCAGAGGGACATCGATTGTACCTTGAAATGTCCCAAGGGAGGATTCTGCAACGATCCCCTTGGATTATGTGATTGTTCGTGATCATTATTCTAAATCTAATTTTCACTTTTAAAAGAAAAACGTATTGCCATAAATTCTCTAGGCTTTTAACACACTCATTTTGTATTTCAAGTAATAAATCATATGCTTGATATTCAATATGCAATCTTGATTCGATCCAAATAAAACAAAACAGTTTTTTCAAGGTTTACCACACTTGAGGCTTCCTCTCCTTGCCAGTGATAATCTTGACCTCGAAGAGACTGTTGCTTCTTCCTCTTCTCCTCCACTTTCTTCGCTGTCTAGAACAACAATGGATTCAGGCATTGTTGCTTCTTCCGAGGCCGACTTCTCAAACTCTCCTCCCCAACTTGTCACATCTTGATTCTGATTCATTTCAGTTTGCGCAAGTACCTCTGCTTTGCTAACTTCATTCAACTGTGACTCTCCAAGAGGTCTCAAGGACAGCTTTCCCCTTAGTCTATTGTTGTCACTGTTTGCAGATCGAACACTTGAAGAGTCCAAGCTGTTATTAAGTGATGCTGCATTAACCAATGGCTTCTTTAACCCCAGAGAAAGCTTCTTTACAATTGAATGTGGCTTCTTGTTTTCTTTGCAAGCAGCTGGAACTTCATGTGTGAGTTGTTCACCGCACAAGTCTTTCTTTTGAGATTGAGGAGGCAAGGCAAGAGATAGTTTCTTCCTGCTCCCTCCGTTGTTACCAGATGTGTTTGCCTCGCAAAAACCATTCGCTGCTTTTCTTTTCCCATTACCATCCATTTGTTGATCAGTGTCACGACTCTCTTTATATGTCATGCTCAACGAAGATTCCACTGCTAACGTAGGCTTAATCCCATCAGGCTTTTCGCAATTTCGAGCTGAAACACTAGTCCCACATTCAGAAACCTTCTCATCTCCATGACTCTAACGAAACAAAAAAAGAAGCAAAGTTAACGCAAAATCAACATTTTGCTAATACGAATAAACAAACCTCGGGTGCGATAGGTGTTTCGTGAATTTGGAGGGTGGTGGTGCTTCCATCAAGACCAGACTTGTTAACCTTGACAGCATACTTCTCTGTCATCTCCCGGGCCTTATAATCAAAAGCTTGTCTATTGTATTTGTACTCCCTGCTCTGAGACAATCAAACAAGGCCAGCAAAATCAAAAAAAAAAAAAAAAAATCTCATAGAAAAAATGAGTTTGTAACCAAGCATGTAAGACTTACAACTTCACACATCAAGCCATCATCAGGATTGGGTTCAGTAAGCAACAATCGAATGCTAGTCAGCACTGTAGAGATGTTCAATGATGGTTGCCAAGCACCCTAATCAGAAACAAACAAACTAACTAACCATTACTATCAATCTTTTCAACAAAAAATCGGAATAAAGAGAGTGAGTGAAGGGCTGTTCGTTTGGTTGCCGCAGGTACCGGCGGCAGCGGCAACATTCTGCGTCAACTCTTGTTCGTTTCGTTGACGCAGGAAGCTGCGTCTGACGCCGCGTCCGAACGCCGCGTCTTGCGGCTGACGCTAATAAAACATGCGGTCGCGATATGCGGCAGCGTCAACGTCTGCGAAACGAACAACAACTGTCTTCATTGACGCTGCCGCCGCCGCTGACGCCGAAACCTGCGGCAACCAAACGAACAGGGCTTGAGTGTCACCTAGTTACCTTGGGAGGGAGATTCAAGATGTCGAGGCAAATTCGGCCACTGTTATCGATGTTAGGATGGTAGATCTGTGTAGCAAATGACACAATCGGAGGCTGAAACGGATATCTGATAGATCCACAAAAAAAAACCTTATCATCAGACTCAAAAAAAAAAAAAAAAAAAGAAGAGAAACTGATACTAAATACAAAGAGGTAGATCATCGTACTAACAACCTCTCTGGAATCTGAATCTTCACGTCGAAGATTCCATTAGCGTAAACAGTATCTTCAGGTCCTTCCATCTCTGTGGAAAGAAGAAAACAAAAAAAAAAGAGACAGGGTTAAAATCGATATTTGAAATGTAGAAAATAGGATGTTGAGAAGAAGCGAAGCGAACGAGCATCGATTGAGGAGAAAGATGAGAGATCGGCGGAGCCAGAAGCGGCGGAGGAGAGGTGTGGAAACGAAGCGCCGTGAGGTGGATCGGAGAGGAGGAGCTTCAGCTCTTTCTGCATCCTCATGCTTAATCTCGCTGCTTGAGCCATTGTTGAGTTAGTTGAATGCTTTGCTTCCTTTCGCTTCCGATTTTCAGAATCTTAGGCAAAATGGGATTTTGGCACTGGCGTGGCGGGGAAGATTTTGGATTTTGGGGATTTGATGAAAATAAGAGCTCTGATATGAACCGTTCGTTAGATGATAGATTCCATTTCACACGATTCAACGGCTCGGATCAGTTATATATTTTGATGAGGAAAAAAAATAACCCACGCCTTTTCGGACCAGAACCTTATTCTGGCGCCTTTGCATTTTCAACTTTTGTTATTTGCATTTTCTCATTACATATATAATTTGTTCCATATGTATAATATTATTTTATCTTTTTTTTATTTGCTAAAATTTGGTGCGATTATATTAAATGTGGCAAAAATTTGTTACAGACAATATTTTAGTAGTAGCATAAACCCCATGCTAGGAATCAGTTTGAACGATCGTGAGAGGCCCGAGTTTCATGATCCGAAAGGCCCCACTGAAGAGTAGTAAGGATTTCTATGAAAACAAGCCCATTTAGAAAGGAGAAGGTGGCACTGATCAGTTTGTAGAGAGCCATATCTGCATGGCTTGACTAGAGAAGACTCCATTGTCATCTCTGAAGGATGATATCCTGTTTTTGACAGTAGCGTTTATTGAAGATACAAGAGAGGAAGGAGAGAGATAAAAGGAGGACGCAAGTTTTGTGTTATTCAGATTTATAGGCACATGACACGTATCCCATCCGAGAATTTATTGATATGATTTTAAAGTTTTAAATTGGATAAATAGATAATTGTAAAGTATAATTATATGCCAATTTGGACTTTAAGTTGCCTGAATTTCTGTTATTTTTAGCTTATTTTAATTTGACTTTAACTAAACCCGTCCATAGCTTCGGTACACAGTTCAATATGAACTTCGCCTGTATCAAAACTACTCAGCTAGACACATTCAACAGGAACTTAAAACATGTACACACAAACTATCATCGTACTTTCCACAACAATCTAAGACACCAACCAGATTGATAAACTAGCATCCTCAGTTTCTGATAAAACCATTTAAAAAAGTTTCATATGTTCTACAGCGTCAGATCTTACAAAGCTTGTATCACGCATGAAACCCCCATATAAATCACCATACCGCTGGTACATATATGCTTTCGAACACAGCCCAGAAGTTGAACACCATTCAGTACTTACTATATTATATTATTGGAGAGAAGATCTTACATCGGAAATATGAAAGGGACTTGAGTAATATATAACGGAGAGAAAGAGCTAATGCTTACCTAAACTCCTAGGTGAGGGTTGCTGAACCAATTACGACTCTGCGTAGTTCCCAAGGTCAAAAGACATAGTACTCGAGCAACTGCAGCAAATGAATGTATCGGCTTAAATTTTTGGTAACTACACATGGACAAGTAGATACAAGTTAAAAAAAAAGATGTGATCACCTCTTATCGACGTCTCTGTAAACTCCAACCAGAGCTTCGGCCTTGTCATAGAAGCTGTCCTTGAGAGATATTACAATGCTCTGGAAGCCATGCCCATCCTCTGCATCCTGATTTTCACGTGCGGCTTGGCAGGATTTGCTACGAATAAACTGAGCGACTTTTGCAACGTTTAAATTATCCAGCGCAGCATCCACTTCATCCAGTATGAAAAAGGGCGAAGGTCTATAGCTGAAAAGATTGAAAACAAAAAACCTGATCATCACCATTTTCAACGTTTTGGGTAAATAACAAAGTTAGTATGAGCAACATCAAAGACGACTTTAACAAAAAAAAAAAAAAGAGATTAGGAGATAAATCCAAGGCTACAGTAGAAAATTACTTTAAATATTTTGAAAATTATGGATATAACTAGGTCGGTGGGTGGGAATACCTATGGATGGAGAAGAGTAATGCCAAAGCGGCAACTGTTTTCTCGCCTCCAGAGAGCTGTTCCATGTCACGGAAACGCTTTGTTGGAGGCATTGTTGTGTACTTTATACCCTGTAGAAACGGATCATCCTCATTCTCTAGGTTTAGATAAGCAGTCCCACCCAATGGATGAGTATTACTCTTGGTTAGCTGCTTGTAGATCTTGTCAATGATGCTAGAAATGTGGTTGAACGCTTCCATAAATAGCTCATACCTGCACAACAGTTTGTAGTCAGCAGCGAAAACTCTAATTAATCGAATGTATGAATCAAGAAAAACTGAGATACACTTGTGTGTGCATTCTATCCAGACAGCTGATATCTCTATCAAAGTTGGAAAGATGATTTCACAAGAGAAATTTGGAGTTACCTCTTCTGCTTAACAGTATTGTAGGCATCCGCTACTTGTTTCTCCTCCTTCCTGGCAGCTTCAAACTCTTGGCTAACTTGTTTTTCTTTCTCTTGTATAGCCTCATACTGGTCAAGAGCTCTCAAGTTTGGAGCCGTCTTTTCAATCTCGGATGATTTAGATTCTATTTTCTGCCTGTATTCCGCATCCATTCTGTCACGAGCAGATGCTTGGAGATGAGCTCTATCCAACTCACTAAAGTCATACTGTGGCCCATCTGATAAAACAGGAAGGGCAATACGTTCAAGCTCAGACTGCTCAGCTATTTCCTGCTTTTGCGAGATCAGCTGCTCTATTTGCGTTTCCTGATAGCAAAAGGTAGCTTTAGTGCACCTATACTCTCAGTCATACAAAATCTTTGGGTAAGGATTTGATGAGTCTCCATTGTACCTTAGAATTTATCTGACGATCGAGTTTGGTTATGCTTGTTGTCGCTTGAGAAGCCTGCTTTTTCCAATCCAAGATTTCTTTTTCATACTCTTCTGATTTTTGTTTGCACTCTGCAAGCAAGAGTATTAGATATTCACACCTTTTTGAAAGAAAAAAAAAACACTGCAGATTTGTGCTACGCAAAGAACATTAGACAGGGATGGTGATATTAAAGTATATGGTCGTGTAAGTTATGGTTATACCAGCAAAGGTAAAGATGATAACAGGGGAAGAGTATCTACAATACTGAATCTTCGTTTTAACCATTTGTCAGCCACTAGCATTTTAGCATCGTATGATCGCTTTCCTTTAAGATGTACTGTATAAAATTTGTTCAAACCCAACTCAGACCAATCTACAAACGTCAATTATATCAGGTAATGAACAATCAATTGGTTAAGGGGTGACGAAAGATAAAATTAAACAACCCCAAGAAAGCATAAGAAATTTTCATATTTCAATGCATTACTCCAGGGTTCCAACAAAAGGTAATCAATATGAAGCAAACTCATGTACGGACAATGTAGATCATGTTGATGTGCGCTAGGAATGAAATTATCAAACTGACAATTTTCATAATGGCATTTATTATTGAAAAAATCATAGAACTGAGGCGCCATCCATCAGATTTATGTAGAGGTAGAACTAAAATTGTACCTGCCATTTCCTTTTTCCAATTGTTGATTTCATTAGTAGCTTTTTCTGTTAGCTCCTTAAGTTCAGACTTCCTCTTCTGTATTTTCTCCAAATCAGATTCCAACGAACTGATAGAAGATTCTAGCTTTCGAATTCGTGAACCCACATCTCGGTTTTGCTCATATTCCACCCTGAAATCAATAAGAAAGTTATTTTAATAGACCAATAAGAAAAGTTTCGGTTTACTATGATTGTACAACTTGAGCTACGTCAACTCAGTCAGCGTATTGAGAGTTTGTAACCACCTAGGTTTTTACAGGCTACATATACTGACCCCAACACACTTGCCAATATAGACAACAGTGCCTTCTTTTTACGTGATAGTCAAAATGCAAGAACAGTATGCACAACAAAATGTTTCATTTTAAACCGGATACGGAAAAAGATCAGCTGAAACGTTGACGTGGGCATCAGGGATATCTATTAGCACAGCAGAAATCGATAGACAGTAAAACTGTACGTGGGAAGTTAGAATAAATCTTATATGTAACAAGAAACACAGAGCAAAGGAACATACTGGTATTTTAACTTAGCAAGCTGGTTACTCAGATACAGCCTTTCTTCAGCCACTTCTTGAGCCTCCTTGAGCTGTTTTTCTACTTCATATTCACGTATGTTAGTAAGACCAACAGACTGGCTAAAACCCGTATAGATATCGTCCACAATCTCATTGATTCTTTTCTCCAGCTTCCTGATGTCTGTATTTCTCTTATCAACCTCAGCTCTTGACTACAATACCAACGGGATTCAGTCATATTATTGTCATCAGGTTTTAACTTTACTAGATATCAGAAAAAGATATTAAATTACCTTAGAAAGTTCAACATTTATGCGCCTGCTTTCTTCAGTTATATTCCGCTTCGCTTGCTCAAGATTTGAAAGTTTGTCTTTGATGCTTTTCTATAAAACGAAGCCACCAATTAGTAATTCCTGACAGTTATAACAGTAAGTTAGATATACGATTGGTTGTTACCTTCTCAATTTCAGCATACTGAATCTTTTTTTCAAGTCCACTTATTTTACCCGATATTTCAGACTCCTTTATCTGCATATCTCGAATAGATCCAACCTTTTCCAATTCCAGTTCATATTCTTCTCTCTTTTTCATCAGTCCTGCACAACCGAAATGTTAGACTCTAAGACAAATTGAAAGGGAAGACGCTTTAAAGCAGTTGGTGACAAACCAACCTTCAATTTTCTTGTCATCCCATTTGTTAGACTTTGCTTCCATTCCACCACTGGTACCACCAGTCATTGTTCCCGCCTTTGTGAGTAATATGCCATCAACAGTAACAACTGGAAATAATAGAAACCAGGGTATGTAGACGTCAGTGCACGCATATGAGAGTATGTTACATCTAAACAAGGAAACATGAACATAACCTTTAAATCTCTCTCCGGTCCAGCTAAGACGTTTGGCTTCATCAAGGTCGTCACAGACCAGAGTATTTCCAACAGCAAAGAGGACTGCCTTCTCTAACTCTGGATCGAACGTGAACTAGTTAAGGTCCAAATACATAAACTGGAAACCTGCTCACATCAACCTTTCTATGTTTGTCAATCGTTATTTAATACATCGAAACATTCTCATGCTACCCACAACTATGCACGCAATGAAGCCAAAGAAGGAAAACTTTAAACAGGCAATCTTGAGTAAGCCAAAAGGAAAATCATTCACTTATTTGCAAAGGATATTGGATAACATCAAACGCCAGCTTTGCTGTGCCGTCCAAATTTCTCAATCTTTCAAGAACTGGCTTGACACGTACTAACTGAAGAGGAATAAATGTCATAGGAGGAAGCCTTTGCTCTTTCAAGTACTGCATGAACAAAGAAACTCATTTAATCCCATACCTAGAGTAGTGGCACAAAATGCTCTTCCACATGTACATCATATAACTTAGAAGCCAAGTAACACATAATAGGGATTAGTTGCACGAAGATTGCATCATATATAATATGTTACATACTCGTTGATAGCACATTTCCCTTATTTGGTAAATAATATGAGCTGAAATCATCATATAAGAGGTCGTAGAGTTTAAAGCATCATTTATTTGTTGGCATAGGCCAGAGGTGTATTACGGTAATGCCTGTCAGCAGAGACGAGATAAAAACAATGAAAAAATATTAACAACTTGCATGGGGTTAGAACAACACAACAAGCATAACAGAAGTACCTTGATGCAGTCCTTTCCTGTGTTTTCATCTTCTACAACAACCGCATCCATAAATCTCCCCATGGCAACAGTAACTGCAAGGTTGTACTTCTTCCGATTTGGTCGACACAGATCAGTCATTCGACCATGAACTCCTTGAAATAGACGCTTGAGAGACTCAACAGCCTGCGTTAGCCTGCTATCTCTCTCGTTTTCATATCTTTCAGCCGTTAGATCACTTAACTGGTCTTCTAATTCTGTGATTCTAGTCTTCAACTTCTCAGATGCATTCCTGTGCACGTAGAAGTGGGATAGAAACCATCAGATTTAAAATAAAAGGACGGAGTATGAGGGTATGCAGAATGCATTCCGCCTAGGTCAAGAAGGGATTTTTAGTCAAAATAGGAAATTTTAGAAAGATATATTTTTGATAAGTGAATAATAACCAATATCTCAGGCCATATTTCAAAAGATGAAGCAACTAAAAAGAATCTAGTGAATAGGACCATACTAATAACCTGGCATCTCGGTGCTTTTCTTGCAGTGTTCGTAACTGCTTCTTTAGATTAGTTGTTTCGTTCTTATATTCCGAAGATGAATCTTCAATCTCTTTTAGCCTGGACTTCATTCGCTCAATTTGTTCATCGAGATCATTCTCCCTATTTATCAGTTGCTGGTAATTTTCTTCCAGATTTCTCAATGCTTCGAGATCAGTATGATATTGCCTATCTAACACCTCTTTCTCATCTCTGAGCTTAATGGTTTGCATCCAAGCTTCTTGTTTTCTGAGATTGATAAACATGAAGGAAAATCAATAAGAAAACAAAGCGGTTTATAAGAACTCAAAAAAGATGAAAGAATATGCATGTAGATGGCGAATCTAGAAGAATAATACAAAAATCACCAAGAATAGACTGTAAACAACTATACACATGTCAGTCTGTAATAAAACGCTTAACTATTTGTCTGCTTACCATTATTCCAAGCAAGAAGATCATAATAAATAGGAAATATGGAGAATGCAAGTTGGTGAATATTGAAAACCTCAGGAACGTTGGAAAATAGGGAAAGATGCTTGTTTTTCAACTTACATTCGAAAGTACTCTTGCAGTTGACTGTCAAGCATTGGGAGTTTTCTGCTGCTGCTATCTTGTCTCCTCTCGTTTAATTCGTTCATCTTCTCATTCAGATCCTTAATGCTTTTCTGCATCTGTTCAATCTCTGTGGAATGCTTCCCTTTTTCTTTCTTCCTCTTATCCACCTCCTTTCGACTGCTCTCGATTTTTGATTTTATGCGAGCTATCTCCTCCTTCAATCTCAGAAGCTCAAGTTGCTAACAAAATTTATAAGTTACTCAAGTAGAAAAAAAACTGTTAATTAAAGACGACTTCTAGGTAGTGCACTCACGTATTTTCCAAGGTTGGAGCATCTCTCAGCAATCTTCTTTTCACGTTGAGCAATTTCTTTCAAATACTTTGCTTGTTCTATCTTTCTCTTACCAGCTTCATGCTCAAACTTCTCCAGCTTTGCCATGACATCTTTACGATTGTTCTTTTGAGCATCAACATCTTCATTTGCCTTGTCGATATCATTCTCAATGTTATATAATCGCCACAGGAAGTGTTCTCTCTTCAGAGCTTTCTGCAAGAATGCACATTAAAAAGAAGGCAAGAAGTATAGTTTCACAAATATGGACACCATTACCAGTTCGTCTTGCAGCTTCAAATGCTTCTCAGCTTCTTCCTTGTGTGCTTTCTTCAGCTTCTTCTCAGCACCAATGGTTTTCTTCTTCTGATATATAAGAGCTGCTTTCTCTTCAGCGCTGGCCTTCTTCTCTTCTAACTCCTCGTACTCTTTCTTAAGCTCATCAGAGCCAGAGATCTGCTCGACAAGTCCACTGAGTTCTTTCGAATTCTTCCAAGCAACAGACTCAACATCGCCCTGAAACACTAAGAAGTTACGAGCCTTAACAAGTATCCCTATAGATCTCAGCTTCCCGTTGTACTCTTCCCAGGTCACAACCCTATTGTCGATACGATACTCACTACTCTCACCAGAAGTGGTAATAGTACGAGTGAAACGAAGAAGCTCCTCCACCCCTTCAAGGAGATACACAAGGCGAACAAAAGCTTTCCTCCCTCCTCTCTGCTCCTTCTCTCGGTCATCGAAGGCGTAGATCAGATCCTTAAGCTGAGATCCACGAAGCTGACCAGTGCGGACGCCGAGGACGAAGCTTATCGCGTCCATTAGGTTGGATTTACCGGCACCGTTGGGGCCGATGATGGCCGTCAAGTCCTTGAACGGACCTACTAGCTGGTGGCCCTTGTAAGACTTGAAATTCTCCATCTCCAGATGGACGATCCTTCCCGGAGGGGTTTCGATGGAAGGCATGGAAGAGTGAAATTAGGGCTTCTTCAAGGTTTGGGTTATTTCTCGGAGGAAAAATGGCGGGGATCGAAATAGTATATATATATATACTAAGATACTTGGGTAGCTTGTTAGATTATTTTGTACAGCAGTATCAAAAGATTTATATTTTTGAATTTTCATTTGCTAAAACAATACTCTATACGTCATGCTAACTAGGTAAAAATACATGTGCATTAATTTTTGCTTCGCAATCTATTTTCCTAAGTTTGCACGATGATATATTGAATATCATTGCTTTGATTGAATGATTGTAAATTTGTAATGTGGGAGTGTTGTTGACAGCTGACAATTTTATTAATCATCAATTGTCATTTTTTTAATAATGTGTTGGATGTTTAGATACATAGCAGTGAGAACTTAGTAAGAGTTTGAAATAAAACTTTCTCCATCGCTTATATATTAATTGTGGATCTTTTAAATTGTTATAACTTTAGTTTTGTACTAATTAAAAAGAGATTCATTTTATGTGGTAGTTTATTAAGCTATCTAAAATCTGACGTGGCACACTTATGACGAGACTCATCTTATCTGGGTTTGATACTTGGTAGAGACATTCCCTATTTATGTTTTTTTGTTCACATATATATACACTGTACTTTTTGACATGTTATTTTGAAATTAAAATTTTTGTATGCTTTTCAAGATGATTGGTTTTTAATTAAATTATCTTAGTAGTCATTGATCAGTCTAAGAAATTAGAGTAGTTATAACCAGTGATAAACTAAGAAATAGAAAGTGGAGCATCAACTCCTGACAAACATGAATGGGAAACGTGACATGAGGATTGGCTCATATTAGTCAAGGAAGACCACTTCTCTTATTAATGAAACTAGAAAATAGATAAGTCGTGAGACTCTTTCATGCGAGATACTTGCGGTTTGGTTAACGTCGTCTAGATGATCTCCTACTTGCCACCTAAGCACATGCCTGGCTTCTAGTATCCTATATCAATACCCCGGTGGTCTAAAAGTACCTTGTTCTCAAGGTTCATATGAATTGAGGAAAACTCCACTTATATTGCTTCTTTTCCTTCCCATTTGATTTTTCTAGTTGTGACGTTTTTCAACTCACTGCGACTTCCAAGACCAAGCTGTCTCCATGATTCGTTATTAACAATAATTTTTTTTTTCTGTTTTTTCTAATTTTTTTTAAGAAAAAAATATTTCTGCTTTTGATTGAAAAAGAAATATGAAATCTTTCTTTTTTTGAAAAACTGAAAAACAATGGAAGAATTACAGATATCAATCCATACAAAAGAAAGGATGTTGAACTTAATCAACAAACCCGAGTAGAAAATGGTGAAAAGAAAATTCTGATTTTTGATACCACAAAGTGGTCCGGATCAAAACAAAGAATAAAAAAACATTTGCTGGATAGATCTCGATGATCGTTGATTCTGAGAAATGACCGTTCGTCGATGATTCTTGATAATTGTTGATTAATGAAGAATGCCAATAACAAAGAAGGTAAAAAATATAAAAATTTTGATACCACAAAGTGGTCCGAATCAAAAACAAAACATGCCCTGATATCACTGATAGGTCCCTTGCCAAGAGATAACAATGTTGATCTAGAAACATGAACACAAGCTAGAGAACGCACAACAATACATGTTTTCTTTTGGGTAGTTAAGACTCTCTCTTTTTAGGTTTTTCATTCATATAAATAGCAAAGAGTACATGAAGCAAAGAAATAGAAAGTGGAGCATCAACTCCTAACAAACATGAATGAGAAACGTGACACGAGGATTGGCCTATAGTCAAGGAAGACCGCTTCTCTTATTAATGAAACTAGAAAATATAAATAAGTCGTGAGACTCTTTCATGCGAGATACTTGCCGTTTGGTTAACGTCGTCTAGATGATCTCCTACTTGCCACCTAAGCCTGGCTTCTAGCTAGTATCCTATCATTAGAGGATGCGTCCCAAAGAAGCTAATCGTGTATGCATCCAAATACACTCACGAGTTCGAAGACAGTCACGGCTTTGGTTGGAAGTACGACACCGAGCCTTCTCATGATTGGAGTACACTGATCGCCAACAAGAACGCTGAGCTGCAGCGCCTGACTGCTATCTATAAATGTCCATAGATGTTCCGTTGATGTCCAAAGATGGTTTGCATCTATTTGTAAGAATTAAGATTGTAAGAACATCTTTGAAAGTTTTTGGGTGGTCTGATTTCATCAGTTGTTTTTGTTTTGTAGATATGTATGTGTCAGAGCATCAATGTCTAAAGTCGTTGTTTCCTTCCAAATATCCAAATGAAGTATTGCCAACTGCCAAGTTAGTAATATGAAGCACCTGCATGGGTCCTACACTTGCTCGCGACACCGCAAAAGCAAAACACGAACTCGCCACGTTATCACAAAAGCAAAGCCACGTCACACCATCTCACTGTCAACGACACTTACTACTATTACTATACTATTTCCCGTTTCACATTGCCTATCTATTTTGATAAACCCAAAGCTGCCTCCTTAATTTCTTTACCAACAGCAACCATATAAACATAAAGCAGAAATAAAAGGAAAAAAAGAAAGAGAGAAAAAAATGGAGGACAAAAACAATAACACTACCAGCACGAACACTAACGTGATCGCACCATTCGTTGCCAAAACATATCAGATGGTCAACGATCCTTCGACCGATTGGCTCATCACCTGGGGACCTGCCCACAACAGCTTCATCGTCGCTGACCCTCTCGATTTCTCTCAACGCATCTTGCCTGCTTATTTCAAACACAACAACTTCAGCAGCTTCGTTCGTCAGCTCAACACCTACGGTTTCAGGAAAGTGGATCCCGACCGGTGGGAGTTCGCGAACGAGCATTTCCTCAGAGGTCAGAAGCACCTGCTCAAGAACATAACGCGTAGGAAACACGCGCGTGGGATGATGGATGTGGAGGACGGCGAGATCGTGAAGGAGATCGAGCGGCTGAGAGACGAGCAGAGGGAGCTTGAGCTGGAGATTCAGAGGATGAACCAAAGGATCGAGGCGACGGAGAAGAGGCCGGAGCAGATGATGGCGTTTCTCTACAAGGTCGTTGATGATCCCGACCTCCTCCCGAGGATGATGCTCGAGAAGGAGCGATTGGTCTCCGACAAGAAGAAGCGTCGTGTCACGGTGAAGTCAGAGGAAGGGGCAGAGGAGGAGGAGAGGGTCTTTGGTGTGGTTTCACCGTCGCCTTCCCCGCCGGAGAATTCAATAGGATGGGTTGTTCCCATGCAGAGGCAGGGGACGTTTGGTAGTTACTACAACGAGACGGGTATGGTGGCGAACTCGATGAGGTCCACTTCGTCGAAGTCATCATCGTTGACGTCGACGTTGTCGTTGCCGGAGAGCGTAAACGGAGGATGTGGGAGTGTTCAGGGGGAGACAAGGGACAAAAAAGCGGCGACGTTTGGAGGAGTGGTGGAGTCAAATCCACAAACACCGCCTTATCCGTTTTCTTTATTTCGAGGTGGCTTTTAGATCTATTAGCTTCACATGAAATATGATCTTTGGTTCTTCTTTATGTTACTATTTGTTATCATTTTTCTTAAACTATTTGTAATGTATAACCAACCAATAATAAATAGGACAGATCGATAGTTGTTAGTTTCGTGAGTATCAGGACAGGGAGACTGTGTCAGTAGTCATATCGTTTTATAGAAAGTTGACAGTATTTTTGCAGATTATACTGTTAAAAAGTTCATATGTTGACATTGTTTTTTCTTATTGTCTTTTAAGCGGGTTTGTAATTCACAATTTGTAATAACAACAATTTTGATCTTCAATGCCCTTTTTCAAAAAACAAAAAAAAAAACAATCTTGATCTTCTTGATTATTTTGGTTTTGGAGTTTATGTATTAGAGCTATTTCTCTTTTTGTAATAACAACAAAATAGGCTTCACTTTCTCGGTTTCTTAGACTTTAAATTATTTTATGAAACTACTTTAAAGTTTAACTAGTAATTTAATATTTAAACTTTGTCCAAATGGCTTCCAATTTATAGTGAATACTTTTTGGTGGAGGCCTGCTTCACTTAATTTGTGATTAATACTTGTGAGTAAAAGTGTGCTTTCATTCTTTAAAACTGGTATAAAAACCTTCATAATGCAAGCAAATATTTTAGAAACCAGATAACCTTTTTCACTTTAAAAACCTTCATAATGAAATGCGACGAACACTTGTATTTTCTTTAAAACCTTTTTCACTTTAAAATTGCAATATAAGTTTGTGCCTACATTGATAAAAAAAAAAAAGTTTGTGCCTACATTTTTTTGAAGTACGATAGCAGTACTATTAAATAGAAAACGGGAGAGTCAGGAGACTATCATATCTGTTTTCTTATATCCTCATAAAACTTTAGAACTAATTCAAAGTATGAAATCGTTCCAGTTAATTACTTTACTCTTATCAGTGATTCACAATTTTTCACCTTAAGAACCACAAATTCATCCAATACAAAGATGACATTTAATATTTTGTTGACGAACACGTGAGCTGTGATTTCAAATAAAATTATAGTTCTTGTTTCTCTGGTAGTTTGATTTACTTAGTGTATTTGTTTGAACAATTGTTTTCTTCGTATAAATTTTAGTTAGTAGATTATCGTCTTTATTTTTTTGTGTGGCAATTTTATTATAAACCTTGCTTTTATTTGAGTTACTAAACATTATGTAAAAGTGTCCATCACTTACTCATTTGACAAAATATTACTGTGGTACCCATAAAGCTATTTCTATAAAAAATAATTAGCTTCCAATAGCTAAAAGATCCATGATTAGTTAAAACTTTTAGTCATATTTATAAATACAATTCTGTAAATACATTGTTTTGCAGAGAATTCAAAATACATGAACGGATAATTCAAAATGGAATATTATAGTCTTATACTCCCCACCTGTTTAGAGCTGATTATTAAAAGCAGTAGAAACATTGCCCATGTACTTGCTGTAGTTGAGGCGACACCAATTAAGAAGTCGACGAAGCACTCACTCACATTCAAGCCAACACGACGATCCACTTTTACTGTCACCTAAAATGATTTATGCTAATGATGCATTGTAAAATTTTCAGAAAGTGACAGTTAGCCACGGGACTTTGGTCGGGCCAAAACGTTTCCAACGCTCATTGGGTTAGAGAGAGTCTTAAAATAAGGATTGATTTAACTAGACCGGCATGGACCACCTGATGTCTAACACATGGACGCGTGTCAACACCAGATAATGGTAAGATATTAAAATCTATTTATAAGATGTGCTGGTCCCACAACAGTTTTGTCGGCTCTACGCTACGCAAACATCAAGTACACTATAGCAATTTTTGTTGTTGTTCATGATAACTACGTTTGTCTTCTTTTTTTTTTTTGGTTTATTTGCCAAATAACCAAAAAAGAAATAAAAATTAGATTTTGGGAGAGATAGTAGAGAGAGATAGGAAGAGAAAATAGGAAAAAGTAGGAAATTTTGGTTAGTTAGTGTATTTAAGTTTTTTTTCATGTATATAGAGTACAATAAAAAAAAACGTTTGTAAGGATTTGACATTTTGATAATTGTATAGTCTACAAATCAATTTGAATATTTACTTATTAGATCATTTCAGATGTTAAAAAAGATTATACGCAAAATATTAAAAAAAAGTTGTACATACACAATTTTTTTTTGTCTTTATGTTGATGTAGTTTAAAAATAATAATACTATATATTGTCTATTCTGAATAGTTTTATTTAAACTTTTTGCCAAATATTTCTCCACATCTTAACAGAAATAGGCAACATATCAATCTACGCCTAATAATTTTCTAGTGAATTCGAATATATTAATTGTTGATGGTTTAGTATCCATTAAAACTATTTGTTATTATGGTCCTTATGGATTGGGTAACCCCATTTAGTAATCATACTAGTATTTCGTCCAAATCAAATACGTCCGATTGAATATAAATGGAAATATATACCCCAAGAAAGAAAATATTTGAAAAAGAGGTGGTCTTAGTCTCTTAGGATCTGGCGAATTAAGGACCATACTTTGATGCTACAAATTGTTTATTCAACCCATATAAACTTTTATAATACACCTAACATGTGGTTAGCATTTTACCCACGTCCTACATAGTTTTTATGTATTACTTAATTGGTAGATGGTTTTGTATTAGGAGATGTTGTCCTGTTTTGATTGGACTAAAGGTTTTAATTCTTAACCAAACAATCTTTGCCCTTTGAAAGTGCTTTCCATTTAAAAAGTTATATTTTTTTATAATAAAATATATGTTGCGACACTTAGTGCCAATTCATTTGTTTATAGTAAAGTCTTATCAAGTCGATATCAAAAGGGAAAACATCAAACTAGGGTTCCGAATGGTAACAGCGAATTGAGCGTTGCGAGACAAGCGGTTTGACTGCAATACAGTTCTGACAATTATAAAAACGTATAGATATATAGTATATGTAGAGATTTTTGTTACTGTTAACTGCGGTGCGATGCGGGACGAATGTTACTATTCGGAACTAGGCCGTCGACTGTTTGCAAGTTATATTTTTTTCTTTTGCTTTTAAATTATTTTCGAATAACAAGTCAAGTAAAATAAAATAAAAAGATTATCAACTACATCTACTGTAAATCACACATTAAGATAATACTAATATATCATTGACTATATGAATCATGTGATTAATATGATAACATCCATCAACTAACATGTGTTATATTGTTAACACCATAACTATATTTTTATTGTTCAAACATTGGACTGAATATTGAAATCCGGCAACCCCGTATTAAAGACCGATAGTTTCAAATTGAAAACCGTTCTAATCCAATTTAAATGATCCGATACAATTTAAACTGACATATTTTAATTAGTATATGTCAATTAAAAATGGTTCCACTTGGTTTTGTACATGGATCAGGTTGTTTTTAATGCTGGATTACTAGATTTTGATGTCCAATCTACTATGTTGTTAACAGAAAGATATGGTTACGGTTATACATGCTATCTTTATCTTTTGAAAATATAATTGAATTTTTAATCTAGAACATAGCATAAATTCGAAGCTATTTGTCTATGCAGACCACGTATGACGTTTGACTTCTTGAAGTCGTTGCCAACTTATCGGCCATCGTATTTGTTGTGCAAGGAAAATGTGAGATTGTAAAAAGGTTGACTAAGAGCTTGATTGGTTTTTCCGCTACCACCCGCAAACGCAGCTTTTGCGATTGGTAGCGGTTGACAGCGTTTCGAAACAATCATACAAACTGCTACAAATCGCTTCAAACCGCTCCAAACCTCTTAAAATTAAAAGCTGGTTCCAGCTAGCGTTTGCGGTTGCAGGCGGTTGTGGGAGGATAATTTTTTTTTCTTTTTTTTTTAAAAAACCATATAAGTACAAAAATAAAAATAAAAATAAAATTATAAAAATGGAATTATAAAAATACTAAAATATATCTATTATATTTTAATTAATATTATAAAATTTTAAAATAAAAATATTCTCTATAATTTAAAAAATTTAAAACTATTACTTTGAAAATATAATTTACATATTTATTATAATATTATGATTTTTGATATTTTTATAATTATATAAAATGTAAATATTGTTAATTTATTATTTAACCGCTGCTGTATTTGGTAGTTAACCAGTCATAAGTATCCCGCAAACGCACCAATTTCTAACCGCATAACCAGTCGTACAAATCTCTTAAAACCGCTAGAAACCGCAACCACCCGCACCCGCAAACGCCCGCAGCCGCAACTGCAACCGCTGCGTTTGAACCAGTCAGACCCTAAGGGTATGACTGGTTTTTCCGCTACCACCCGCAAACGCAGCTTTTGCGGTTAGTAGCGGTTGCTGGCGTTTTGCAACAATCGCTCAAACCGCTCTAAACCGCTCCAAATCGCTCTGAACCTCATAAATTCAAAAACTGGTTCCAGCTAGCGTTTGCGGTTGCGGGCGTTTGCGGGAGGATAAAAAAAAATTATTTTTTTTCCAAAACAATATAAATACAAAAATAAAAAAATTCAATAAAAAAATTAAAGTGAAATTATAAAAATGCTAAAATATATCAATTAAATTTTAATTAATATTATAAAACTTTAAAATAAAAATATTTTCTATATTTTTAAAAAATTTAAACTATAACTTTCTAAATATAAATTTTATATTTATTATAATATTATTATTTTTGATATTTTTATAATTGTATAAAATGTAAATATTATTAATTTATTATTTAACAGTTGCTGCATTTGGTAGTTAACCAGTCATAAGTATCCCGCAAACGCACAAATTTCTAACCGCAGAACCAGTCGTACAAATCTCTTAAAACCGCTAGAAACCGCAACCACCCGCATCCGTAAACTCCCGCAACCGCAACCGCAACCGCTGCGGTTAAACCAGTCAGGCCCAAGTAAGTGAGAACGCATACTACTATGTTGGTTTAACACTATCTTCTCCAGTTCTGTGCAATTCGTTTTGAAAGCCACTTTGATTTGTCTAAAAATAATCATACATACATGTTGTCATATTAACTATATAGTTTGAGTACATGTTTATACACTAATATTTTTAGTGTATAATCTTTTGATGATCTATAACCAGGTTGCAAATGCAATCATTTTCCTATAAAAGAAACATCAAACGGTAAGATATTTTTTGGGAAAATAATTGAAGTAGTTAGAAAAAGTAATAAGTAATTGTAAAAGATGGTTGTCTATTAAAAGAGGACACCATTTTAAATCAATATGTGTTATTATTTCTTGTGGTTAGTAACTATAAAGATGGTATATGTATATTTTAAATCAAATTTACAAACAAATCCTATAAATAAATTAAATTCCAAATTATGTTTAAAATTATATTACATTAAACTTAATCTATTCTATTAAAATAGAGGTACACAATGGACATTACTTTTTATTCGTGTATGATTTTTAATTAAATTTCACCGAATTAAATATATTTCTAAGGTCTTCACTAAAGGTATTTTAACCATTACATGTAAATTAAATCATTTGAATAGAATAAACCTTCACATTTAAGATTATTCTAGTATTAAATCCCATTAATTAATTATACATATTTCTTTTAATACAACAAATCCTATAAAAATCTTTCAAGTTCTTACTGATATCAAGATATATCTCCTCAATCTGCTATTCTTTTTTTTTTAATCTCTTATTCTTGCTGATGGTAGAAAATGGATGACTACCTACGATTGGCACTATTGTGTAATTGAGGATAGTCGTTGACAACAATTAGAGCCGGGAAAATGATTGATGGACTTCGTCACTTTCGCGCCATAGAAACTGTTGTTGCTACTTTTGTTGAGGGTTTAAAGAGGTTTGATATGTGGCACAAGCACTGGGGACCTCCTACTCCATTTCACATGTTTCGTTTAATGGTGATAATGTGATTCTTGAAAAACAGTGAAATTTGTCTCCAACTTAAGCAAACACATGATTGTTTTCAGTTGAGTATGAAAAATGTTATACTCCTTAAGTGAGTATAAGAGCATGTTGAAGGTTTTGAGTAACATAGAGTTGAAGAGATGTGTGAGTGATCAAGAAGTCTAATAACATGGAGGTTGGAACACCTCACCTCTACTATACTTTATGATAATAGATTTTGGAGACTTTCAGTGAGCCGTAGGGTAGATCATACTGATCAAAGCTAACTAGTATAAGTTATATACTGCTATATATGTGCTTCACTTTTAATATCTTCTCAGCTTATATTTCTATTTGCTCTTCTGGCTTTCCATATTGTAAGACTGTGTTTGTATCATGTTTTTGTTGATTCTAATCGTGACTTTAATCTTGATGCACCAGTAAAAAATCACATTTTTCAAATTTAGGAAAACTTCATATAGAAGGAAAGTTAAATTTTTTGAGAAGATTTTTTTTTTGTCACCAGAATTTTCTGAGAAGTATAAATATGAGTTTTAAGAATGTAAATTATTCATTTATACAAGAAACAAACAAACTCTAAAATGCATATTTGCATTAAATGAATTTTCTCTCTAGTTTTTAACATGCTCCAAATTTACGTCGTACAGTTTCTCAAACATTTTTCAATTCCAGAAATCGATTATAATGCTCAAACGTCCATAATTGGTATTTTAGGTAAGCTCAAAGATAATTATGGATCCAAGAATAGAGGTTGAGTGTTTTGACGGATCTATGGAAGCTAGGAAACAATTTGCTAATTTCGAGATGAAATCACTATAATTTGAAATTTGAAATGTGAAGAAGCTTTTAGACGTTTGCTATTTTTGTTTAGGTGTCACTACGACTTGTGAACAGTCACAGAGAGAGCTGGTCCTATATATTTGAAGGCTACAAGCCAAAATAAAAAAAAAAATGCTGAAATAAAATGTGTGCAGATAGAGTCTGATGAACCCGTCGCTGGGGCCCGTCGTGGTTAAGACTGTAGTGTTTTGAGTAATTTTTCCGGGAGGCGGATGTTCTCACAGATCCGTCGCCACCGGTCTTTTGTCTTCGTGGCGGGGAAGCTTCGTCAGTTCCACCGTCATCGGCTCTAGTCTCCGGGGGTGAGGGCCCCTACAGCCTTGCGTCGCCGGATTTAGGCCCCTACTCTTTAGGATTTAGTTTTTATCTCAGTTGTCTGAAACTTTCTGTTTTTTGTATTTCGTTTCGGTTGAGTGTGTTTGTCGGACGAGAGTGAAGTGCTCCGGCGGAAAGGGTGATGGTGCATGCGATGCTTTCTTTTGGGGATTGCGGTTGGTGGATGAGATCTCGCTACGGCGATCGATTCACTCCAGTTTCTAGAGTTCCAAAGATGGTATGAGGTGAAGGTTTGACGGAACGATGGAGTTCCGGTATGGCTTGGGTGATCCGATGGTGGGATCTCCGGCGACGACGAGAAGCGGTGGTGACGCGAGGATCTCGCGACGCGTGTACCCTCGACGGCGAGGATTGCAACACATGTCCAAGCAGCAAAAAGATGGATTTGCGAGGCGGCCGTGCCCATTTCGTTTGGTCTCTAGGGTTTCTCTCAAGTTGGACTATATGTTTAGGCCCAATTGGGGAATTAGGTTTGCCCGTTTGGTTTGCTGGACGATAGCGTTGTACTGGGCTTGGCCCATCTCTTTTAATATTAAAATCTTTTAGACGGAAAAAAAAAGAATGTGATGAACCGAGCACCTCCAACAACTGCCATTAATCTCAAGACCACTTAGCTAAAGTTTTATTTGGTAATTTTGTAGCCGTTAAAATATTTATTACTGTGACGGCCGGAAACCTGTGCTTCTCTTGCTTGTGGCCAGGGCCTGGTCACAGATCTCAGATCGTATGTTGTTATTTGTTTTGCTATTAATCACGCGACCAGGTCATATGTCGTAAGACACATATTGTTGTACGTTTTGTCGTTGCACGAGTCACAAATCACATTTTTAAGTCGTTGAGAAAAGTAACGACTAAAGAATTTTCTAAAAAAATTTCGATAAGGAAACGAACATTGGTATACAAAATGGATAATATCGATAAGGTTCAATAGTTTAGGGAAACAAAATTCGATTAACCAAACTCTTCATATAAATGATTGGAATCCAATGTTTCTAATAATTTCATAGAAATTCTAAATTATAATATAGCTTTTGTTATCCATATCTAGAAAAACATCTCACAAAAGAGAAGAAAATAGCAAAAACTGTAGTAACACAAGAATACCACTTGGAGGTGGCCTTAGCACATTTTCTATAGTTTTCTTATTTAGAACTCAAATCATTTATCTATTCACAAAGAACAAATTCTTCAAAACGAAACAATATCTGATTGAAAATCGCCAATTACACTCAGTTTTGTCATTTCATTCAAAGTTTGCGACATGAAAAAAAAAAACGAAAATGAATCATACTCCACCTGTGCCACCTCGTTCTTTAAGAGTTAAAAA
The DNA here is from genome assembly GCF_020379485.1 of Brassica napus. Taxonomy (NCBI): domain Eukaryota; kingdom Viridiplantae; phylum Streptophyta; class Magnoliopsida; order Brassicales; family Brassicaceae; genus Brassica; species Brassica napus. The sequence continues at coordinate 20,236,517 of NC_063436.1, forward strand.
TGGAGTAGTAAACCACTGCTTCCAAGCTGCATCCTTCTGTTGATCCACCCACGAGAGAAAAGCGCTGTCTATAAGGCAAAAGATGTTGACGTAAAGCAGCTGGTATTGCACGGGGACGTATCTGAAGTTTGCGATCTGAAGAAGCGGCCATGCTCCGCCTTCAAGAGCTAGAGCTGGAAGAAAGTCTCTCTTGAGCCCTTCTTTCACTTGAGACGTGTTCTTGCCTGTGGCGTATCCCATGTACGTGAAGAACACGAGTAGATCAATGGGGCCGAAGATAAGACCGTCCATTGCAACTTTGGCAGCCACAAAACGCGTTGACTTTGGTACGTATCGAAGCTTCAGTTTTATGAATTTATCAAGGCCTTCGTACCTGGTGATACCGCAAATATAACAGTGTCATGTTTATCGGCGTTGCTGGATATAGCTAAATGATAAGAAAGAGAAAGATTCAAACCAGAAGTGGCCAACAGGACCGACAAAACCAAGTCCAAACATGCTAGTGATAGCTACTCGCTTCCAGTTGAGCTTAAATTCTGAATCAGCGTCTGCATCTTTATTTGTGTCCTGTTTTATGGAAAACATAGATTAGTGCTCCTCCACACAATACATAAACCAAGACTGCAAACAATATATTAGTAAAAATAACAACAGATCTCTTCCTTAGGCAACGTATATATATATATGTCAACATCTTTGTTTGTTTCCTGTTATACCAAACATAGGTTAGTGCTTGACCATGGTTGATAAACAAAGTCTGGATACTTAGCCAAAAAAATCAGAGCAATATAGAACAAACCGTAAATATAAAATTGTCCTCTACCAACCTATATACCATAGACCTTGGAGACAAATGGGAATAGCAGGAGGTTGTGGTGAAAAGTACCAAATGATTCTGGTGGTTTATTGAATTCTAAGGGCTGTTTTGCAGCAAAAGACGTCTTATAATTGAGAAAAAACATGTCACTATTCCATAGAAGCAAGCAATAATAGTCCACCCATCACAGTTGCTAATCCACAGATTGAACTTATGTTAACAATAGACGAAAAAGGTGAATGGGATGCAATGTTGAGATGGAAACAGCATGAAGAGTGAAAAGAATAAAACACAATTAGGTATGTAATTATCCTTTTATTCACCATATAAGACCTCTCTACTCAACTAATAATAGTTTGCAAACAGAAATGACTATTAGAAAAACGCCATTAGGTAGGTAATGTTGAATCCATAGAATCTCAGCAAACAAGTAAATGACAAAAGACTCCATCAATCTCTGAGGAAGAGATTCATAAAAATCAATACGCATTTCAAGAAACACCTAAACTAATTTCTTTTTGATTATACACAGTTTCCCCCAAAGGGCCGGGGAAACTGTATTGCTGCAGCCCGAATGTGAAATCTGCAGTGGCCGGGAATCGAATCCAGGTGGCCGTACTCACAGCTGTGAACCCTTTACCACCAGAGCTAGACGACCCGGTTCACCTAAACTAATTTCAGTAACAATGAAACCACACAAAATTAAAGAATCGGAGAGAATAATCTCCGTCCAATCAGAGGCAAAGGAGATCGAGAAATGACTAACGGTGAGACGGAGAAGAGGAGGTTTCGCAGTTGAATGAGTGATGTATTGAGCGGTGACGTCCCCGAATCCCCAAAGAAAGCCCGAGCTTATGACCTGAGTTTTCACCGGATGAACGCTCAGGCATCGCTGGTACCATCTCCACACCTTCAACATTATCGGATTGGTCACCGGAGAACCGCCGCGGGAGGAGGCGAATTTGGTTTTTTGTTTGGTTTAAGCTCGTCTTCTTCCTCCTAAACGTCTTCCTCTCTTCATTCTTTTTTGCTCGTGGCAACAACACTCGGAACCGAAACCTCTTTGTGGGCGTGAGAGAATAGTCATGCTTACTAAATGGGCTTCGGCCCATCAATGAAAACAAATCACTTAGAAATGAAGGCTAACATTCTTAGCTATTTCGTATCTAAATTTGAGTAAGATAAGAAGATGGTGGAGAGTCCTCAAAATAATGCACATACTTAGAGCACTCCCAATGGGATCATCTAAAACTCTAAAATCTTTGTAGTGGTACATAATCATTTTTGAATTTCAGAACTATTCTCCTTGATGTGAATCCGATAACTCAAGTGGATAATTTCATCCAACAATACAAAATTTTCTTAATTTTTTGTATATTTTATGTGTTTCTCCTAGGGGTGTTCAATCCGGATATCGGTTCGGTTTCGGTTCGGTTTTTTTCGGTTTTCGGTATTTCGGTTAGTAAAATATAACTACCATTCTAAATCCATATTTACTTCGGTTCGGTTCGGTTTATATACCACCGGTTTTCGGTTTATTCGGTTTTATACCAAAAAACATAATTATTTTATTTGAGATCATATTATATGAATTTTAGAGTCATATTGTCAATACAGTCATTTATTAAAAATATATTACATGTTCAAATAAATGAACAAAAAAGTAAAAATACCTCTACCATCAAATAAAATAATCAAATCTATAACTAAAATCAAAGCTTGAAATTTTGAAAATAAAAATATGAAACAAAATAGAAACATGAAAGAAAAGTTTTTCCACTCTTCCATATTTAGTGTTCATTAAAGTTATACTTTTTCAATTGAAAATTTTCCATTAATTATTGTCCATCAAATTTATAATCTTCATATTAATTTATTGAAGACTAAAATAAATCAAAAAGATCAAAAAAGACTTAGAAAATAAGATGCATGAATTGCGATGTATTGTTATTTAGTTATAGTTCAAACGTTTTACAAATTAATGTTTTTTATTACTATAAAATTATGGTAATAGTTATTAATACAAATTTAACTTATGTAACAAATAGATTTTCATGTATTGTTATAAAATAGATACATATTTACATGTTTCTACTTTTAATCGGTTTTGTTCGGTTTATTCGGTTTAATCGGTTATATACCAAACCATATCCAAATCCTACGGTTTTTATAGAATTATATCCATTCGGTTTATATGGTATATACCAAAACCAAACCATATTGTCTATTTCGGTTCGGTTCGGTTCGGTTTTACCATATTGAACAGCCCTAGTTTCTCCTTATGAATCACATCTGATGGCATATTATAGCATTTCTTAAATTTTGTATATTTTCTGTTTGACTTAAAAAATTCAGCAAAATAATCAATGTGAAGATTTTTTTTCGTTCAAATTTTATTGTCTTTTAGGAGGTGTTATTGGTTTATATATTCTGATTGATTTAGAAATCTATGTAGTATTTATAAATCTAAGTAAAATATGCAAATTTTAAAAAAAATTCGGATTAGTATTTATAAATCCGGAGGTTTTCTCTCGGAATTGAATCTTTGTATTTTTAATAAAAAAAATTTAAACAAATCCATTCAAATCTATTATAAAATCAAATTTATTAGTAAATCCGTACGATTGAATAATATTTGATTTGATATAGAATTTATGAATCATTAAACCAATAACAAATGATTTTAATACAGATTTAAAAATCATAGAACCAATAACACTAAATTTAGTTCGAACTTTCTAATCCATTAAAATATTGATTACTTGATTCGATAAAGAAAGGAAAAAAGGTTAACAAATTGAAACTTTAGCTCGTTGATTTGGTGGTTTAATTCGTTAGTATAGCCATATAGGTCGGAAACATAATATCTATCATCTACACTTTATTTCAGAAGAGGTATGATGAAAGATTATTTTGACAATGATAGGAGAAACATGAGAACTTGTTCAGTACGTAGAACCAATCCAAACTCACAGAACTAAAAAAACAAACTGGCCAAAATGAACTAATCTAAACTGAATACAAACCAAACTGAAGTTATTTAGTATGTCCGATGGGTGAAGTAGTTGAAGTTGTTTAGTTTGTCCAAACAAACGTAGAGGTGAATTTAGTCGAAGTTATTCAGTATGTCGGATGAGGTTAATTTCACTGTATTAGACCATATCCAATTTATTTCTATAATAGAAATCTTTAAAATAGAGAAAAAAAAAAGAAAAATTGGACTTTTTCTATTTGAGCAAAAACTTCATTTTGTTTTTCTATTTTAGAAATATATATTAGGAGAGACACACTTACTTCTTTAACATAAGTTCACTTGAACCAACAACATACAATACCATCATCACAAGAACATTTAAGTATTCCTTCTCCAAATATAACCAAATATATACAGCTTTTATTGTCCAAATTTTAAAAAGCACTAATCAACGTCAGAATTAGGTTTTAAAGTACACATCAGATGTCAAGGAATCAAGATTCCCATTTTATAGCCAACAAAAGACGACTCAAACTACCTGAACGAATAATAATAAAAACTGAACACAAAAGTACAATATGACGTTTACATACATGAGATTCAGTGCGTTTATGCGTGTGTATATAAGAAATCCTCAGTTTTTTTCTGATTGGACTGCAAATTGGAAATTGAAGTGAAACAGAGGAAAGGGTCATCAGATAGGAGCGAAAGACTATGCTGAATAGATGTAATCATGTAAGTTCATCTGAACTATGCGTTTTCAATCCTCACTTGACCCTTTCCCAAAGAAATAAACATAATCGATCAAAACAGACCAAAACAAAATCGATTTTGACTTTTTAGTAAATAACAAACATATCGGCCTCATAGAGAAGATTAGATTTTATCAACAAGGATTAATTCAGACATATGCTTGTCAAAATAATTTAAATCATCGGCCAATAATAATTAAAGAAGAAACTGAGAAAATTAGGGACTCAGAATATGGGTGGTGATATAACAGAATGGTCGGCAAATAGGTTTTTTTACAGCCTATGTTACGACGAACGAGACCTTAATATCAATCGTCACTGTCCACAAAACCAAGAAAACAATAGAGAGGAAAAGTAATAACAGGAAAAGATTGAAAACAAATCCTAAGAAAATTGATACTGCTTGTTTTGTTCGAACTTTCTTATGCTTTTTATACAGACAACAATTTGGGAGCTAGGGTTTTTAAGTAGCAAACAACGTGCTGTTCCTCAAAGTTTTCTTTAAACTACACGCTGTTTTTAATGTCTCTAATCGTGCCCCCAAAAAAATTGTTATGCCTCCATGGGCCTTTTAATAGACCCATTGACCCGGTTTGGCTAATTTACCCAATTTCATTAATATCATTACAAATTATTACATTTTTTTTATAACATTATTATTTTATTATTCACTAATAACAATTAAACTAATAATTGAATTTGATCATTAAATTGATTTTTAGATAACTTTTCGTAACAAAGTATAGATAACTAAAGTATAAAGCCGATGAGCTCATCATAACTTGTCATTATTCATCATCAAATTGTATGGATTGAATTTGTAACTGAAATGAATTCAAAATTAGTATTTTTTTATTTGATAAAATCTGATTTTTATGTTCATCCCACCTGGTTAAACCTTATTTTATAATTTTAGGTAATTGGAGTTATTAATTTATTGGATGTACAAATCCCACTTGATTAGTACAAGAAAAAAAAACTCTCTGCAAGTTCTTCAAATATTGTATGTATAATTCCAAAATTCATATATAAGAGAAAAATAAAATAATAAACTTATTAATCACCAAGACTAGATAAAATAAAATAAAAAGAAGGAAGAAACTGACAACAACCCTAAAGAGAAACAACTCGACCCCAACGAAGAAGCTTTTGATCTAGTAGCATCCCAAGCGTACACCAACGCAGACCAACGATAGATTCCGTCTTCTCTAGCTTCCCATTGTTCGCCACTTTGAACATCAAACACTTGGTGATGCTTGAAATCATGTCCTTGCCATAGATGACACCAGTTATCATTGTTTTCGTAAAGCCTCCTTAAATATTCTTCATAACGAAGTTTGTAAAGCAAATTGTAAGCTCCTCTGGGATGCACCCTATGGTATCCCATATCGTCTTTCGGGGATTTGCAATGGACTATGAGATCCTTTTGGTTAGGCAGGGAGTTTCTGATCCACACGTTTCCTGTGTCGGACAAGGCTGTGCTACTCATCATCATGATGACACTAAGGACAAAAACAAAACGGAGAAGCCATTGACGATTCATCGCGAATGCTTTTTGGTTTTTAACTAATGCTAGCCTTCTTGCCTGTGAGCTTTTTTATTTGAAACGAAGATCAGGAAGATATATGGTTAGAGGCGACTCAAAAATATATATGCGAAAGGAAAAGAAAATAATTGACTGAATGGTCGAAGTTGTTCTTTAGCTCGTCATAATATATAAAGGGTACAAGTCATGCTCCTACTAGTTATAGGAAACACCAACGTACTAACAATATTATCTTAGTTTAGGATAATTAAATTTTCCTTGTTTTTAGTAGCAAGTTTAGGATAATTAGGTGTTTCACCGACATAATAATTTTACGATACATGCATTATAAATATAAAGATCATCATCATAATTAATTATTTTTATGTTCTTAATCATTTTTTTTTCCATTTTTTTTTTTTTTTTTTTGTTTTCTTAATCACTGATATCTATAAAACTATTAGAAGTCATTACATATCAAACATACAATAAAATAAAATAGCTAAGATAAACCTTCGTCTAAATTACTTTTGTAAACCACCACTATGTATGAAACTACAAAAAAACTCCAAAGTAAAAACTAAAATAAAACAAAGTAAGTAATAAACAAAAAGAATTGATGATAACTTAAAAGAAAAGGGAATTGAGATAATAATAATAATAATAATAATAATAATATATCTTTCGCTTAGTTGATAAATATATACACAAACTTATCTTACTATTTTAGTTTATTTCTTTATAAAAATAAATAAGTGATGGATCATCAGATAATATCAAACACCATTGATAATATCAAATAAAACATCATTATCCTACATATTTCATAAAAAAATTTGGGAATTTTTATTATAATTAATTCATTAATTTAAGATCAATTATATAAAAAATAAATATAATAATTCATTAAGTATTGACCATTCTAACTTTTAACTTGAGAGCTCGAATACGAAAAATCACTTCACAAAACTTCAAAAATATAAAACTAAAATAAAAAAGCAAGTAAAATAAAACAAAAATAAAAATTGATGATAACTTAAAAGAAAAGGGAACTGAGATAATAATAATATATTTTTTGTTTAGTTCATAAATATATACACAAAACTTATTTTATTATTATAGTTTATTTCTTTATAAGAAGAAATAAGTGATGGATCATTAGATAATAGCAAACACCATAGATAATAATATCAAATAAAACATCATTATCATACGTATATTTCATTTTTATCTGCTGACAAATTTTATTATAATAATTCATTAATGGTATAAACAATACTAAAAGTTTTAAGTTTTAATGTGATAGTTCAAATGCGAAAGATTATTACACAAATAATAGTATAGATAGAAAAATCAAAAAAAAATATAAGAAGAGGGAGACCACCGAGAAATAGTTGTGCATCACACAGAGAAGCTTTCACATACTCAAAATACATCAGTGGCCGAATTCATATGCAAGAATTACTCTAGAAGTAAAAACCATAAGACAAAATAAAGCATAGAATATTAAGAGATGTTCTCATATTTATATGCAAGAGAAGGCGACTAAACCTAGTCCCCAAAAAGATATTATCAAATCTTTCAAACTTGAAATATATCCTAAAACTCTACCAATTTTGTTAGAAATCTTCCACCATTGAGTTTTCCTTTCACCAAGATAAATCTTTGGCTGCTCAATTTCAGCTCAACTCCAGCTCTGGTCTTCAAATAACATCTGATCAGCTCTAACTTAACTCCAGCCCAGCTCCATGTCAACTGCAGCTCCACTCCAGCTCTAGTCTTTAAATCAGTATACTCAGTTCCAACTTGATCATTACATTCTTCTGTTAGAGATAAACTTGAAGATAAACATGAAGAATAACTTGGTGATCAAGTCATACTTATCCTATTCGAGTTATGTTTAGGATAAAGGGTTTTCCTAGTTAGATAAGGATATATATCTCTATATAAGAAGATGGTGAGTTGTGCCATGAACTTGTGAGATTAGAGATTATTTGTGAGAGCTTAAGTTTTGAGGAATTTTCTTAAGCTAATAAAGTGTGAGTTCTATAATCTTGAGTTTCATATACATACGTTTGGATAAGATCTTCAAACTCGTTGTAGCAGATCATAGATCATGTTACACTTCCGACTGTTACAAGCTGCTCGTCGGATGTTTGCATTTTCAATCTCTTCCTTTTAGCTTTGAATGTTTCTCGAGTAGAGATACACTTGCCAACCACAAAAAGAAATTACACGCATTGAAATCCAATTTTTTCAAACATACAGATTCAGGTGGAGAGATACAATAACAAAAGAACTGAAAATAAAAATAAAAATTCTTCTATTTCTCACCGCAGGACATAGGCGCTAGAAACAGACACACAAAAAAAAGCAATCGTATATGTGTAAGAATTTGAGAAGATATAAAGCTAAAAAGAGGCAGACTGAAGATGCAAAGATCTGATGAAGATCTTGTACTAGTTGGAACTGCATCATGATCTGCTAAATCAAGTTTGAAAAATAGAAGGATTGAGCTATTGTTAAGTAGCTGACTTGGAGACTAGAGCTTAACTGAACGTTGTTAGGACGCTAAGGAGACATATTTACCTTGGAGAAGAAAAAGTCTTTGAAGGAAGATAACATAAAGACTTAGTAGATGGTATAAGAAATATTCACTTTAAAAAAGATTTGAGACTAGGGTTATAAACCTACCTTGTATAAGTCGGAAACTTGCACCGTGTATAAAAGTATTCTTAGGAAAAGGATTTCATAGCTCTAGGTGACTGAAACACACATGGTTAAAGAATGAGGGTTTTATGATTTTGTATTCGAACTAACGTGTGAAGCTATAGTTTAAGTTACAAAATTTGTAAACTAAAAAAAAAAAAAAGTCCCTATTAAATACATATCTTTGTAGAGGTATTTTTTGGTGTATTTTGTAAATTACAATTTTGACGCACTTCTTTCATTTACACTAATCCCAACCATAAACTAACTTGGAGGACTCACGGAGATCGACAAAAGCTCTAGCTTCCCATGCGTTTCCAGAGAAAACACCAAACACTTGTTCATGCTTGAAATTAGGTCGTCCTCATAGATAACTCGTGTAAATGCTGTTGTAATACATACGAATACGACCTTCGTAAACAAACTGTAGTATCCTATGGTAATATCATGTCCCACGGATTTCCAATGAACTCTAAGATCGTTTTGGTTATGCAACAAGGTTTCTGATCGTCTATGAGATGCTTTCAAAAGAAAGTAAAATGGGATGGACCTAAATGAATATTTCGGTACAGTTTACTTGAGAGTAAGAGAATCTAGTATATAGACACAAACAGTACTAACACAAATGGAGATAGTCTCGAGAACAAACCACTTCTAGCACACGATTGCTTTTCTAATGCTTGAACTTCACATGTGAAATTAACCGAATCCAAAAGAAAAGACATGGAAAAATAAAGATTTGAGAATCTGTTTTCTTTTCGGCAAAAGACTAATCTTCAGCTTCTTTCAACTCTACTACTTCTACTTCTTTCTGGAGCCATTCTCATATCAAGTGTTGACAGAACTTGCGGCATTGACATTCCTCCTGACACTACGATCTCTGTAGATAGATAAACAATTCACACTCCAAAGATCAGAACATAACACTTATCAACATTTTTAATAATGAAATAAATTAATCTTCTCCTCACCTATGCCTTCCCTTACTGAGAGGTTTGGTCTGATCACATCCTTTGTATTTACAAGGAACACATCCCCAATGTAAAGGTGATTTGTAGGCACATATACACAACAAAGCTCCTCTTCATCCGTGTAAGTCTGCAATGATTATAAACACATTTAGGTTTTTGCCTTTTCAGGAAGAAGCAAAGAGTTTCTTGCACCAGACCTGTAGAACAACGGTCGATGTGATGAATCCAATCGCGTACTCACCAATGCGTGGATGCCTTATAATGGCTACTTCTTTGAAAGCCTGAGTGTTTTGATCTGGAACATACTTAAGGGTGAGAAGCAGTTATATAAAATCAAGACTCCCACCAAAAACAGATCAATACCAGGTGAAATGGCAGTACTGATTTGCTTGGAGGCATTGTAGATGTGGCGAACAAACGGCATCCGCTTGATAAACCACTCTCCCAAATTGAGAACCGAAGTCCCTAACCATGACGACATGAACACTCCCACCAAGAAGATGAATGTAATAGACGTGATAAAGCCAAGCCCTGGAAAGCAAATTTAATTAAAAAAGCTGACATCAACACTTGTCTTCAACTTATACAGCTACATGATTCTTCTAGATAAGATATACAAGGAGTAGGGAAGGGAAGCTTCTCACCAAAGATATCGATTCCGAGTTGAGCGTATATAGGGGAGAAGAACCCATCAACGAAATGAATAAACCACCACGTCACATAGAAAGTGATCGCCATTGGAAGCAAGATAACACTGGAAAACGATAGAACTTTGTGAATCAGAACAATTAGATTAAGCAAGAAAGAAACGAAAAGACAGTTCCGTACCATCCAGTCATGAACTTCTTTGATGCCCAGCTTCTTATCAACTTGTAAAAAGTCTAAAAGATCAAAACTTTCTCACTCAGTAAAAGCCATCAAAATTAGCTAAACAGAGCAATCTATATATAAAAAAAAAAGATCCTTTCCTCCAAAATCTACAATCTTGACAACGCAATTGAAGATTGGGCACTAATCCCAACAAAACCCAGATTGAAATTTCAACAATTTTAGCCATCGAAACCCTAAATCGCAGCACGCACAAATCGAAAAGATAAAAAGGGGATTAGATTAGTGAAAACCTCCTGAGAAGAAGAGGAAGAGGAAGAGGAGGAAGGAGAGGGTTTGGGAGTAGAATCGTGATCATCATCTTCGCCGGAGTGAGCAACTGGGATCAGAAGCTCCCGATCTCTGTTAGCCATCACGATCCCTGGTTTCGCGTCGCCCATATACAAGTGACGAAGAGAAGGAAATCGAGCAGCAAGCAATAGACAAGGAAGGAAGAAGAGATCAACAATGGAAGAAAGGGTCAAAGATTTTACGATTAAGAAAACTTCCCAAAGCTGACTCTCTTATTCGACGGTCAGAGAGCAAACAAATAGGTTTAGGAAATTTTGTTATTAATAATTTTTTTTGGTAAAAAATACTAATAAATATAAGACTTTGTTATAATATTCTAATTATAATATGTCATTATATATCCATTCTATTCTATTCCGAAGTACAAAATAATATTTGTCTTGATTTTTTACAAATGTTTATTCATATTTAACTGATTTTAACCATTTCATTTCGTGACAAAAAAAACCATTTCATTTATTGTTTTTTTAACTAATTCAATAACATTTATTACAAAGTATAAATATAATTTATTTATTTTAAAATATTATATCTTTATATTCCTTTTCACTATTTTGACTATTTTATTAATTATCTTTCCCATAAAATTTATTTTAAATGTTAATATAATAATTCGGCATTTTTATATGAAATTACTCAATTTGTCAAAAAAAATTAAAACGGTTTACAAAAGAATTTTTTATTTAATTATAGAATCAGTCATATACGCCTTTAAGTACATATTTTTTCTTTTGGATACTTTTTGGGTTTTAAAATTAAAATTTATTCGATTATTATAAAAAAAAATGTGGGTTTCGAATCGGATCTTTCCAGATTTTGACAGATTTACTTCTTATGCATAAATACCTAAAAGAATATCCAAATAACTTATTAGAAATGTCATTAAATAGTTTACAAAAAAAATAAAAACTAAAATATGTGCAGATCAAGCTCAAGCTCTGGTATCTATTTAATTATAAATGTCTCTACAAACTTTATAATATCAACATGTGAATGTACGTACCTAATTATTTTAATTATTTTCGGAACCAAATTATTTAGTTCTCGATAATTTCGTTTAATTAATTATTTTTGACTATCCGTTTAGATTTACATAAATGGTATCATTGTTATAGTTTTATATGTTTGGATGAGGGTATCTCACATAATTGATTTATTTGTTGAAGACAACTACTATGTTGGGGAGTTGGGATTAAAACAGCGTGAAACTTCTTCTAATCATTAACGATCACATGGATAATGCGTTATCAACAGCATGAAACTTCCAATCATTCACCATCACATGGATAATGTGTAATCAAACACCCGTAACATTTTGGATATCTATCTATCTATATATATAAATAAATGTTCGCCTCTCTCCCGTGAAGCCACATCATCAATTCGTGCGTTCTGAGAGTGACATGTGTCCAATTTTATATTTAGGGCCAAAATAAATGAATGCAGTTAAGGGTAATTGAACTCAGCACCTCTAGCACTGGTAATTTCTCTTAGAACCACTAGGCTAAAATCACTTTTTATAAATATGTGGCCGCGAAAATACTTATTATCGTGTGAGCTGGAAGCTCAAGCTTCTTCTGCTTGTGGCCAGGGCCGACACTGAACTGACGTCAAGATGAAGATCGTGAAGTTAAAAACTTTGCTCCAAACAGTTTTACAATGTTTCCAACCTTTATAACTTGATGCATATAATATATATCAAAATACATTTGTTGTACACGCTTTTATTAGTTTTGCTTTTAAAAGAAGGTATTTACAGTTATAAATGTTTTGTGCCAGTGAAGTAATGGTTAAAAAATCTATATACATATATCATTTTAAAATAACACTCAACTTCTATATATAGTCAATACATATGTCCATGTTATATTATAGACTAAATATTTTCTTTTTTAAAAATATTGAAAACAATTTTTTTAATCTACAAGCAAATGTTGTAGAGCAAGTATGCATTATACAAAATAATATATATTTAAAATTCATACACAAAAACATAAAAGTTGTTATAGGTCTCTTTCTGACACATGCACACTCCACTATGAATAAGAATTAAAAAAAACAGTATTGTCATCAAACTTTATCACAAATCCACATTTGTACATCTATAATTATGAGTTGGACAATTAGTTAATTTGATACAATATCAAAGCAAGAATAATCAAAAAACAACTATACCACCGCATACTAATAAGTAAAACATAACAGATAACCAAATTCTTGAATCTTAAAACAAATTTCAACTCGAACATTTAGTGAATATTAAATTAACTAATATCCCGCCCGTAGGGCGGACCGACCCTAGTTTTAGGATAAAATAATGGTTTAATTGATATTATACATTTGTAACAGCAAAAAGACTACATTTTTACGTCAGAAGGATTGCAAAAGTGTGTTATCTCCTAGTCTAGAAGCTAGAAGCTCCGTCCTCAAAAAGTTAAAAAGATAAGAAGCTCAGTCCTCCTCAAAAGCTTCACAAGCTTTAGTGGAAAATAGTAAAATCTTGCTAAGAAAAGAGTGAGAAACACGAGCTCCAAACCTTGTAAGTGTACCTTTACACCATACGCTTCTTGTTTGCCATGTTATGTCCATGATTAATATCCACTATTTTGTAAGTGAAGAACGACAAAGACATCAGTTAAAGATTATGAAACAACATGTACACGATTGAGATATAGTTTATCTTTTTCAAAATTTTAAACCCCTTAAGCTAGGGACTTCTCTTTCCGAGGAATAAAGCCAGAAGGAAGGGTGTGAGTGTGAACATTGTACAGTTCATTTGCTACTATGCTTTCATTCCTTGTCCCTAGCTACACTCTTATGTCCTCTGTAAGCGTATCACCGCGCATGGATTTTCATGATAAATTTGTATCTTTGGGGCTTCTAAAACCGTTAAAATTCTCTAGCTTCTCCAAGTAGGATAACTTTTTCGGCGTAACACTTGGGGGTGTGGTAGGTTTATCACTCCAACCCATGAAATCGAACAAGGTCTTGGAATGCTGCCGGTCAAGCTTCTCGGTTTCTTCGCCCGAGTTAGAAGACCCCGGTGACTCTGAATCCGTCTCCGTTCGCCCACCATCTGATGTTTCTTCAGCCAATAAAGCCTGCTTTAGTGCCAAAGAATCTGTGTAAAGAACATCTTCTATTCTTGACATCACCGTGTAAGCCAAGCTCTCAAGTATCCTCGAGTAACTCTCCAACACCGCTTGTCCAATGTCCTGTATTCATTTAAGCAATTAATAGTTAAGACTATTATCTATTGTTTCCTATAACCATAAATATTAGAGAAATAACTTTATGATAGTAGTAAAACACTTTTTATTACAAAATAGTAGTACACAAGAAAAAAAATCCAAAATGTAATTAACTAAAAGTTAAAAAGACTTTTATTTGTTTTATATTTGAGTTTGGATTTATTGATTAGAGTTTAAGCTTTAGTTTTTGGGGGTGTGATTAGGGTAAGAGATTAAAGTTTGAAGTAATTTACATTATTTTACCCATGAAATAATGCTATTTTGGAGAGTTTTTCCTTTTCTGCTATTTTGTCATAATTTTTTTGTGTTATCTAAGGGATTTGCCTTAAAAATTATGTTATTTATTGTTATCTAACTCGTCTACCGTAGATGAAGGATCAATCGCATAATTATTAACTGGACTGACATTCTATCATTGTCATCGGTTGATGATGGACTAATTAACTAATATATTGCTTTGCATTTACCTTGTTAAACTGAATCTTGGAGATGTCAAGGGAAGATTGAGGAAGGCCAGGAAATTTCTGTTTGAGGAAGACCAAGATCGTCTCTGCTCTCTCTTCGAACAACTCTCTTTTCTCCAAGCTAACAGCTGATCCCCAAGAAGATTTGCTGTCCTTTACGTGAAGCTTCCTCTTCCAAATCACAACAGATGCCTCAATCTTATTCTTCAAATCCAACACTTTGTGCTCTGTCGACAAGTCCATCATGGACAAGAACTGCGCTGGATCAAACCACTCCTCCGTTATGCTCTTGTAGATCGAATCTCCAAGACTGGCTCTTCCGTTCTAGCAACATAAATTAAAGCTTAAAATCTGTATATAACACAACAAAAGGAGACATGAAATATTGTTTACCTTTGGGAGAGAATCGATGTATCTCTCGGGTATAGCCATTTCAGAGAGGACTTGAGCATTAATGGCCATTGCAGCTTTTTGAACCTGTGTGACTGAATCTTTTTGGAAGTAAAGCATTCTCCGAGCCGGGTCAGACAAACCGCCGGGAGGAACTTTCACCGGAGGAAGCCACCATTTGTCGTTTGACCTTGCATTGCTCGCTTGTTTCCCTTCTTCTGAATCTCTTGACACATAATAAAACTCATTGTGTCCTTTGAAATTGTCAAGTGTATCCTGAACATGTTTTTATCACCATTAATCCATTATAGGTAGCTCTTACACTAACTACTATATTTATGTCGGATTATCAACAAGAAAATGAAATATAGTAAAACTTGTATAATTTATTCTCTAAATTCTTAATTTTTTTTTGTGACAAAAAAATAAGTTTAAACTTGACTACAAAAATGGAAACACATACGATGAGCATGGTGTCGAGTTTTCGAAGGGCTGGGATGTTCATGAGAAGATCACCTCTTTGTCTTGTCACCATAATCTACGTAAAATAATTAATCATTATAAATCTGTGTCTATAAATAATATACTTCCTTTGGGAGGATTCGAACCTCGGTGCAAACTCCATCTTTGTTCGTTTGCTTAGAAGGAACAAACTCGACAATGTGATCGGTCACAGACAACAACCAATCAATCTCTTTCTTCCACCTAGCTTGTCTATCTTGTGGCATCGGTTGCAGCTTTGTCTGTTCCCCGAATATAGACGCTGAACATCGACCGTACCATCATCAAAAAATCACAAGAAGTCAATCAAAGCCCTTAAAATTACTTGTGTTGGAACTTGGAAGGAGAGTTAATGACAAAGATTTACCAGCAAGATTTGTGATAGCGTTGGAAAGAGCCAGAGCAGAAGATACGCCTTTTCCGCCACCAGACATATCTTCTCCAAGTAGTAGTTTTGCGAACCTGTCCTTCATCATATCCGTATCTGCAATACTTATGTCATTATTAGGGTTTCTCTAAAAAAAGTTAGGAAAACATTTGTAGTCCGTCAAGAACCGGTCTTGTACATAGTCAGATCGATGAAACATTTGCCCTGTAACCCTTAAATTTTCAAGATTTTATGTACATAACTATATGGCTTCCAAATTGTTTAAGACAGAACTTAATTAAAATTTTACTGAATTATCTATAATCTCCAAAATCTCATGATTTCTTCCTATGTTAGTTCATAAACTCCTGGACTAACCCTAACAAAAAAAAACAAGTTATTGGGAAAAAAGATTCACTGGTCTTGTACATAACTATATGGCTTCCAAATTGTTTAAGACAAAACTTTATTAAAATTTTACTGAATTATCTATAATCTCCAAAATCTTATGATTTCTTCCTACGTTAGCCCATAAACTCTTGGACTAACCCAAACCAAAAAAAAAACAAGTTATTGGAAAAAAAG
Source organism: Brassica napus (assembly GCF_020379485.1). Taxonomy (NCBI): domain Eukaryota; kingdom Viridiplantae; phylum Streptophyta; class Magnoliopsida; order Brassicales; family Brassicaceae; genus Brassica; species Brassica napus. The sequence continues at coordinate 20,253,002 of NC_063436.1, forward strand.
ATCCATCGGTCTTGTACATAACTATATGGCTTCCAAATTGTTTAAGACAAAACTTTATTAAATTTTACTGAATTATCTATAATCTCCAAAATTTCATGATTTCTTCCTACGTTAGCTCATAAACTCTTGGACTAACCCAAACCCAAAAAAACAAGTTATTGGGAAAAAAGATCCATCGGTCTTGTACATAACTATATGGCTTCCAAATTGTTTAAGACAAAACTTTATTAAATTTTACTGAATTATCTATAATCTCCAAAATCTCATGATTTCTTTCTATGTTAGCATATAAACTCCTGGACTAACCCTAACCAAGAAAAAACAAGTTATTGAGAAAAAAGATTCACCTGCTTGTTGTCTATCGGGTCGTTTTCCCGGCCGAGTAAGAGGGGAAATCATTGGAGGAATGCTCTCAACGGGGCTTTCTTCTAAGCTATCAGAGTTTTGACTTTCGGGCGTGTTGGATTCGACAAGATGTGAATCTCCGTTCTCCAGGACAAGTGTTTGAGATTGTTGCTGTTTTGTGGAGGGTGAATCAAACATTCTTTTGAAATTGAATGATTTTGAAGCGCTTAGTCCTCGTTCCAACGCTGCAACCATGGTACGACAACGTTCGCTTGTTTTCTTGCCTCGCAAGTTAAACCCCGTTTTGCCTTTAAGATCCAGCTGATCTACGAGATGATATAACTTTTTAGAAAATGTATTGTAGGTTTTTGTGCTACATTAAACAAAACAAAAAAAAAAAACTCTTTTTGGCTTTGAAGTGTAACAAAATTGTAAAGAACAAACGTCTGTCTTGGATTTAAGGATTAAAAACATTTCAAATATAAGAAATTAGTAAATCAAAATTTAGGAAGTTGGCTATTTTTAGGATTTGTTTCACTCTCTTCCGTGTTTGAAATAAATTGATGGTTTGTGGTAAAACTAAAATGGACGTTCCAGGAAGAACGGACAAGTCAATAAAAATTCAACTTTCTCATATGGGAGATCTACCACTCATCGTATAAACTATTTTGTTATCCTCCAAATTTTATCATTCCTTAATCGCTTTTTAAGTTAGTTTCAACCTAGAATTTTGATTGTAGACATGCTCTGAGTTTATATAACTAAAACACTGTGAAACACAAACGAAATAATCAAATAAATAAGCTTATATAAATACAATTTTTTTTCCTTCTGAATTAACAGATTTGCAAACTAAAAATTATGAAACAAAGGGGCTTATTTTAACCTGATATTATTAAAATAACAGATTTCCATCGTGCTTTTTTATATATGAACTTTGATACAGTGTTTATTCCAATTTAAACTAAATTTTTTTGAAATAAACTAGTTCAACTATCAGATTTAAGCCAAAATCAACATTGACCGACATTGTTTTAGTCAACTATGCTGAGTCAGTTGACACGCGTACAATATTTTGATGAGTCAAATGCCATGTTCTGATTTTTTTTTGATTCAACTACCACATATCTTTTTAGTTTGCAGATTGATAAAATCAAATTTTATTTTTATATTTTTTTTTATCAAAATCTGTTATTTTAATAATATTATTCTATTAAAATTTTGGTACATTTTTTTATAAAATGTTATAGAACTAAATAATCAAAGTATAATCAATAAAAATTTATTATATAAAGTAATATATTAAAAATAAGGGATTTGTGATTAAAATACAAAAATAAATTAAAATTTATCAATCTGCAACCCAAAAATAATGTGTCATTTGAATCAAAATTGTATGTGCGGCAGCCAACTCAGCATAGTTGACTAAAACAATTTCGGCCAATGTTGATTTCGACTTAAATGTATAATTAAGGTAGTTTATTTCAAAAAAAACTTTGGTTTAGGTTGGAATAGTCACTGTATCAAAATTAAGATATAAAAAATCACAATGGAAATTGTTCAGGTTGAAATAGACCTTTTTATCCTAGTTCTTATCTCAATGGTTCAGATATGACTAACTCCATATGTAAATGACCTATAGTCACTCCATTTTAAGCTTTTATTAACGAATCATCAATTAATATACGACTAAAGTTACTTACCTGATTAGGTGAGTTTGATAGTACAAACAGATGTGTCTCGGCTAACGAACCAACATCAACATTTCTCAACTTGTACAAAGTAAAAAGGATAGTTAAACAAGGCATGAATGTCATAGAGTTAAAAGTTTATTTTCACTATATATATAAACAAGATATTGAAGTTATTGTATCCAAATAAAGGTAAACTTTTTTAGAAAATATGTTACGTCATGAATTTCACAAAAAAAAAACTTAACAGTATAATTTTAACATTAATATGAAAAATAAAAATATAATTGCACAGTCCGGACGAGATACACAATACAAAATAGCCTCACAAATAACATGTAAGAGTAAATGGCATAACAAAAAATAAACAGATCCTAAGATCTCACACTACAAAAATGAAATAGAATATAGTCCATTAAATTATCGCAAGATTGATTAATCGAAACGACAAAAAATTGAATACCTTAATTTCAAATAATCTTAACCGGAAAATGATAAAAATAAAAATAATCAATTGACACATAATATATAACCATAACATTTCAAAAAAAAATGATAAATAAAATATACAAATTTTCACCACGAAACACGGACCAATCCTTAGTATCAATATACTGTATATTTCTTATTCACTAATTTCACGTAATTAAGTTTGCAAAATTATACATATAATAGTCGGCTGATGGTGAAAGAATGAATAACTTCATATATATATATATATATATACAAAACGGGATTGGGAATTTGGGACCTCAAGCAAAAACAAAATTTGGTCCAGTATATCTAAAATTATGAAAAATCAAATTAAAGTCAGCAGTAAGTATCAAACTGAAACATATATATTCCAAAACACGTAACCAATTGTGGTAATGAATATTATCGAGAATAATTGACCACTTGACTATAAAAATTCATTTAAAATTAGAAGCACACCAAACTTGTGTTTCTATTCTAGACCGGCTATGTGCAATAAAATGATGAATTTCTCATGATCCATAAAAATGATGGGGTTTTTTTTTTGCCAACTGATGTTTAGCTATTTTCTTATATGCAAAAATAGAAAAAGAAAATAGCATTACTGGAAGTTTAGCTTTCTTTTGTTTGCATCCATAGAAATATATTATCTTACTTGTTATTGTTTGTTAGGAAACAAATAAACAAATATGAAATTGTTGCATGGTTTGAGTAGATAATATATAAAGGAAGGGAAAGGAGCCGCAAAGGAATTGGTCACACAGCTGTAAATTAGCAAATCATAACTGAACAATCTCCTCCCAGTCAAACTCGCAACGTCTTTCCCAAAACATTTCGTGACGTATTGTGTCCTCAGCTCATTTGCGATTTCCATTTTTTGTGTTAATTATAAATCCTAAAAATGCAAACCTGATTAGTGAATAAAAATAATCACACAATTCTAATCACTTAGCAAAAGACGACAAAATAGAATCGGAAATAGCAAGTTTATCCATTGTAGCTTTGCTTCGCATCATTGCACTCTTCACATGTGCGAGTGCGACTCCCGTTGTTATTTTCTCCGTCACGACAAAACACTTCCATTAGACATGCTCTAACCAATTTAGTCATACGAATATATGCTTATTTTATGCCCATTTGAATATCAGGAGTGAAAATCCATCTATGAATCGTACCACTACTTTGGAAATTAGTTTAGGTCTCTTTTTGAGTTCAGAATACCTCCAATTTTTTTAAAAAAACATGTACTGGAGAATTCAAAAGAGAGACTAAAAACAAAATCAAACAAAAATTTAATACGTACAAATTTCGAAAGCATACAAACTCTATAAAATAATCGAGTTTCATCCTAAAAAAATATTTTCTAAGGAAGAGAATGTAGCGAGAATTCATCCACAATACTCGCTCCCCTAACGATAAAAGTAATATACAATTTTTTGCAGTAACAATCTAGACTCTAGTTGTCGACCTAGTTGTCGACCTGCAAGTGATGTTGGCAAGACCCAAACATCTATTTTAGATTAGATTCTAAGCTCATAATGTGAACTTGAACTAAAGTCTAATAAACGCGAGTAAATTATCAATGACATAACCATTACATGCATGCTAAATAGAGCGACACTGGTTAATTATTTCTCGAAGCAAAATATCAATAAACGCAACTAAAATATCAATTACATAGCCATTACATGCATGCTAAATATATGGTGGTGTCACCGTAGCTCATAAGCTAAAACTGTTTTATCACCTAACCGTTAATTACCACAACAACTACACATCCAGAGAACGTATCCATTCCAGTCTATACAAAAAGCTAAACTTTTTCCTCAGAGAAGTATTCATTTACGATATCTTTAATAAATACTTTCAGATATTTATTATTATTATTATTATAGTCATTTCTATTGTTTTATGTAGCGAAGAAGACTAGACACGAATACAAAAGACAAGCATTGAAGCAATGAATATTCGACATTATTTTTAATGCAACTACATCTTCAAAAAGAAAAAAAGTTGATGACATAAGGGACGAGAGAAAAATGGTGAATGTAGACGTGACGGGTTAAAAATGGACAAAACTAAAGGCGAAGGTCGCAGAGGCATACGCAAAGCGTAGAGGCTACCGTGGCGCTACCTTAGTAGTATGGATGTTCTATTTATATATATACGGGTATGAGTACGTCTACGTACATCGGTACATGTAGGTATCTGAATTCTTTCAACAAAAAAGTAATTTGGATTTTATGATTTATAGTTTCCTTGGATTAAGTTAGACACAAACTTGTAAGAGGAGCTAGTATCTTTTTATAGCCGAAGCTATTAATAAAATTTGGTCTTCTTCAAACATCGTATGAGTTAACCATTTAAGTTATCGATTCTGAATTGACCTAATGTCCTATTTTTCGGCCCAAAATATTATAGGTCGTACTTATTCAGATACAATATCACTGAAGCGGATATTGATCTAATATATATATACACACATATATATGTATATAAATTAAATTGTTAATTTGATCTTATGTTGCATATTTGATATCAACCGATTTATCAAAATACGTTCTTTTAAGAAAAAAGAGTTTAAGAAACTAATCAGTTTGTAATGCGTAATATATTGGTAAGCATGTTTTCTTTGTTATCAACTCAACAAACATGTTAACCCAAAAAAAAATTGAAACATTAAAACAAAACGGAACTAAAAAAAATATTGAATCTAATACATGAGGCAAAGGGAGAGAAAGGTCCACGAAGAAAACTTTAAAGATGAGGTAAAGCGTCGTTATTGGCGGAAAGAATAAAAAAGGTTGCTTTGAACTCAGAAATGTTGACACATGGCAGCATGTGAAGACAACCCGCCGCTTAAACCACGAATGGTGACGGAAGGCTTCTTGTTTGCATGTGCAACCAATCTGTCCCTGTCTTACTATTTTTGGTTCCTCCTAAAAAATATGGTGAATTAGCTGGATAACTATAGTGGAATAAAAATTCACCATATATACCTATGTAAAATGTTAGTGTTGGTGATATGATAATTTGTCTCCAAAGTGAGCTGCTACACATTAAATAAAATAGAAACACATGCAAACAAGAAGCCACCACTGTAACCATAATTTTTGGAAACACTCGTTCAAAACCTAATCCGGACTTCTAATTCTGGTGATAAAGGAGTTAAAGGCTGTGAATTTTGCCGGTTCGAAATCTGGTCACTAGGAAATTTACATACGGATCTGAAGACCGTTCACAGTGAGTTACATGATGACATCCTGACAGTGTTTTTGCTCGCTTTGGTTTTTAGTCTGGACCACTTCGGTGAATCAAAACACTCTGTTATCAAAAAAAAAAAGTCTTCTTCTTAAACACTTAATCGAAACTTTTCCTCGCAAATATCGTCGCGTACAATTTTCTCTTTAACCCATCAATTAATTGTCTTGTTTTATGTTTTAATGTTTTTTTGTCGGTTCTCTGCCTTTGAAAGTTTCACACCGGTTCAATCAAACGCGTCTCCGGGCATCTATTTATGAAGGATTCACCAGTTTGTGATAAGGTGGACCTAGTAGAATATATGAGCTTAAGTCCGAAAATGTGTCAACATTAAAACTAATAAAAGGTGACCTAATTTCTCTCTAAAGAAGAAATAAACAAATATTTGTATGGACTACTCGGGTTACGCCAGACGATTCCTTCAGGCCAGTAAAACATAAGAAACAAAGCTGGATTCAGAATGGTAGATGGCTGTAAATGGCGAAGTGGAAATAGTTCTAACGAACATATCAATACTTTTACTCCAACATATGTTTTCATCATACTAGAGGAAACAATATTTGAACACAATATATCATTGAAAATTGGTTTGAATTGGATATGGATACTATTCTATTTAAACTAAATTGTCTGAATTTTAATTTGACAATTCTGAAAATCTTATTTGAACTGTATCAGAGTTCATATACGTCCCTACTCTTATGTAATGGTAAATTATTTTAAAAGTATATTTTAAAAATATTTGCGCATATCTATATCAGTTTGATAAACACATATTACGTTTTAAGCTTTGACTTGTGCATTTAATATTCTTACATAAAACGTCAAAAGGAATCGAAATAGCACTGACAACAACTTAAGTAGATTCTTAAAAGTATTTATGTTTAGATAGTTTAATTTTATATTTATAATTATATAATAATAAATGTTAAAATTTTATAATAATAAATTAATTAAATAAGCAATTATCAGTCTCCAAAACTATCTACTTCTCGTACTTTTTAGATTTTTATATCTTTTCAAAATACTTAACATCTCTCGTATCTCAACTTTTTCCCTTTCAAACTTTATCCATAGTGACATGTATATAAATTTTTAACTAAAAATACAACTAAATTTTGAATCACGATTTTATAGAGCATAATTATTTTTTGATTAACAAGATTTGTATGTAACATAAACTTTATATTTTGTATGATTTATATATATATATATATTTTTTTTTTTTACTTACACAATTTACTATGAAAGTATTAAGGTGGAAATCCTTCTATTTGACTCTTTTCACATTAATTTTAAATTTATTTTAGATATTAGAAAATCACAATTAATTAATTTGGTAAAGAACATTCATAACAGAAATAAGTTTTCCATTCAGTATGTCAATCTATTTGACGAAAATTCGCATGTTTCACAAAATAATCCGTAGAAGAGCTTAATCATAAAATCTATAAGCTTATGTTATTTTTGTATATAATTACTTAATTATTATATAAATTATAAAATAAGTATTATAATTTGTTTAACTAGGTTTCTTAATTGTTTTACTAATCTAATTTTACTTATGAAATTTATATAAATTATCATCACTTTTTCATGATATAAATCATAATTGAATGTATTGATTTACAATAATACTTTAATATTAGTTACAAATTATTTAATTATTTAAGAAAGTAAATTTTATTAAGATTTTTATAATAAAAATCATGTTTGAAAATATTATTTGAAGAATCATCTTCATTATTACAGAGTTAAAATATTTGTTATTGATTTTCTAAGTTGTTAGAATTTATTTAAATTAAAGCCTAAGAAAAATACACGAGCATCTTTCTAGTTATTTCATTTTTGAAATGTTTATATTTTTTTTTTACATCAATTTGTACATACTCATACAGATTCTGTGAACAAATTATAGATGACAATATTTTAATAAAATTATTAATATGTTTCATAATTTTAGTAGCATAATATGTAAAAGTAATATTATTTTGAAAATAGTACTTCTAATATAATACTACAGATAAAACTGTATTAAATGCACAATGATTAATTATACTCTACCGTTTCAAAAAGAAAAATCAGTTTAAAAAACAAAATTCAAAAATGTTATTTTCACGTTTTCAATGCATTTTTATTATTCTTGCATTTTATTTTAGCTGTCATCTTAGATTTTTGCACAAAGGTTAAAAAAATATTTATTTTTAATTCTTTTTAATAAAACTATCATTAGGATTTATTTTATTTATACTTAATTATATTTCAACCAATAGAAAACAAAGTGCAGAATAAATTTAATAAATTTTGTATTAAAATATTAAAACAAGATTTGTATTGTAACGAAAATTTTACTTTACAATGAATTTAATATAAAACAGAAATAGTAGATAACAACAACAAAATTATAAACTTCAAAAAATATAATTTTGTTTATTTAATTTCTATTGTCTTATAATTATGAGAAATGGTTTATAAAAAAGTAAAAAAAAGAATATTTGAAATTTAATATATATTTTTAGATGTGTAAAATATCAAGTATACATTTTTTTTTGTAAAGGGCCTTATTAAATATACATCTTTTTAGAATAAAAATACTATTTTTTGGTTGAATCCACGAATATCTAAGTGCACGACAATTTACATGCACTAAAACTAGAGCTAAACTAAAAATATTATTGGATTGAATGTATCTAATGCAAATACAAGTATTTGAAGATAATATATAATAAACAATGTATGTAATATAATTATTTAGATTTTTTTTTAAGAAATGGGTTGATAGCAAGAATATGCTCAAAGATAGAAGGCTGCATTCAACTCATTTTTATCTTGTTTGTTGTTACAAAATATATTAGTATTTAGAATATAAATATATATCATTATTAAATAAATAAAATTTAAGATAGCATTTTTTAGTTTAGAGTTAAGGTATATAATTTTCAATTTAAATAAAAATAAAAATAAAATATTAGAAAATAAAAAATAGAAAAGGCTATTTTGATATTTTTTCTCAAATACTATTTCGTGACAAAAAATTTAAAAATTACAATTTAAGAGAATTGTTCTTGTTAAATTTACTCTAAATCACTCAGAAAACAATCTAATACTATTTTTTATATTTTAGTAAGATTTCACTGTGAAAACTTTAACTATATATAATGCAATACAAATGAATTAAAATTGTATAATACTTAAATATATAATAAAAATAATATACTAAGTTAAAATTTTGTTGGGAACTTATCTTTAGTTTTATTTAACTGATAATTATTTTATTATTTTTCTCAATTTACTACCAAAACTTGTGAAAAAATTTAAACTTTTATTTTTATTATTTTTCTAATAGTTATCTAATATTCTATTCAAATTAAACAAACATTAACGACATTAGCCAGATATCATTTTTAGAACATATAGAACTTTACTTATATAGCTAACATTTATTTTATTATGATAACTGATATTTTTTTTGTCAACTTATGATAACTGATATTATTAATTATATTGTTCAACTCGTGATGATGTTTTTAAATGGATTTACATTTTTCTATTTCGGATAAAAAAATTAAATTTAAATATAGATTAGTAAATTTTAGAAAATCATGACGTTGTTAATTTATAGATATTTTAGTATAGTTGAAAAAAGAAAAATATTATTTATTATGCTAACAGTAATTATTTCAGGTTTATACGAGAATTTTAGTGTATGTTAAAGTAATTTCAGGTTGATTGATAAAACCCGTATGTACTACCTCTTCCACTTCAATAGCAAAGTGTAAGTTTTCGAATCTTTTGAGCAGATAAATTAAAACCGACAGGGAAACTTGCTTTTGTTAAAGTGAGATTGCACATAGGAAATAGAAAGTTGATAATTGGAAATTTTATAGTTTTATAAAAAAAAGTTTAAGAAGCACCGCTTGCTTTCACCACTCAAGGCCGAACGTATGGCGAGTGGGCACAAACTTCTGTACCAACCTTTAGATACTAGCGGCACGAGGGGACTTCTATTTCCTTATTTTTTTCTTTTGATCAATAAAAAATGTGTATTTATGTAGAGATTTTTGCACCGTTTAATGTCAAAACCAATGTCTTTTCTTACAATATGAAATTTTTTAAAATTTTTATTGAGCCTTAAATGTTCTAAATATTGCTGACCTCAACATCTTTGTCAATATTGTCATATAGTATTTTAAAACGTTTGCTTTTGTCTTCTTTGAAAGATCAGATGCTGAAAACTGTTACATCTTTTTTTTCTTAAAACCTCTCTTGTCCCTGTCCATTTCTTCTCGCCGAGTTAATTGAATGTTGCAAAAGAGAAACTGAATAACTTCAACCAAATTTGCACTTATCGGCCAGAAAAAGGGTTCCATTCAATAAGATATTTTATATCATAGAAGTAATAATAGTATAGTAAAAACTTCCATATATATCATGGAACAAACTGGAACACACATGGGGCTCTCTTATTTTAAGTTACTTTCTTCTTCGGGTGATTTTTAACCATGTTTCTTATATAGTTATATATATATAAAATACTATTTTTATACTATCTCTCCATAATTGTCAATATAAAAAAAGAAGAGAGTGTCTTGTTGTATATATCCTACCTTGGAGTAAAACTGTTTTTGATTAGATATTGGGTTGTTCATACGTTCGTCCTCTCTAAAAACCAAAACCTCTTTTCATTAGAACAAAATTCCTATCTTTGTGAACAAATTACATCTCTTATACTTCAGATCTACAAGCAAAAGTTGGACCATATTACAATCGTGTCTTGTCCATCTGAAGTTGATGGGAATAGCTTTGATGAGATCTCTTCATATGTTTTAGATCCTCTTTTTTTTCTCTCTCTCTTTTAGTAATCTCAACCACATCAAGCTCTTACCGATTCTCAAAGGGTTATATAGCAATATATAAGTTTATATGTGCATATCTATGGAGATGGATAGCCAGATAGTTTATGTTGTTTGAGGATTAGATTTATAGCCAAGTTGGGTTAATTTTTCCTTTTTCTTTGCCCCCTTACTCACATACAAACCCTATCGGTCCGTACAAAATACTAAAAACCCTAACTTTCCCTCTCTCTCACTCCCCAAAAGATATTATCATTTCTACTTCCACGAGAAAGGATTATTCAGGGATCCACCACACCATGAAAACCTTGCATGTGGCGGCGAACGGAGGAGATCTGGCGGAGGGTTGTGGAATACTGGCCGGAGACGCTGATGAGGCTGTTTTGATGGATGGAATGGGTGAGGTCGGTAGAGAGATCTGGTCATTAGATGACCATGGAGGAGATGGTCATGGTCATCGTGAAGATGATGATATAATTGTTCACCATGACCCTTCAATGTTCTACGGAGATCTACCAACACTCCCTGACTTCCCATGCATGTCCTCATCTTCATCATCCTCAACATCTCCAGCTCCCCTCAACGCCATCGTCTCCTCGGCCTCTTCCTCTTCCGCTGCTTCTTCCTCAACTTCCTCAGCTGCTTCTTGGGCTATTTTGAAGTCAGACGGTGAAGATCCGACTCCGAATCAAAACCAATACGCATCAGGAAACTGTGATGTCGAGTCTTCAGCCGCACTACAGTCCACTGCTTCCATGGAGATTCAGTTGGATAATACTCAAGGTTTCGGTTGCGGCGAAGGCGGCGGTGATTGCATTGATATGATGGAGACTTTCGGGTACATGGATCTACTCGATAGCAACGAGTTCTTTGATACGTCAGCCATCTTTAACCAAGATGAGGACACGCAAAACCTTAACTTGATGGACCAAACGCTCGAGAGAGAAGACAAGATCGTTGTTCCAATGTTGGAGAATAATAATAATAATAATAATAGTGGAGGAGACATGCAAGTGATGAATCCTTCGTTGGAACAAGAGGATGATCTTGCGGCTGTGTTCTTGGAGTGGCTAAAGAACAACAAGGAGACTGTTTCAGCTGATGATCTGAGGAAAGTGAAGATAAAGAAAGCAACTATTGAATCAGCGGCTAAAAGGCTAGGGGGTGGGAAAGAAGCAATGAAACAGCTTTTGAAGCTGATTCTTGAATGGGTCCAAACTAATCATCTACAAAGAAGACGCACCACCAACAACAACAACAACCTCTCGTATCAACAAGATCCTTTTCAAAACCCTAACCTAATCCCACCCTCTGATCAAACATGTTTCTCACCGTCCACGTGGGTTCCGCCACCTACTCAGCCACCACCACCACAACAACCGGCTTTTGTTTCGGATCCGGGTTATGGATACATGCCTGCTCCAAATTATCCGCCTCAAGAGTATCTTCCATTACTCGAGTCTCCACCGACGTGGCCACCACCACAGTCTGGTCCCATGCCACTTCAGCAATTCACTATGCCAAACCCTCAGTATACTCCATTTCAAGACCCTGGAGGTGGTTTCACTGGATACAACATGAATCCGTATCAATATCCTTATCTTCCTTCTTCTGGACAGATGAGAGATCAGGGGTTGCTTCGTTTGTGTTCCTCAGCTACTAAAGAGGCAAGGAAGAAGAGGATGGCTAGACAGAGGAGGTTCTTGTCTCACCACCATAGACACAACAACAACAACAATCAGCAAAACCAGACTCAAATCGGAGAAGTCTGTGGTGCGGTGGATCCCCAGCTTAACCATGTACCTACTACAGCCACGGGCGGGACTTGGATGTATTGGCCTAATGTCCCTGCCATGCCACCGCCGGTATCATCATCTCAACTACCGGCGATGGAGACTCAGCTGCCCACCATGGACCGAGCTGGCTCTTCTTCTGTTATGCCACGTCAGCAGGTGGTACCAGATCGCCGGCAGGTACTGTACATGCAATTTCGTCCTTCTCTTTAAGTACTTTTAGCTACATGCAAAGAGTGGTTAAATTGCACATGTTGTTATAATGGATGAAGCAGATATTGTTTATACTTGCTATGTAAATTGAGTGTTTTTGTTTTGATTTTGTTTCTATGTTTTGGGTGTGTTTTGTTTAATTTCAGGGATGGAAACCAGAAAAGAACTTGCGGTTTCTCTTGCAGAAAGTGTTGAAGCAAAGCGACGTGGGTAATCTCGGAAGAATCGTCTTGCCAAAAGTGAGTTTGCTTGTAATTTCTTGGAACCTTTGTTTTCCTTTTTTTATATATATTAGTTTCTACGTACAAGTAAAAATATTTTGTCAATTGTTGTTATTTATTAAATTTCTCTCTTTTTATAAATTTTATTTCATCTAAAACAGAAAGAAGCTGAGACGCACTTGCCGGAGCTGGAGGCAAGAGACGGCATCTCTCTGGCCATGGAAGACATTGGAACCTCTCGTGTTTGGAACCTGCGCTATAGGTAACTACGAAATAAGTGAACTTGCTCATTTTGATTTTTTTTAAATGAATTTATTAGTGTATTTGTCAAGAAATGGAACTTGGCCAATCTTCGGTTATTCATGAAACGTTCTTCTTTAATTGGTATGCAGATTTTGGCCGAACAACAAAAGTAGGATGTATCTCCTCGAGAACACCGGTACGATCTTCAGAAAACAACATTCATTACTAAATTTTTCTTTTTCTCTACATAGTTTTTCTTTTTTAATTTTATATATAACTTGTTTTTTCTTGACATGTTTACAGGCGATTTTGTGAAAACAAATGGGCTCCAAGAAGGTGACTTCATAGTCATATACTCCGATGTCAAGTGTGGAAAATATGTAAGAAGAAACACCACATTTATCTTCTTTATTTTTCATAATATTCAAATTTATCATTTTTTTGTTAGCATAATTAAATCTCGTAATTATTTGATATTATGGCAGTTAATACGAGGGGTTAAAGTAAGACAACCAGCGGGACAAAAGTCAGAGGCTCCGTCGTCGTCAGCAGCTGTAACGAAGAGACAAAGCAAGTCGCAGAGGAGCATTAACAACAACTCTCCGTCGGCAAATATAGTCGCTTCACCAACTTCTCAAGCAGTTAAATGAAAAGAAAACAATATAAATATTATTATTAATTATGTACGAAATAATAAAGAGACGAAAAGGAAAAAATGGCAGCGTACCTGAGTGTGCCACTTCTCGTGCATGCATGGGATCTCGTGGACCGACGGAGGTTTATGATTAAAGCAGTTTTTGTCGAGGTCCAACTTTTACTCCATTTTTCCTTTTTCTCGAGATGTTTTAAATACCTCCTGTCACCTTAAGGATGTTGTAGAGATAATTAATTCTGGAAATGGTGTTTGTATTATATTTCAGGGGAGATCGTTACAGTATTTTTTTGTTGTTGTAAATTTGTTTATTTCACGTATGATGCACTGAGCTGACATATCGTTCTGATGTGAATGGTTTGTGTGTGTAATGTTTTCATGGATAATGATTTGTAGTGTAAAGAGTTTATCACTTTACGTATCGGGATTGTTGTGAACGGGTAGCTATAGTTATACTTCGAGGGCATTTCGAATATAAGACTCTCTAATCTTACTATGTTTCATTTTAATGTCCAAATAGTTCAAGTAAATCTTACGCAACTTCATTTCATATCTTTGTATTTCTTTTTTGAAACACTATTTCATATCTTTGTATAATGGAATAAAAATAGAATTAATTCAAAAATAGTGAAAATTATTTTGGACGTCTTATTCTATATTTACTATACAATAAAGTATGATTATAATGAAATTCAACTAAATTACGAAGTGGCTCTATTTAAAAGAAAAAAATGAAGCAAGATGTTTTAATACTGAAAATTCAAACCCAATAAGAACCCAATTAAAAACATGAACTGTTAGAGCATCATTATCCCTAAACCCCTTAAAGGGTCTTTTAATTAATTTTTAATAGTTTTTAAAGTGTAAAAGTGACTTAAGAGACTTAGAAAGAGATTTGAACATTTAGGTGGTTTATTGCAAGTCTCTTAATTATGGTTTTAAAAAAAAAATTATAAAACATTCTCAACACAAATTTGTTATTATATATGTAAACACACAGATAATCAAATATGCATTTCAACAAGAAGTATCTATTTACAAAAGGCAGCTAAAAAGAAATCTACTCAAGGCTAAATCTGTAAAGAGTATCCACACTCACAAAGGTTAAGAAGGACGAGTTACTCTTGAGGTATCGGATGACAGACACTTTGCTTCATATATATTTTCTCTCATCATATCAACAAGCTAAGATCCTTCACCTGCAAGTTCATGAAAACAAAACTAAGCCTTGAGACTTAAAAGACAACGCCTTTTACTTATCACAGAGACACGTACCTGCAAGAAACCACATCTCAAGCATCATAAAAAATAACGGTTCGAGAAAGCTCAATGGAAGGCCACTTCCGTGATGTAAGCACCTTACTACAGGCACCAAGAAAAATAAAACCAAGAAAAAAACAGTCTGGATTCTAGTTGCAGCCCAATCCTCGCTACAAACAACTAGTGATGAAGCATGAGTACCCTTCTTCTTGGAAGTTTTTGACTTTATAGCAGTAGAAAGTCCCTGTCATAAGGAAGGCCAAGTCAACACTAGTATAAAACAGAACTTCATCTGCATTGATGATCACACCAAATGTGAAACGTACCTTTGTTTGTTTCCCTTTCTTTGAACCAATTATTGCCTTGAAAAAATTCTCAGAACCCATCTCAAATTCTTGTCACTTTGTCACCAAAACACCTTGAATCTATACAAAACGCTGAGAATAAGATTTTGCTTAAAAACGGCTGAATGATGAAGGGTCTCATAAAAGATAACTACCAGTATTCTTGTAACTAGATATATGTACAACTACAAAGTACAAACAACAAAAATTGCATCTTGCATCTGTCTCTCAAATAATCAACTACTCATGAGAAACTCTTGTGTGCATACACAAAAATTGAATCTTTACTGCAACTATTGCGACTAGTCACTACTCATACACAACCCAGCATCAACTAACCAAGTACACAATAAAAACTCAGATTCAGCTAGAGAAGGAGGCTAACTGAAGTAAGTTGAAAGCAAATGACAAAGCCTGAATTAGCGTGTGGTGCTTCCAGCTTAGCGATACCATCCTCGCAGACAAAAAAAAAAGACAATTAATCCATAAATTGGAATCCATTTCCTCTGATTGTTACATGATTACAGAGAAGAATTGAGATGAAAAGGATAAAACTTTGAACAAACGAAACCTTAACAATGGAAGGAGACAGGGAGTGTAGAGAGACAGAGTGGAAGAGAGAGAGAGGAAGAGAGGAAGAGAAGAGGCGTCTCTTCCAGTGCTTAATCAAGAGACGTCTCCTGTGGTTATTACATTTTTTCTTTTTTTTTAAAGCCCAATTACACTAAGAAACCTATCTAAGAGACAGGGATAAAGATGCTCTTATATGATCTCGAATCTTCCAGAGCATCCCCAAATTGCTATAGAAAGGATGCAACTATTGACATGCACTGGTCAACAAAAACCATTCCTCCCTCTTTAATGTTCGACCATTGGTTCAGCTGTTGTCATGGACCGGATAATTGTGTTAGTCTGTTTTATATGGGCTAACTACTTTTGTGATTCAAGTTTGGTTACTTAGCCATTTGGGCCTACGAGCCTTGTAAAACATTGTATTTTTCCTTAATTTTAGTAGTACAACCTTCAACAAAAGAAAAGAAATGGGATACAGAAAATCGAAGTCACAAAACTAGACTAATTTTTGTTGTTGTTGAAGGATTCGCTGTTTACTAGGCTGAATTTATGGAGTTTTAGGTTGCACAACTAATAAAATGAGGCACAGTACAGGAATGACAAAAAGGAATTTTGGTCATGATATTTGGGACTTGTATTCAGTATTACCCTCCCCCCTCCCACCCCAGGTCCCCAACCACACACACACATCGGAAGGAAAAGTTAATGTGATTTTTTTAAAATTTTAATTGTTTAATAGTATTGTGGTAAAATTTACAATATCATATTATTAAATTTTAAGTAACAAACTAAAACTGCACAGCATAGAATAATAGAGATTCAAGATTATCGACATTCCCCTGGACCTATTACTGAGGCATGACTCATGAGAGAGCTGAAACTTAAAAACATACGACTTATTGAGAAAAAAGGTGGAATTGATGAAGAATGTCTGATGTTATGAAAGTGAAGTTGATTGATTACAAAAGGAGCAGCGTGGGAATGGAACAGTTTTAGTTGTTGATAAAGACGTGACATAGTTGTGTCTTAATCTAATCAGAGATTCCTTGTGTTTTTATCTTTCTTCTTCTATAAAGTTGCATGAGATTCATATCTGGTGAACATATGTAAAATTGCTCTTTATTATTATGATCAAATTTGACTTTTTTATTACATGATCAAATTTGACTTCTTTGACGATTTCTAGTGTTCTCGCTATTTAGAGATACTTAACATTCAGTATCTATTTTAACAAAATAACTCGCCAGTAAAAAACACATTGGAAAAAGTATTTGTTTAAAACATTAAAGCTCAAGGAATGATTTCATTTGTTATATTCAAGAGCAATGAGTGAAATCAATCTTTATTCATTTATCAGTTCATTTTACTCATCTTTTTTTTTTTTTTTTTGGTAAAAATGTTAAGATATTATTACCAATTTTCTTTTTTTGACAAAATTACAGAGAAAACAAGAATCGGAAAACAAAACAAAAAAACTAAACAATACTCGGATTAACCTAACACAGTAAAGACACAACAAGAAAGACATCTAACCGCTGGACTAGACAGAGTCAGAACATCCCGCTTGCCGCAAAAGGAAAAACCTCAGTTAAATCGAGAGACAGAACCCGGTAATTTTGGCTTCCCCGATGATCTGCTCTTTATGATCAGGTTCAACCAAGAACAGCTCGCGGGCGACCTCCAAAGCTGAGACAACTCGATCAGACATCAAAAACTCGAGGCCAACCACAGCGCAAGGCAAGTCGAGCTTTTATTCATGTAACAAGAAACCAAGAGCCAAACAAGCCATAGACCCGACTCGACTCCGGAGACCGCCACACCGGACCGCGAACCCAAAAGGACACGGGCCAAAACGGCTGAGAGAGAGGCAAGCAAAGACCGTGAACATCAGCACCTGCAGAAAGAGGAGAACGGCCTACGCAGAAGTCCAAGAGAACCACCACGCACTGGGATGACCGGTCTCAAGTAAGTCGCCACAACGATCCGAGAAATCCAATTGACCCAATCGGGAACTCGAACCGAACCCTCACTCCGGGTACACAGAACATGGACCCGCTCTTACCTGCGCACTGTGCTGTAACCACCACGCCATATAGACGGAGAACAGCGAACAATGCGATACTAAAGGCTCCAGACACAAAGACCCGAGCAACACGAACCTGCAAGTGACGACGACGAAACAAGGAGAGAGCAATACCAGAGAGGGAGAAGAGAGCAGCCATAGACGACAGATCCTGAACCTCCAAACTTCGATTGCAAGCGCAAACCACGGAGATACAATGACCACACAGCCACAATATCCAACGTGCACGCTTTGACATGGCAGAGCCGCCATCATCACCCCTGAGCACAAGACATAACCTTTGACAGAAACGAGACGCCAAGTCTCCGTCTTGGGAAAGCTTGGAACCCCACTCCACAACGAAGCAAGATACACTTCGGAAAACAACACGAGAAGCCCCGGAGCCAGACCGCCGCAACAACACCCGCCGCAATCTCCGTTCACACCACAGATCTACAAAGGCAAAACTGAGATCCGGATCTGAACACCAAAACGCCGACTCCGAATCGCCCCAGACCCCCACCGCCTCGCTGATACTCCAGTCAAGAGCCACAAGCCTCGGATCTAAACCCCCCCGGAGCAGATCTAGATGAATCCGTGACAGAGCTCCGACCACAACATCACACATATCGACGGAGAGACGCAAAGAGGCAAAACGGAGCAAAGAGAAAAGAGGAGGAGGAGGAGAGGAGGCTCCCGACGGTCACGCGCGCCGAGGACGACCGCCGGAGCCAAGAAGCGAGGCCAAAGTTCAGAGAGCTTTTGAGGAGAAGAGAAGAGAGAGAGAAGAGAAAAAGCGAGATCACAATATGATCTATTCTTTACTCATCTTTTTATTCAACTAACTCGTATGTATTACTTACTGTTTAGACGTTAAATACGTTTCCAACTTGCAACAAAGAGCAGTGAGTGAAATCAAACTTTCTCGATCCTGTTTAATTTAAAAATCAGTTTTTAATATGAAAAAAAAAGTCTATAGAAAAAGTCTGATAAAACCAAAAAAAAAAGTTTATTAACAATTTGTTTGAACTGATTGGGATCAACTTTTTTCCATAACGACATTTCATCAACATGAATAGGATATTACATTGTTATTTGTAAGTGATACAAATACAATCAATACTCTAAAATGTTTTTATAGATTGCGACCGTGTACTCGATTGCTACCGTTTAAATTTCGAAAACAGGCAATACACAAAAGGACATAGACAAAACTACTTCTCACTTAAAAGAGAACTAGGCTAGTTTCAGAGAGAGAAGAGAGAGAAGAAAAGCAGATCCATCTTCGGGTCCGGTGATCGGCCGGCGTGTGTGCGCGCGTGCCGTCACCGGAGCCCCTAAAACCACCAAAAAAGTCTTCGATCTTCGCTTTGCTGACGTCCCCTCCCTCTTCCGCCTTGCCTGAGCTATGGAAGAAGGTCGTCTCGTGGATCTGGTTCTGCTGTAAAGGCGCGGTCGTGGTGAGGAAGGTGCGGTGAAACGCTTTCTGCGGCTGTTTGGTTTTGTCTCCGGGAGACGGAGGCTCCGTAAGCTCCGTCGTCGCCGGTTCAGGTCCCCGCGAGGTGGAGGCTACGTTTAGCTCTGCCGTCGTCGGTCTAGATTACGAGGGGTGAAGGTGCTCCATGCCTTGCCTCGCCGTCGGCCAGTCCCCTCGGTTAATTTCTTAGGGTTTAGTTGTTTTTCTTTCTTTTTAGTGCTGTTGACGTTGGTTGGTGTGGTTTGGTGGTGACGACGTCGGAGGAAGTTCGAAGCTTGATCAAGGTTAAAGGTGACGGTCCCCGCAAATGTCTTCTTCTCGGTGATTGTGACGATTGGCGACGGATGAGATCTCGATTCGTCGAGTGATACTCTCCGTTTTTGGGCTCACTTCTGTCGAAGACGGTTAGCGGTGGTGATGGTGTGGAGTCAGTGAACTCCGGCGTTCCGGATGAACCGATGGTTGGTTCCCGGTGTTGATTCCGAGTGAGTGCGTCGTCGGTGCCGTAGCGTGTGTCCGCGCAGCGGCGATGTCTTGCTTGTGCTAGGGTTTCTAGTTGGTGGGCTTTAGGCCCAGTTTGTTTAATGTGTTTGGCCCAGTGTTTTTGGGCTCTTGTATGTTTTTAATTAGGGTTTTTGACCCAGTAATCTAAAATCTATTGACGGAAAAAAAAAAAAAAACTACTTCTCACTTCTGCTTCATCTTTCCTTTTTTCTCAAAATTTGGCTCTTTTCCCACACTCCTTGGTTTCTTACAATACATTGTTGTCTTCTCGAAACCATAACTATTTGACATTCATCCACCGTTGATTCACTTATCTCTCGTCTTCCATGACTCATGTACGGTCAAGATCCAAGATCACAGAAAAGACTTCACTCTGATTAACAACAACAAACATATTTTATCATTTTGGCAGAAAAAAAAAGTCTTGATTCGAAATTTGAGCGTGCTAATGGTTTAATCAATTAAAGGGACAAAGAAAAGCAACTTTATAAAATCAGTAGTAATCAGTAGATTTATACCATTCTTGTCCATCGCTTTGAAACACTTTTTTTTTAATTTTCTGATAAAAGAAAAAAACACACCAACTTTAAGGTACATCCAACGGTTACCAATCGATCTGGTCTAAGTTAGAATCATAGCCGTTTACATTATTTTGACCAAAGTGCTTATTACAAAACGGTCCACACACTCTCTTTCCACTACAAAGTACTAGCAGTCTTGAAAAAAACACAAACCCATCACCTTTCTCTCTCTCAGAAGTGGGCATGGCTTCACTGAGATTCCTTCATGTCTTCTTCTTCTTCTTCCATCTCATTCCCAACTCCCACTCTCTCTCCACCTCCTCCGATGTGAAGCTTCTCGTGGGAAAAATCAAACCTTCCCTCCAAGGCACCAGCGAGAGCCTCCTCTTGTCTTCTTGGAACTCATCTGTTCCCGTCTGCCAATGGAGAGGGGTAAAATGGGTATTCTCAGACGGCTCCCCTCTCCAATGCACCGCCCTCTCTTCACCACCAACCCAATGGACAAACCTCTCTCTCTACAACGACTCCTCCCTCCACCTCCTCTCTCTCCAGCTCCCTTCCGCTAACCTCACCGGCTCCCTCCCCGGAGAGCTCGGCGAGTTCTCCATGCTCCGAAGCCTCTTCCTCAACATCAACGCCTTGAGCGGGCCCCTCCCTCTCGAGCTCGGCTACGCTTCCTCTCTCTCCGATATCGACCTGAGCGGTAACGCCCTAACCGGCGCCTTTCCTCCGTCGATTTGGAACCTCTGCGAGAACCTCGTCTCATTAAAGCTTCACGGTAACTCCTTCTCCGGGGCCTTGCCTGAGCCCGCCTTGCCGAACTCGACTTGTGGTAGTCTCCAAGTTCTTGATTTGGGTGGTAATAAGCTCTCAGGCGAGTTCCCTGAGTATGTAACAAAGTTTAAAGCTCTGAAGATGCTTGATCTTTCGAGTAACGTCTTTGAAGGCTCTGTTCCCGATGGTTTGGGGTTGTTACAGCTAGAAACTCTCGATCTTTCTCACAATAACTTTAGTGGGATGCTGCCGAGTTTTTTCGGTGAATCTAAGTTTGGAGCTGAGTCTTTCCAAGGGAACAGTCCCAGCCTCTGTGGTTTGCCTTTGAAGCCGTGTCTAGGCACCTCTCGGTTGAGTCCTGGCGCTGTTGCTGGACTGGTGATAGGTTTAATGTCTGGAGCGGTTGTTGTGGCCTCGTTGCTGATAGGGTACTTGCAGAACAAGAAGAGGAAGAGTAGTATAGAGAGTGAAGATGATTTGGAAGAAGGCGACGAAGAAGATGAGGTTGATGGTGGTGGCGGTCAGGGTGAAGGGAAGTTAGTTGTGTTCCAAGGCGGTGAGAATCTGACGTTGGAGGAGGTTTTGAACGCGACGGGGCAAGTCATGGAGAAGACTAACTACGGTACGGTTTACAAGGCGAAGCTTAGTGATGGTGGGAATATTGCGTTGAGGCTGTTGAGAGAAGGTACTTGCAAGGACAGAAGCTCTTGTCTGCCTGTTATAAAGCAGTTAGGGCGGATTCGGCACGAGAATCTGGTTCCTTTGAGAGCTTTCTATCAGGGGAAGAGAGGAGAGAAGCTTCTCATCTATGACTACATTCCCAACATAAGCTTACATGACTTGTTGCACGGTATGGTAACATTATTCCCAACATAAGTTCGAATGACCACTGGGACGAAACTAATATTACATGTTGATTCTGCCCGAACCTCCTGGTAATTAAAAAAAATAAAAAAGTATTCATGTGTTGTTTGAATGATTGTGCAGAAAGTAAACCGGGGAAGCCGGCTTTGAACTGGGCCAGGAGACACAAGATTGCGTTGGGAATAGCGAGAGGACTTGCTTATCTTCACACCGGACAAGAAGCTCCCATCATCCACGGCAATATAAGATCGAAAAACGTGCTGGTGGACGACTTCTTCTTCGCTAGGCTGACTGAGTTTGGGCTTGATAAGATCATGGTGCAAGCGGTGGCGGATGAGATAGTCTCGCAGGCGAAATCAGACGGATACAAGGCGCCTGAGCTTCACAAGATGAAGAAATGCAACCCGAGAAGCGATGTTTACGCCTTTGGGATCCTTCTCCTGGAGATACTGATGGGCAAGAAGCCTGGGAAGAGTGGGAGGAACGGTGGTGAGTATGTTGATCTACCTTCTTTGGTTAAAGCCGCGGTGTTGGAGGAGACGACGATGGAGGTTTTCGACTTGGAGGCGATGAAAGGGATCAGGAGTCCGATGGAGGAAGGTTTGGTTCATGCGTTGAAGCTGGCGATGGGATGCTGTGCTCCTGTTACGACGGTTAGACCGAGTATGGAAGAGGTTGTGAAGCAGTTGGAAGAGAACAGGCCGAGGAATAGATCAGCGTTGTATAGCCCTACGGAAACGAGGAGCGACGCTGAGACACCATGCTGAGTTTGGTTTTGTGTTATACAAAGCATTTTGTAATTCTCCCACTTTTGTTGTTGGTTATATGCATTTGTTTCATAGGAAAGGAACCCATTCTGATTTTGTTTTGATTTTTAGTTTTATCTTTTGTCAATGACAGTGGTTTTAACAAAAGCAGAAGAAGCTAATATGATGAATCTATTTTAGTTATTTTGTTCGGTCTTGGGTTTTGAGGGTTATGCAATTAACTAAAACTGCAAGACTATCTCCAATTTTTAACAAAAGCAGAAGAAGCTTATATGATGAATATATACTCCCTCTATTTTTTTAATATAAATCGTTTTAGAATATGCACACACATTAAAAAATCATTACTTTTTTTATTCTCTAAACAAAAACATCATTAATTATTTACTTAATCACAAATCAGCCAATAATAAAAATAATAAAATAGAATGTATATTATCATTGGTCATATAATATTAAGTGCCATTAAAAATGTTCTACTCAAGCATTTAAGGGCACCAAAAGATAAGCATACTTACAACAGAAGAATGCATAAACCTATGCTTCCACTAACAACGAAATAGTAGAAAGATTCGAGATTCTCTGAGCTTACATTGTCAATGCATTTACATAGACAAAGAATGCTAGAATTATTACCAGTTGCTGAGAGAGCGAAAAAGCTTCTCGAGACTGTCATTGTTGGATATATTGAAGCTCTCTCTCCTTTGTTTGCAGGAGAAATGAGGAGAGAGCTATATATATATATATATAAGATTTTTTTAATCAACATATATAAAAGATTAATAATCTGCTTTTTATACAACATCATTCGTCTTCTTTCTCATTATCAGAGGTCCCTAGTTCGAATGACCACTGGGACAAAACTAATATTACATGTTGATTCTGCCCGAACCTCCTGGTAATTCAAAAAAAAAAAGTATTCATGTGTTGTTTGAATGATTGTGCAGAAAGTAAACCGGGGAAGCCGGCTTTGAACTGGGCCAGGAGACACAAGATTGCGTTGGGAATAGCGAGAGGACTTGCTTATCTACACACCGGACAAGAAGCTCCCATCATCCACGGCAATATAAGATCGAAAAACGTGCTGGTGGACGACTTCTTCTTCGCTAGGCTAACTGAGTTTGGGCTTGATAAGATCATGGTGCAAGCGGTGGCGGATGAGATCGTCTCGCAGGCGAAATCAGACGGATACAAGGCGCCTGAGCTTCACAAGATGAAGAAATGCAATCCGAGGAGCGATGTTTACGCGTTTGGGATCCTTCTTTTGGAGATACTGATGGGTAAGAAGCCTGGGAAGAGTGGGAGGAACGGTGGAGAGTATGTTGATCTGCCTTCTTTGGTTAAAGCCGCGGTGTTGGAGGAGACGACGATGGAGGTTTTCGACTTGGAGGCGATGAAAGGGATCAGGAGTCCGATGGAGGAAGGTTTGGTTCATGCGTTGAAGCTGGCGATGGGATGCTGTGCTCCTGTTACGACGGTTAGACCGAGTATGGAAGAGGTTGTGAAGCAGTTGGAAGAGAACAGGCCGAGGAATAGATCAGCGTTGTATAGCCCTACGGAAACGAGGAGCGACGCTGAGACACCATGCTGAGTTTGGTTTTGTGTTATACAAAGCATTTTGTAATTCTCCCACTTTTGTTGTTGGTTATATGCATTTGTTTCATAGGAAAGGAACCCATTCTGATTTTGTTTTGATTTTTAGTTTTATCTTTTGTCAATGACAGTGGTTTTAACAAAAGCAGAAGAAGCTAATATGATGAATCTATTTTAGTTATTTTGTTCGGTCTTGGGTTTTGAGGGTTATGCAATTAACTAAAACTGCAAGACTATCTCCAATTTTTAACAAAAGCAGAAGAAGCTTATATGATGAATATATACTCCCTCTATTTTTTTAATATAAATCGTTTTAGAATATGCACACACATTAAAAAATCATTACTTTTTTTATTCTCTAAACAAAAACATCATTAATTATTTACTTAATCACAAATCAGCCAATAATAAAAATAATAAAATAGAATGTATATTATCATTGGTCATATAATATTAAGTGCCATTAAAAATGTTCTACTCAAGCATTTAAGGGCACCAAAAGATAAGCATACTTACAACAGAAGAATGCATAAACCTATGCTTCCACTAACAACGAAATAGTAGAAAGATTCGAGATTCTCTGAGCTTACATTGTCAATGCATTTACATAGACAAAGAATGCTAGAATTATTACCAGTTGCTGAGAGAGCGAAAAAGCTTCTCGAGACTGTCATTGTTGGATATATTGAAGCTCTCTCTCCTTTGTTTGCAGGAGAAATGAGGAGAGAGCTATATATATATATAAGATTTTTTTAATCAACATATATAAAAGATTAATAATCTGCTTTTTATACAACATCATTCGTCTTCTTTCTCATTATCAGAGGTCCCTAGTTCGAATGACCACTGGGACAAAACTAATATTACATGTTGATTCTGCCCGAACCTCCTGGTAATTCAAAAAAAAAAAGTATTCATGTGTTGTTTGAATGATTGTGCAGAAAGTAAACCGGGGAAGCCGGCTTTGAACTGGGCCAGGAGACACAAGATTGCGTTGGGAATAGCGAGAGGACTTGCTTATCTACACACCGGACAAGAAGCTCCCATCATCCACGGCAATATAAGATCGAAAAACGTGCTGGTGGACGACTTCTTCTTCGCTAGGCTAACTGAGTTTGGGCTTGATAAGATCATGGTGCAAGCGGTGGCGGATGAGATCGTCTCGCAGGCGAAATCAGACGGATACAAGGCGCCTGAGCTTCACAAGATGAAGAAATGCAATCCGAGGAGCGATGTTTACGCGTTTGGGATCCTTCTTTTGGAGATACTGATGGGTAAGAAGCCTGGGAAGAGTGGGAGGAACGGTGGAGAGTATGTTGATCTGCCTTCTTTGGTTAAAGCCGCGGTGTTGGAGGAGACGACGATGGAGGTTTTCGACTTGGAGGCGATGAAAGGGATCAGGAGTCCGATTGAGGAAGGTTTGGTTCATGCGTTGAAGCTGGCGATGGGATGCTGTGCTCCTGTTACGACGGTTAGACCGAGTATAGAAGAGGTTGTGAAGCAGTTGGAAGAGAACAGGCCGAGGAATAGATCAGCGTTGTATAGCCCTACGGAAACGAGGAGCGACGCTGAGACACCATGCTGAGTTTTATGTTATACAAAGCATTTTGTAATTCTCCCACTTTTGTTGTTGGTTATATGCATTTGTTTCATAGGAAAGGTACCCATTCTGATTTTGTTTTGATTTTTAGTTTTATCTTTTGTCAATGACAGTGGTTTTAACAAAAGCAGAAGAAGCCAATATGATGAATCTACTTCAGTTATTTTGTTCGGTCTTCGGTTTTGAGGGTTATGCTATTAAAACTAATATGAAAACTAAAACTGCTTATTAAGACCATCTTCGATAATACACACAAATTTTTCTATATTTCACTATAAAATAATTGGATTTGTTTCAATGGTTCACTCTATAGAGTAATGTTACTTTTTTATTCTAAATATAAAGTAAAACAATAACATTAATTTATATTTTATTCTATTATATAATGAACCATTAGAGCAAATCCAACTCTATAATATAATTACTTTATTTTGGTGTAAAATATAGATAAAATTTTTGTGTGCTATTAGAAATATTCTAATCAAGCATTTAAGGGCACCAAAAGTTAAGCATACTTGCAACATAAGAATGCAGAAACCTATGCTTCCACTAACAACGAAATAGTAGAAAGATTCGAGAATCTCTGAGCTTACATTGTCAATGCATTTACATAGACAAAGAATGCTAGAATTATTACCAGTTGCTGAGAGAGCGAAAAAGCTTCTCGAGACTGTCATTGTTGGATATATTGAAGCTCTCTCTCCTTTGTTTGCAGGAGAAATGAGGAGAGAGCTATATATATATATATATATATAAGATTCTTTTTAATCAACATATATAAAAGATTAATAATCTGCTTTTTATACATGTGGTTGTCAAAAAAGATAAACCAACTTAAACCAAACCATATCCAAATGTTTAGATTATGGTTCAACCCAAATCGTTTACCTAATAGATTTGATCAATTCATAACTCATATAAGTAAATAGATTAATGGATTTAATGAGTTGACTCTATATGAGTATTATATAATAATTTATATTATAATTCAAAGCTGTGTCTACTAAAGTAAAATTAAACACTGGCTGAAGACATCACTTGTATATGTATTATATTTCTGATACTCGTGAATTTGTACTAATAATTAAGTTTAGTTTTATTTAATCATAAAATAAAGAGTATAATTAATTTTATGAAAATTTATTTAAATAGGGTTTAATATTGTTTACTTATTTATTATAAATTATATTATTTAAAATAATTTATTCTTAGATTTATATTCCTTTGTATTAATAAATGTATACATTTTGTTTATAAACGAATTTATATCACTTGTGATTGTCATATATTTATTGTGTGCACATAGGTATTTAAAAGATGTGATTTATTTATTTTTAAATATATGTGATATAATATTTAGATTTCAGATTTAAAATAAATAAATATTTTAATGAATTTAATTAATATTGTATAGTTTTTTCAGAAAACAGACAAATTAAAATAAATATGATTATTTTAACTAATGTTACGTAATATTTTATCTACGGTTATTTTAACTAATGTTACGTAATATTTTATCTACGGATGAGATAATAATATAAGGTATTTAGAGTATTTGATTTATTTTTTGTTCGATCTAATTAAATAATTAGTGAATTGTATGACTTTATAATGCATTACAGTATATAAGATTGACGTTAAGATAAATAGCATAAGGGGACAAATGTTACAACTACATTTGTTTATTAAAATAACGTTTATTTATTGACATGGGCATTCATGATCAATGGATACAGTATTAAAATTATTGTGTCAACTTACTGATATGTGTAATTGATAAATTTATAAAAAACATGACAACACAAGACGATGAACCACAGAAACTGGAAAGCAAACTATATCGTAGAAACGTCGATATGTATATAACGCATTTGATTCTATAGTAAGATCAGTGACCAGATCCGTATTTGCCTGGAGAACCCTTGCATCGGTTGTAGATGTGGCACGAAGGGGTTGGAGTGGGTGGAGTGGGTGGAGTACGCTTGCATCGCTGGTACAGTTGGCACGGAATTGACGGAGGACCGATAAAATAGCGGCGTTGGCTTTGGACTGTCACTTTGTCAGGATAGTTCGTCTCTCCTGCACCAAGACGCCAACTAAATGCATTACTCATTTATGTTTGGCAATTCTAGTGTTGATTTGTAGTTCAGTGTGGCTAAAAGCGAATCTAAAATTAAATTGGGTTGTAAGACAACTAAAATTGTTTTTTTCTTCACTCAAAAACTTAAAAATAGCTATTTGATATAATTGCCCAAAAAAACTATACCAAAATTTAATTTAATTTTAAAAAGTTAGAATTAGTTTATTATAATATATATGAAGTAAAACCAATCGATTTTTTTCTCTCTAAAACGATGTTCTATGTTCAATATTACCTTTGTTATTTCGTATCATTTAATCCAAAAATACAAAAAAAAATTAGAAAACCCAAGAAAACATTATAGTTTAACATTTTTAAGTGACCTAACTGGTAAACCAAAATAGTCATGAGACAAAAAAAAAAAGCTCACTACTGAGTTTGTGGAGCTCCGTTTGTGTGCCAAGGGCTCTATCCATATGCGGAAACACAATCAGAAGAAGGAAAAAGAAAAACGTGCAGGAGACTATGGAAGATGTCATCATCTTATAGTATTTCGTTTTAGTTTACTCATCAGTGTGACTCATGTGACCCATTTATATAGAACAGAGAGGAGCAAATAAGAGAGAGTAGAACACATGGTAGATAACAAATGCCAAAGAAGAAAATAGTAAAGATATGAGAGAGAGGGAGTTGAAGCTATCGACGACTTAGTTGCCACTTATGGGTCTTGATGTTTTGGTACTATTCGGCGAAAGGTCTTCGCTCGTATGTTTCAGTTCACTGTTCATGTGATGTGCATTGTATTGGATTATTCTACTATTATGAGTGGTGTTTAATATTATTGGGTTTATAAAATTTGATAAGAAAATTTTGATTCTAACATATTTAATAATAAAAATACAAAAACAATGTCCAGTCATGTGAAAAAAATATAAAGAACGTATAGGAACTCAAGAAGATGACATTTGAGGTCACGATTTTGTACTGTAGAAAACGATAACGTTGTTTAGTACTTTGGGTGGAGAGAAAATAGAAAAGAGTAGAACTTATCGACGACTTTAGTATTATGGGTCTACATGCATGGGCTTAAAATATATGGGCCGGACCACGTAACAATCGAAATTTAAAAAAAAACGACGTAGTTTGAATCATCGTTTTGTTCTGTGTGCGTCCCCCTAAATCAGTGAAATGCGAAAATTTGAAATTGAGCGGAAGTTCCGGTAAAGGAGGTTCGATGGCGCTTAATCCTCGGAAACGTTGATCTTTTTCGGTCCTCTGTCACAACTGTGTAATCAACGCTTTCTCTCATCCCTCTTCTCCTTCGTCTTCCCGTTTTCTTCGATTCTCCTTTTTGTTTGTTTCCCTCTCTCTCTCAGATTCGTTTCTCCGCCTCCCTCTGTTTTGAATGTGAAGGTAATTTTATCTACGCCCCCAAAATCTGTCGATCGTGTGGTTTTCGATTAATCGTTGTGGTAGAAATTCTCAGAGTTTATGATATGATTGTTTATTCGCTCATGATTTATAATTGAAGCATGTTCTTAGAAAATGTGAATACATTCATTTTGTAGGATCTTTACAGGTCCTACAAAAAGGATATTTGAGCTGGCTTTGTGTTTTAGCTTTTGTGCTGGCTAGCCATGATTGATGCATGTTCTCTTTTATTTTATTTTTTTACTCTTGATTTTGAATTAATTCTAAATGACTGACTCTGATTATAATTTTCTTTCCTTTTATGTTTCAGGTGAAAACTATACTGAAGATTTTAATGGCAGCTCAGAGATTCTAACTAGACGATCAAACTATGTCAGATGCATGGACTCGGCAAAACGTGAATAAAAACGTTTCACTTCAGACCGGGGAAGAGTTCTCCATGGAGTTTCTCAAGGATCATACTCCTGCTCATAACGATGACCATAGATTCGGTGACCTTTACTACCAGAATCAGCCAGCTGGGTTTCACGACCTGAGGAGGATAGAGTCTGAGTGTCCTTCTGATGCATATGACTTCGGACGTGACCCGAGAGCTGCTTCTACATACATGCCTCAGTTTAATAACGCATGTTACAATCTAGGTGGTGAAAAGGAAGTTATAACCAGGAAGGCTTTCGGCGAAATAAACTCAAACCAAGGATGTGTCAGTGTCACAGGGAAGTCTGCGCCTTCTGTCATCTTACCTGAGCGTGTTCACCCCAACAACTACACTGTAGGAGGAGGAGGAGAGTTTGATAGGTTTGGTAAAGTTAAGTTTCTTTGCAGCTTTGGTGGGAAGATCATGCCTAGATCCAGCGACGAGAAGCTGAAATACGTAGGAGGAGAGACGCATATTGTTTCCATACGCAAGAACCTTTCCTGGGAAGAACTCAAGAAGAAGACCTCAGCTATTTGCCAGCAGCTGCATTCGATCAAGTACCAGCTTCCGGGTGATGAGCTTGACTCTCTGATATCAGTAACTTCCGACGAAGATCTTCAGAATATGATGGAAGAGTACAACGGACTAGAAAGGCCTGAGGGCTCACAACGGCCTAGACTGTTCTTGATTCCTATTGGACAGCCTGAAATTAAAATCACTGGTGATACTACAAGTTATCATGTAAACCATTTGGACCAGATGCTAAGGCTTGATACTCAGCTTTTCAATGGAGTTCAGTATAACATGTCTGCTTATCCATCGCCTCCTATCTCTCCTTCGCCGTTCATGCATAAGGACTGCTCGCAGTTCCTTGGCGACAACTCGAGCTCCGAGAGCAATAACTCCTTCACTCTACCACAACCAGAGCCTTCAGTGAACTTTCAAACTTACAAGCATGAGGCGGAGAACTCTTACGGGATGGGCTTTAGCAAGAACCATGAAACTCCCATTAGGTTCTACTGCGAGAAACCGTGCATACCTGAGGAACCTAAGGTCTCGTTTTCTGGCTCTACGAATTCGAATGATTCCTTCTTGGGGATACCACACTCGCACTCAGACTCTACGTTGGAGGTTAACGGTGGACATTCTAGCTACTTCTCTCAAGAGAGACAGAGCCCGTCTTCACCGTTGAACTTTACAAAGAAACAAACGGAAGAGAAGACAGTGCAGGAGCATAGGAACATCGATCTATCTAGCCGTCGTACACAAAGTAATATACTCGATTTTGGAGGAGGACCAGGACCAGCATTGCATAGAGAGGTATCTGATGTAGACAATCATTATGATGAGATTTTTCTAAATCAAGAAAGGAACAGTGGGAAAGTTATGGGGACAAGAGTAGTCCCTAGTGAGATAGAATACAAGAACTTGCCTTCCTATGGAAACCAAACCTCAGTGGTTAATGTTGACCCATGGAAGCAAATAATTCAAGATAATAATCTTTTGATGGCTGGAACGTCATCCGGGAATCTAATTTCGTTGGACGAAGGCATTGCAGATGACACCCCAAATCAGGAAAGGAGACTATTTGATCATATTCAAGAACCTGTAAATCAAGCTGTCAGGGCAACGAATTTGGAAGTTTCAGGGGTGTTGTTAAATAAGAGAGCGAACTCTGATGTGGATTTCCTGTTCAACGTCTCTTCGGAATCAGCAAAGAGAGAGATTGTTCATGAGACAGGGCTCTTAGAACTTGATCCAACGCAAAAGAATGTGAGTATTCCAAATATGTGTCACCAATACATGATTTTTCTATCAGATGTAGTAGTAAAAAACTGATAATGACGTGCAGAGAGTACAAAGGGAAAGTGGTTCAGGCCATGTGAGAATCCAAAGCATGGATTTGAATCAGCAAGTGCCAGGGACAGCCAATGAAACTTACAATTTGAAGATCCCATCTGTTCAAAGGCAAGATTCACTCGTAACCACTCCACACACAAAGTTGGACAGCATTGATCCTCTCTTCCTCTCTGAGGTAGTGATTTTAGTTGCTTGTGAACTTTTCATTTCAGCTAAGAGATGGTCTTTGTTCTCATAATTGTCAGCTTGTTGACAGGAGGCTGAAGCTAATGTTGATGAGAAAGTGAATAGTTTTGCCGACACACTCATAGTTGAAATGGAAGCCAGTGTGTATGGCTTGCAGGTACTTAACCTTGTTACTTAAGAAAACTGAGTCATCCTTAATCACATTATGACTTTGTTATTCACCCATTTTAGTAAATCTCGCTTGGAAAATTGAAAATGCTAACTTGTATTTGGCAAACTCCCTAAACCAGACTTAAGGCAGAAAATGATACTCTTATGTTTGACATGCTTTGATTTTTTTCTTTTACATATTCTGAACCTTCAGATGATAAAGAACGCTGATCTTGAAGACCTAACAGAACTTGGATCGGGGACATATGGAACTGTCTTCCATGGCAAATGGCGAGGAACTGATGTTGCAATAAAGAGAATAAGGAAAAGCTGCTTTGGAGGAAGATCATCTGAACGAGAACGCTTGGTTAGTCCTCAAGTCTTTTGTGTATTCTTTGTGATTTTCTTGCTGCATACACACATACAATGGATTCTAGCTTAAGGTCACTATCATGGATTCTTTGCTTTCTTTATCAGACCAAAGATTTCTGGAGGGAAGCACAGATACTCTCAAATCTCCATCACCCAAACGTTGTTGCATTCTATGGTATAGTCCCTGATGGAGCTGGAGGAACATTAGCGACTGTTACAGAGTTCATGGTGAATGGGTCTCTAAGACATGCTCTTGTCAAGAGAGACAGGTTGCTTGACGCTCGGAAAAAGATAATAATAGCAATGGACGCTGCTTTTGGAATGGAGTATTTGCACTTGAAGAACATTGTCCACTTTGATCTCAAATGTGAGAACTTACTCGTCAATCTAAGGGATCCACAACGGCCTATATGCAAGGTAAACATATTCATGACAAAACAATCTCATCCCCATTGAATGGATCTTAAGCATGAAAATAATCTTCAGGTGGGAGATCTTGGCTTATCTAGAATCAAACGTAACACTTTGGTATCTGGGGGAGTGAGAGGAACACTTCCATGGATGGCACCAGAACTCTTGAACGGAAGCAGCACCCGGGTTTCAGAGAAAGTAAGAGAAAAAAAACTAATCTAAATTTATATTCCATTAGAAACACACACAGCTTATGTAACTTTGTGTGAACAGGTTGATGTATTTTCATACGGGATCTGCCTATGGGAGATTCTAACGGGAGAGGAACCTTATGCAGATATGCATTGTGGAGCAATCATTGGTAAGTCTAACTCAGTTTTGTTTGTTTGTCACTTTGCTCTTTGCTTATCTGTTTCCCTCTTTGTAAACACTAAAGGTGGGATTGTGAAGAACACGCTTCGACCACCCATACCGAAAACATGTACTCCGGAATGGAAAAAGCTGATGGAACAATGCTGGGACATAGACCCGGATGCTCGTCCTCCATTCACCGAGATAACAAGCAGACTTCGATCCATGTCTATGGAACTCGTCACTAAAAGCAAGAAAAGAGAAAACAAACCCTGAAGACGTTTACAAACATCAAGAGAATCAAGAAGCGGGTTTAAGTTCACATTCCTTCATATTTGTTTAATTATGTACAAACAAAAACATATATGTAAATGTAAATGTTATTTATTCCAACATAAGGGGATGAGAAACAGAGTTTGGAAGTAAAGAACAATAAACTCAGTTTTGTTTTACACATCTTTGTATAAAAGTTGATATTTTGGTATTCTCTCTGGAGGTAGCGGACAGTGAACGATCAACTTCCCTTTCATCGCTCCTCTGAATATTACCTTCATACACAAGACATAACAGAGAATTTTGAATTCAACATGGAATCTTTTTTTTTTTATTGCAAATATTAACAAAGAGTGATGAAATTGAATTTAATTACCTCAACGACATCAATAAAGTCTTGTTTTTCGTGGAATTTACCGACCCACTTGGTATGATCAGCAGTTCTGTAATAAAAATTACAAAATCAGAATTTTTATAACTTTTAAATAAAAATCAAAGCTTTGTAATTTTAATGTGAAACAAGAATCTACCCAGAATCAAGTTTCATGTGATGTGCGTTGAAGAAGAAGACAGTGGAAGGGAACAGGGTGATGTCGAAGTAGTTGACGTAAACCTGAACTTGGTCCGAATCAACGTCCACCAAAGCTACCGTAGCGAATTTCGAGACATCTCTCGCCGATTTCTCGAGCTGAAAAATTCGAAATTAGGGGTTTTGGGTGAAGAGTGAGAGACGAAGAAGATAATGAGTGCAGAGAGAGGAAAGTAAACGTACAATGTCATCAAGAAGAAGACAGTTTTCGTCTGAGATACGGCCGAATCGTAGGACAAGAACTTTATCGATTGTGTTGTTGATGATCCGATCAATCTCTTCCTTCTTTGTTAGCGTTGGGAGCAGAACAGATTCCATCTTCTCTCTATGATTCCGAATTTGTCTCTTCAATATGTATAAACCCCAAACAGAATGGAAACGACTCGAACTTTTTTTGTTTTTTGTGGTTTCATTCGGTTTGGGTCCAAACCGGTCGACAATTCGAAAATGATTTCGGTTGGGCTGATTCGTTTTTTAGGCTTTTCCAACTATTTTATACACCCAGCCCAAATTTTGTTTTTCTGTGATAGCAAGACCTATCTTATATCTCCTCCAATAACAGAAAGAAAATATACAAATTTAACCAAAATATATCAAATTCTTCATTTTTTTCTGAAACTAAACCGATAACCGAATTGATCTATTTTAATAGCCAAACCAAAGAATCAGCTTTCCAATTTTTTTATTCGGTTCAATTCAAAAAGAGAACAAAACAAAAATAATCTAATGTCCACGCTCATGTCTACATACGCATACCGAGGTTGATTCAAGTTTATCTTTTACTTATGTTGGAATCGATTCCTTGAAAATCAGCTAGCATATTGATGAATGTGTAAAGTTCCTGATAAAATCTAACGTGATTTTAAATCTCACTGAATGTTCAAGGAAATCTTTGCATCAGCTGTCGACATATTGATATAACTTTTCCTTCACCAATTTGCTTTAAAACACTTATCGAAAGTAACCTAATCACTCAAAACACACAAAACCAGCTGAATCTAAAAACACACACATACAAAAGAAGCTGATTAAAAAAATACTGAAAGAGCAGCAGAGGGATCCAAGAGCAAAGTGAAGTTATTTCTTAATAACTGAAGCTCCATGTTCCACAAGTTCATGACACTTTGTTACATCATTAGAGTTAAACCAATCTGAGGAATCAAACAGTAAAATGAAGCATAGATATATACACTACATATTGTATCAAAAATACTCTTGATACTCTTGACAGAGGTTTGTAGAATTTAGAAAAAAACCTATAGTTTTGACCTAACATGTGTTTCATTCACTCATTGTATAAAGGAAAAATGTTATTATAAATATACACTAAAAGAAAAGTATTAAATGTTTTCTTGGTTCAAATTATATATGTTTTGGTGAGTTAATTAAGTTTTAAGTAAACATTTAGAACTACTTTAACTTTCATATTTTTCTATATAAGAAACATAAAAGAAAATTTGTGAATTGACATTTCTATTAATGCACATTATTTTTTCATGTACTTGATATTTCCCTCTTTTTGTTAATAGGAATTAGTATAATAACTATAATGAGAGTAGAATTGAGGGGCATAATCAAGTAAAACATATGGCTAATGAAAATAAAATCTTCAAATGAACAGGTTAAATTTTGCTTGGGATATATGATATATCTGATCCCCAAGGTTATCATGGAAATGGAATAACATATCTTCAAATCATTAAGCTAGTCAGTAGTCACCTAGGACAATTCATTAACACTTGTGCGCATATCATATACTATCAACATGTGTTTTTCAGCATTTTGGTCTAAATTTTAATTAAAAACTTCCGAGATTAATCTATCATGCAAAGCTTTACATAAAGATAAAGCATTAAAGGGTAAAAGAAAAAAAAAAGCTTGTCCATTTTTTTAGTGCCTCATTCATCCAGTATTTGCTTATGATCCCCTATTTAATACATTATTTTGTTTAATTTTATTAATTAGTAAATAATATTTTCCATTGTCTTTTTATTTCTTTCCTATATCAATATTTTTTAAATATTTATGTTACTTCATATAAAGAAAATGGAATAGAAATTTCATGTCACTTCAAGCCCAACATTATTATATAAATATCTAACATGCGATTTCTTTTCTAAAACGGCATTTAAAATTTGGTAAAACATCACTTTCAAGAATAAGGCCAAGACTCCATTTGATCAAAAAAGGCCAAGACTCCATAATCTAGAGAAAAATATCGTTCCAAAGTCTTTACACTATCTTTTTTTATGAACATCTTACTTTCTGTTTCGCATCACATGCCATCATTGTAAAATAATTGTCATGAAATCGTTTTGGTTTGTTTTGGTTGGAGTGTAGTGAAGGCCTATGGTCCCCATAATTTCCCTAACTTTTTTTTCAATTTGACTGGTGATAGCTACATTACAAACTACAAAGCATATCAAATATGTCATTTTATTGACGACAAAGAAAACGTCCTTTAGTGGAGAGAAATTATATGTTTGCTCATTTTTCTTCCTCAAATAGTTCAATTAGTTAAGAAAAGTCTCCTTAGTTTTAATTCCTTAACCTACCTCTCTATGGCTCTGTTGGCAATATGGTTGAAGTCTTTTGTTGTGATGGCCCTGAAAATTGTCGAGTGTTGATATTTTTCAAAGAGCCAAACCCATCAACGTTAAAGTGACTTGATTATGATGAAAATGGGTGGACAGAAATAGAAGAACAACTTTTTAAATAAAAGAATACATTACATTGTAAAAATATGTAGGCGAAAAAAGTAAAAATAAAGTAGATGAAAAAAGTAAAGATAAAAAGGCTTGACTGAAAAAAGGAGAGCGCGATCTGGGACCAATATTTCAGCTCCCCCATGCCTTTCGCTAAATGGTGAAGCAAATATGACTTATCGATATCACCCGTTTGGTGGCGTCCATACAAAGGACCTTTACATATATAAGCACGCCCGCTTGCATAGATCTATATATATGTTTATAATCTATGTATAATTTACTTCTGTATAACCGTTTATTATTAGTGAATGATGGCGTAAATTCATAGTTCCGGATTCGATTCCACTCAGAACCAATAGCCTATGTTGTTTATAGGTGATTTAAATTTATAGATGAAAATGTAAATAGATCCTTCTGGGGCGAGGAGAGGAATACATCGGGCCAAAGGCTGGATGCAGAGTCACGGGCCAGACGCGACATGCTTTTGAGGGAGTGGGTCTAAGGCTCTTCCTGCATGCAGTATCGTATACTTCGAATCAAAAATCTTCCATTCCTTATTCTTAATTGTATGGGATTTTAGAATATAAATAAAGATTTATAGGTCTTGCCGTTGCCGTGATTTATAAATGTCGTTGACAAAGAAAAAGATATATAATTTATTTATTCATACTAGTAAAAGAAAAACTTAAAACAAATATTTATCTCTATTAATTTTTCTTCCTAAAGGTGTTATCGTTTTTCTGGTTCCTTTTTGGCGAATTCTAAATAATGTTCATATATGGCTTTTACTTTAGGTTTTGACCCGGATGCTTTTTCTAGATAAGCTTGCGGAAAACTCAAAATATATCATATATGACATGTTTACTTTTAGATTAGTCGGGTGTGATCCAGACACTAGTCATCCATTATAGTATTTTTATGATAACACATATTACGGTCACGATGGTTTTAAGCAACAATTTTTATATTATTATAACCTAGAAAATATTGTCAACATTATTGTTCGAATGTCAAATGCGGCATGGAGATTTGGACTTTTCACCGCCAAATGGCTCATCCATCTATACTACAATCACCGAATTCTTTTTTTTTTCTAAGATCAAATCCTCTTTTTAGACATGAATATTTTCGTATTATGAATGTCGTATTTTATACGTCTATAAAATTACGGAACTCGTGCGATCATCCCATTGTTCGGGGTCATCCCAAGTCTCAACCATCTTTCCAAATCTCTACATAGAGCTTGATCACCTCTTGGTTTTCGCATTTCCTATATACAAGTAGATTAGTATGTTCTAATTGAGAATCTGAATGATACAGAATTAGAAAAAGAGAAAACCGAAAAAAGATGATAAGAGAAATTCTGAAATGAAAAACTATAAAAACCTCATATAATACATTAAGGGATATCTGTCACCTTAGCACTGATTTACTTATTTTTTTTCTAAAAGTCAAACAAAAAATTATATTAAAATATTAATACTAATTTGCTGAGAGAAAAAAAGTCCTTTCAAATATTTTAGCAGTTAGGGTGTTCTAACAACTCCAAATATATAAACACAGAAAATATTCAAAAATAGATCTATACACTATAGCAAAGATAGCTAGATACTATACGTGGTTTAAGAAATGGTGAACAATCCATGATATCTTGTGCATACAAAAGCTATAGTTGTATACAAAAATAGTCACCTAAAAAATTTCATCCACTATCCGGAATTGTTCTAATCATGAAAAGTCGAGGTTTTGCTTTTGTTAAAGAAAATGAACTTTAACTTTGTTGATTTTATTTACATCTATTCTTTAGTTTCTGTTACTACAAATATTTTTATTATTTTCAGATTCAAATTGACCAACCGACGGCATATATATTGTCAGTTTCAAATATATATGAATAGCATACAATGAGGAAGAACAAAACATAAAAATAAATAGAAACGAAAAAAGAGGTGTAATATGACGCAAAAAACCACAACGTACAATCGTTCTCAACGGCATCATTCAGAGAAAGCAAGGGACCCATGCAATCCACGTAACGGGGACATGCATAGTCTCTCCGTAATCAAATGTTATTCTATATTCATAAAATCTAATCGAATATTTTATACGTTCATTTTTAATGGCAGAACGAAAAAGACATCACCGGCTCGCATCTTCCATACATTCACGCCACCGCCCTAATTTGCGCGCTGACTCTTATTCTTTCCGTGTTATGTTTTTAGGTAATGTATAAAACACACACACTTTTACGATTTTACCTGAAAGAAGGTACAATAAGAATATAAGACTACATCTACTTTTTTTTCAGAACTAATAAGATTACATCTTTCTCAAAAATATGTACAAGATTACACATCTATGTATATATGACTATAATTTTTTATCACTATATACGTCGTAACACCATGCAAAAAGCCGTTGTGCTTGTTAGATATCCCTTTCTTTTATCCTACCCTCCATCATAACCGCCATTTATATCGTTAAACCAAAATGTTACATCAAGTGGTATCGAATAATACTAGGGATTATTTCCATAGATTTTCTAATTGAAACCAAGGTTTAGTTTGCTCCAACATTAGCTTCATCGTTTTTTCTAGTTGTGTCATTTCAATATATAATGTCATTTCTTACTTATCTTTCATCAGAAATCGTGATGTTTTGTTTGTTTTAATCTTGATGTTGTACTAAATAGTATCGGGGAGTACGTTCACACTACTATTTAAACCAAAGTTCAATTTGTTTTTCTCCTATATTACTTTCCTCATTTTTATTCCTTACTAAGAATATTAATTATCATATTTTTTATTCCGCGACATGATACATATTATTGTACAGAGGACATGCATTCGTAATTTGTAAACAAATATCATATAATATAAGGTATAATTTGACTTCCAAACATAATGGGGAACTAAATAATGCATAATTTAATCATAAATGATTTTATTTTGTTTTCTCTTTTGACTAGTATTGATAGACGTTGTTATATAATTGGTGTTTGGTCAAGTTAGTCAAAAAAAAATTCTTGGGAAAAGAAAATTTTAAAAATGAAAATTTAAAAGAAAGAAAGCAAGAACCCTGCTTTCTTCCACCTCCTCTCCTTTCATTTATGTTATAACCTTTTCCTTTTGCGTAAGCTTTTAAGATTCGTTGGTAATTACTTAATGACTCAATTACCATTACACGTTTTGTTCTGTTTCATGTGATTGCTCGTTCTGCAGTGGCATGCCTACCGACAATTTTAAGTCTTTTCAGGGGCTTAATAGTAATCTATTTGAAAGAAAAATCTGAAAAAGTCCTGTCTCGCGTTATGCAAACCCTAGTCTGAATTCACCATATATGCCCATTCTCTCCGGATGCAGCTAGCACAAAGGGTGCTTTGGTAAATTCATACCTCGTGACCATCTTGCATACAACTTTTGGTTTTGCTTTATTAATGAAATTCACGAGTATGAAAGTTTGAGAACCTCTTTTCTTCTGTTCTTTTTTCATTTTATCTCAAGCTTATTCTTCTTCTTCTTCTTCTTAATTACTTAGATCTCTCTCTTGTTTCATCTTTCTTTGCTTTCTGTTATCTGGCGGCTCTGACCAGCTCTCGAGTTGTTTCGTTTCTGGTTAATGGATACTGAACCCTCTTGGGATCTTGGGGGGGTGGTAAATTTTTTTTCTAAATTGCATGGCAACATCAAATGACCAAACCAATACCAAATCATCATATTCTCACACTCTTCTTCTTTTCCTCATATTCTTATCTTTCATTCTCTTCATTGGCCTTACAATCCCAATGAATCATCATCAATCCACATCTACGGTTGTTCTCTTCAAGAGGGTTCTTCTTAAATCTTCGGCTCCAGCTTCATCCACGATGGATCTGCGTCCAAAGAATCACCCACGACCCAGCCGCACTTCTAGAAAGAGAGAGTTTGGAAATGATGCTCATGAAGTTCCTAGTGGTCCAAACCCTATTTCCAACTAGGTGAGTTGGCATATCTGGTTTTACCCCTGAGTTTAAAAGATAAGTTATTATAGATCAATATTATGTTATTATATATGGGAGAAGCCTCTGATCGATGGAGATTAGAGAAGAACTTAATTGTTATGGATTTAGTATATATTTTTTAATGGATCAGTTTGGTACCGTTCATTTCCTTCCTAATATTTGTTCGTTTTGAAATTGCTTCCTCCAGCTTTTAAGTTTTGAAGTTAGAGTTGTAAAGAAGATGCTATTATTCGTTAATCATTCACATGTTTATGTAGCCACCTTTATACACTACTGCTATGTTTTTCCTTCACAAATTTATTGGGGGCATATAGAAGCCTTTATCATTAGATTTTTCTAATAATAGTTTAATTATTATAAAGGTTAGATCATGAACAGAAAGACTCTATTTGTAACAATAGTCGATGAAAATGAAGATCTCGAGGCATGATCCCAAACAATTGTTAGATCTCTTTACTCCTGGCAAAACTGTCTCCTTTTCTGAATATAGTTTTGAAAAGAAAATGTAAAACAGCTATATTCGATATCAATTATCTAAAGCAATTTTCTTCCCAAACAGTGAATGTAGTAATAAGTCATTAACGAAAAAGATAATAATAAATTAGGTTACTATGGACCCTCCGTTATGGCGATATTCAAACCCAACCATAGGATATACGACTAGAGACATAAGTGATGAGAAGACCCATTATCTTTCCATGAATTGTGCTTGTGTTTACTATAAAATAAAATACATCACAAAAATGTGGATCAGCTTTTTCTTTCGTTAGGTTTGACGACAAGAAACTGTAGAAGAAACTAAATTATTAGTGAAGAATCGTCCATACATAGCTTTTTGTCTTCTCAACTAAAGCACACTGCCCTAGACAAAAAAAGCTGAATAACAAAAAAACGATGATTTGATAATTATAATCGTATCATCTCCTCGTTGTTGAATTATATGCCATCAATCATTTGCTTTATGATGTTCCACTTTTCTTCTCTTTCCATTTTGATTCTGTGTATATTATTATAATAGCATTTATAATTATTTATATAAAAATAAAATAAAGACAAAGTTGTATGTCCGCAAAGATAAATAATGAAAACAAAGAGAGGCGATAAATTTCTTTTGAAACTCAGTGTCTTATAAGGTAAAGACGTGATTTTACAATTGATCAAATCGATCTTTCATAATAGATTCCACAAAGGTAAATTCAATCACAATTATGTTGATAAATGGATATTGAAAATAAAGAGAAACGATAGATTTATTCAATGTCCCTCCTAAAATGAATGTTATATTATCTCGTAGATTTTGTTGATGACACAATTCAATATTGTGGACATGTTTTCTCAGGGCCGGCTTAGGTATAGGGAAATGGACGTGGAGTCCGGAGTCCAAATTGTTTTTGCATAAATAGTATTAGAAAAATGGTTCAGTTTTTTAAAAAAAAAAATTAGGAACAGAGGTTCAAATATTTTTAAATTATCTATAAATATATGTGAAAAAAAATTAAAGTTATTTTGTCTAAGAGCCAGTGATGTGGCCATATGTTTTTTGAATATCGAAATGAGAAGTGATTTTGTGAAAAAGACGACTTAATTGGCCAATTTTCAACAACATGGATAACACCAACAAGGCAACAAACCCCTACACATGTATCTTCATGTGATCATGTCACAAGTAGGAAAGAGGTAACCACAAACACCTGCACTCAAAATATCTTGTAGGAAAGGTAAGCAAATCTAAGAAATGAAGATATAAAATTTAACATGGGCATATACGCTAACATGTTCGGAGGATACCTGTACACTAAAGAAAGATGGTAATGAGAAAATAATTTTTGGGGATATAATTCGGTCTGAAGAAAGGATTTGTGAATGAGTGTTTAATTTGAGTGATTCATTAGCCTACTAAGCGCAATTGTAGGCCCTTCAATACAACATGGAGCGTGAGAATAAAATCTAAAATTGTACAATCGGGTTGATAAAAAAAATTGTACATACGGGAGTAGAGAGAAATTGAATCAGACAAATGAATGAAATGATAAATGGGAGGTAAAGACGCCTTCCGAGAATGGATATATATTAACTCATTTCAGTTATAAAAACTTGAAATTTTTAAGCCAATGAGAAACTGATTAATAGACAGCTTATCTTATTATTTTGACGATAGTTTTATTTAGTTCTACCAAATATGTGATATAATAAGTTACAAACATCAGAAAATTGACTTTATCTGTTCAGTTAAACTCAACAATTTCAGTTCAAACAAAACTAAAAGTGTTAATTAACAAAATAAATAAAAATAAAAAAAGAAAACAGGTTCAAAATTTTTAAACAACCATTTTGTTTTTATTATATTAGAATTTTATCAAAACAATTTTGCACTTTCAAAACGCAGATAAAAATCTAGTTTTACATTTAAATGCATAAGTAGA
This sequence comes from Brassica napus, assembly GCF_020379485.1. Taxonomy (NCBI): domain Eukaryota; kingdom Viridiplantae; phylum Streptophyta; class Magnoliopsida; order Brassicales; family Brassicaceae; genus Brassica; species Brassica napus. The sequence continues at coordinate 20,296,339 of NC_063436.1, forward strand.
AAAATATGTATAAAAAATATAAAACACTTAGAATATCTATAGGTACTTCCAAAATCTTACAATTTATTCAAAGTTTCAGTTTTTTTTTGTTTATTTCACATTTGTTCAAATATCCTAACTATAAATATCTAAGATTTGCAATTTAGACAAAGATGTCTTTAATTTTTATGGATGACCATTCTCAAAAACTCTACCAGCTTTCACCTTTTTCAGGACTTTTTTCTTTTGGTTTCTTTAACCAAGTTTGGTGACTTTGAGCCTTAAAATTGTTTCTTTTGTTTTATAGAGATTTTGATTTAGTTTGAAAATTTATGGATCTACAGTTTACTATGAAACTTCTTTGATTTGACTTTAATTTTGACATATCTAATTTGGATTTCATCATATCATTTTGGTTGCATCTGCAATGGTTAACATTCTTTATCGTAGATCTTTTTTTGAGTCTTTTTAGTTGGTAGGCCGGTGGTGGCACATGAAGATTAATAACTCACTCTTTTGATTTTTTTGCAGATCTATAGTCGAAAGAACAAAATTGTCTCAAATTTCAGGTCTTGAATTTGGTCTCATACTCAAATGAGTATCCAAAATATCCAATATATATAGTATTAGTTATAATAATTGTAATAATCTCAATATCTAAACTAGAATTACAAATCCAAATATATTAGTTATTTTGGATATTTTCAAATTACATTAAATTGTTTGGGTACAATTTACCCAAACCAAATTGTATCTATGGTTAATTACAAATAAAAATAGTCTATCCAAACTATAACTAATTAATGGATATTTTGATTAATTTGGTTAATTTAAATATCATAAGTACTCATTTAAGTTATTTTGGGATAAAATCGATCATAAATAATTGTTTGGGTAAAATAGCCTGGTTTGAATGCAAGTACAATGGATGTTCGGTTATTTTGTGGTTATTGTATTAGTGTTATTTTACCTATTAAATTAAATATTTTAGTCATTTTAGTCATTATAGTCTATTTTTGTGACCAAAACTTGAAAATAGTCTATTTAAGAGAATTGTCCTTAGTTTTTTTTATTAGTTACAATACGGTTAGTTATATAGGTAATTATGTTTTTATTTTAAAAATATACTAAATTAAATATTTACTTAATTTGTGCATATACAAATATAAAACGACGAAACATGTTTTTGGTGCGTGAAAGATCAACTAATTTTCTTTATTGATTTTTGTATTAATAACTAAATTTAAATAAATTAAAATACTTTTTTCTTTAAAAGTAAGAGCTTTTAAAGTCGATTTTCCTAATCAAGATTAGTAAAATTTTCTTTATCCACCATATCATTCCTAAATCCGTCCCTTAGCCCCTAAGCAAAAACATCGCACCGTCAAAATCTCAGATCTCTCTCTCTCTCTCTCTCTCTCTCTCTCTATTTTCGTTTTTGTCTGATAATTTTGCAGAAAATTTGATTTCTCAATCCCAATCTCTACCTATGGAGGATGTTGCAATGAAGAACGCTGAGCTCAACGAAGAAATCTCCGACAAGTTTCTCTGCTGCGTTTGCCTGTAAGCGCCTCACCTCTTTATCATTGCCTTTAATCATTATTAGGTTTAATTTTATTTATTTAGGGTTTTTCTTATTACAGCATCTTGATTGTAGATTCATAGTCTTGTTCTGTAATTGATTTCACTGTTGAGACAAAGGAAGGGAACTAATCATTCGAAATTGACTTTTTTTTTGTCTTGGCGCAGGGAGCTTCTTTACAAACCGATTGTGCTATGTAAGAAGTTGACTTTAATCATTTTTTTTGTTTTCTGTTGTTTTATTTTGGAATTTGCTAATTGCAGCATGTGGTCACCTATCGTGTTTCTGGTGCGTACACAAGTCAATGAACGAGCTGCGAGAGTCTCATTGTCCCATTTGTAGAGACCCTTACGTTCACTTTCCTGCTGTCTGCCAAAAGCTCCACTTCCTCCTCAAGAAGATTTACCCTCTTGCCCACCACAAGCGAGAAGAACAAGTTCTAAGTCAGTTCCTCTCCTTTGCCTTCTTGCACTCTCTCCTTTGATGTTGATGTTTTTTTTGTAATGTCATGTTTCAGAGGAGGAACAAGAACTAGATTGTTTTTCACCTCAGATTGATGAACCAAAGCCTAAGGAGGAGTCTTCATGTAGTGGAGCTTCTCTAAATGTCTCTGGTGAGTTTTATGAGATCCTATGCAAGCTTTTGAATTGTAATAAACTTCTTTTTAAGTGTTAAAATTCTATGTGTTTTAGATGAGCGGAAGGTGGAAGAGTGCTCTAATGCAGAAAGGTTACTATCAAGTGAAGAACCTAATGAGAATAACAAAGTCATTACGCAAATTTCAAAAGATGATTTGCTCTGTTCAGCGTGTAAGGAGCTGCTAGTGCGACCCGTGGTACTCAACTGTGGACATGGTATGCTTGCTTGCTTGCTTGAGATATATTTACCCTTTAATCCTTGTCATGTGCTAATAACCTGTCTCGTCCATCTTACAGTGTATTGCGAAGGATGCGTAGTAGATATGTTTCAAGAAGGCGAAAAGATCAAATGTCAAGAGTGTCATATCTCTGACCCCAGAGGGTTTCCGAAAGTTTGTTTGGTTCTTGAGCAGCTTTTAGAGGAGAACTTTCCTGAAGAGTACAATTCAAGGAGAAGCGGGATTCAGAAATCGATTGCCCATACTAGCAAAAGAAGTAAGTTCTTGTGCTCTCAAAAGCCTAGTTCAAAGGAATCTATGAACCATCTTTACACTGAGACTCATAGTTTTCTATAATCATTTTTATTTTGACATGTAGACATTCAAAGCTCTCACAAAGAAGGCCCATCCTTATCAGGCGAGAACAACAATGATCTTCCCTGGTGGGCAAACCCTGCATCTAATGTTCACATCGGAGCTGGTTGTGATTGTTGCGGAGTAAGTATACATGATTCTTAACAGATTGTTTATTATTAGTGAAAACCAAAACATTGATGTGGGTTTTGGCAGGTGTATCCAATCATAGGGGAACGATACAGATGCAAAGACTGCAAGGAAGAGATTGGTTATGACCTTTGCAAAGACTGTTACGAGACTCCTTCAAAAGTTCCAGGGAGATTCAACCAACAACACACCCCTGACCACAGGCTTGAGCTCGCCCAGGTTCCTCAGGTTCTTGTCAATATCGAGTCTATCGGCTTCCTTCTAGGTCCGATGGTTAGTGAAGGCGTGAGTGGAGAAGAAGATAGTGATGATGATGATGATGATGATAGCGAGGAAGAAGGGCCTCCTGATTCTAATGAGGTATCGTCAAGCGCTGACTGAAACACAGCTTAAGTATGTTGGAATCTTAAAGCATGGTTTGCGTTTGTGTTTGCATATTTCTTTTTTAAAATATGGTTTTTAAACAAAGTTAATTTGTTAATTTATAAACATAAAACGCAAACAAAAACCAAGTCTTATGTTTTCATTTGGTTGCTTATGTATTTTGCAATAAGAGATTTCAAAGAACTGAACTTTTTTTTCTTTTTGATATATTATTAACACTGTAGTTAAATGTAATTGCGAAAAAAAAAAGAACTTCAGCAACAGTTAAGAGGTTTAAATGTTGAAAAACCAACCCAAAACAGAAATAACTGATGCAAAACTGAATCATACTTTGAAATAGTTAAATTTTAGTCGCTACATCAGAAAAACTAAATAGAAATCCATACCAAACAAATAGATGATCTATATTCAACATTTATGTTGGAAAATTAAGTGAATTGGAACTAAATTAACATCTATTTGCAATCTTTTTTTTAACACTAAATATTAATATTAAATTAAGAGAAAAAGACCAAAATAGCACTAAATCAAGTTTTTTTCCCAAACTAGCACTTAAGTCCACAAGTCACAAAAATAGCACTCAAGGGGTGGGGTTTAGGGTTTATAATCTAGGGTTTAGAGTTTAGGTTTTAGGGTTTAGAGTTGAGAAGTGAGGTTTTGGGGATAAGATTTCAAATTTTGAAAAATAAAAAAATTTAATTTTTTCAAAAGATAAAATGCTATTTTGGTCATTTTAGTTTTTGAATGCTATTTTTGTGATATAAACTTAGAAATGTGCTATTTTGGAGATTTGCCCTTAAATTAAAGGTCTAGTCTATTAAGTTTAGACGGTTACAACCGGAGATACATTTTATGGCAAGACGATAAACTAAAAAAATAAAATATAATGAAAAATAGAGATGGTAAAGGAAAGAATGTATCCATACATTTGACGGCAAAGACGATAAACTATAAAATGTAAAACATAATGGAAAATAGAGATGGTAAAAGAAAGAATGGATTCATAGAAAAATTTCACTTGAAATCATAAACCAAAACCAATTGTTCGATAGAATGATGAATTTAAAACCGACGTTGAAGGTCAATGAAAATTGAGATCGGTTGGAGACTGTCTCTGATGATGATTGACTGTTGGCCGATAAGAGTTGCGAGACTCCGCAACCGTACCCAAGAGTGAGAAAATGAAGTCTTAACAAAATGGGCTCCTCTATCTTTCTTCTTCTTTCCAAACATTCTATTTTCTTTTCTAAATTGGAATCTGATTTTTCAGATTATTTTTTCAAAAAGACTTGCATATAATTATTGTCTATGTTGCTCAATCTATCTTTTAAGATAGGTCAAGGTACATCTCCGATAATGGTTCTATAATGATGACATATACGAAAACGTCATCAACGGCACAAAACTCTGGCGTAGCAACGAAAGAGACATAAACGACAGTGGAGCAATTTCGACAGCAAAGACGATGCAGAAGATCCGACATCCACCATGGATCAAAATATGAAAATCAAGAAATTCATCCACCAAGACCACCACCGGCGAGAATCGTGACTGTTTTTTTCCGGCAATTTTGATTGACTCACAATCTCAAACCATGACGAGCATCTTTGTCTGTAGTATCAAACCGCGAGGCCACCTGCCTGAGCCGCTACACTCATCGTCGCTGTCAAGTTCCAATCGCATTCGCAAAGAGAAAGCTCAATCAACAATGGTCTACTCTCTCGTAATTGCATAATTAGTCCATTATTTTTAGGTTAAGTTTTATTTTGTCTCAAACATTCTGATTTGCATATACATCCTATCTAATTGACCCTAGATTTTTGAATATACAATTTAGCTCTTGTTTGAAGGAGAATCTTGTTATTTTTTTGAACATTTGACTCCTAAATTGTTACAACATTTTGTTTTTGAACCCAAAAACTTTCAAATTTGCATTTGTATCCTTTAAGATATGCAATAAACAAACATATTAGAATCATAATTGATAAGTAGACAGTCATGCGTTAGACATACTGGAATCCACAAAACTGCATTTTTCTATTATTTATGTATATCCACATATACGTTGAATTTACATTATCAATGTGTACAAAAAACCGTGTGTACACTTAAATCCCGTAAGAGACTAAGCTACAAAATCAATAGAAAGTGATAGAGAGTTTCTGAAACTGAGAACATTGGAGCTAATATAGTGAGACAAGCTGCTTTCAAACCAATATTTTCTACAATTTGTAAAGCCACATTTGTTATCTTTTCTTATACATAGTTTCTCATGTACAACAATGTCAGAATGTATATGTGTGTCCACATGTACGCTGAATTTACATTATCAATGTGTACAGAAAACCGTGTGTACACTTAAATCCCGTAAGAGACTAAGCTACAAAATCAATAGAAAGTGATCGAGAGTTTCTCAAACTGAGAACATTGGAGCTAATATAGTGAGACAAGCTGCTTTCAAACCAATATTTTCTACAATTTGTAAAGCCACATTTGTTATCTTTTCTTATACATAGTTTCTCGTGGACAACAATGTCAGAATGTATATGTGTGTCCACATGTACGCTGAATTTACATTATCAATGTGTACAGAAAACCGTGTGTACACCTAAATCCCGTAAGAGACTAAACTACAAAATCAATAAAAAGTGATAGAGAGTTTCTCAAATTGAGAACATTGGAGCTAATATAATGAGACAAGCTGCTTTCAAACCAATATTTTCTACATTTGTAAAGTCACATTTGTTATCTTTTCTTATACATAGTTTTCTGTGGACAACAATATCAGAATGTATATGTGTACTAGATCGATCTGAATGTACAATCTCTTTCTTGATGAGGCACTTGTATATTTTTTTTAATACATCCACCTTACACAATGTATACATCATAATGGATATGTGGACACTATCAACAAAGTGTACATGTGTACACTATATATCCAAATGTACATTAGTGCTCAAAATGTTTTCTACATTTGTACAGGCACATTTGTAATCTTTTGTTATACATCCACCTTACATAGTTTCCCGTGGACAACAATACCAGAATGTATACATGTACTAGATGTATCCGAATGTACAATCTCTTTCTTGATGAGCCACTTGTATTATTTTTTTTAAATACATCCACCTGACACAATGTATCCATCATAGTGTACATGTGGACACTATCAATAAAGTGTACATATGTACATGATGTATCCAAATGTACACTAATGCTCAATATTTCACATCTACATCATTTTACTTATACATGGTACACAAGCTGAGTGATATCTCATGATTTTAATGAGTTTTAACATTTGCTATTTGTTCATTTAAGTTTCTTTTAGGACTCATTTAGACTTATCTCATGATTTTAATGGTACACAAGGTGAGTGATATCTCATGATATTTAACATCTAATGATATTTAACATCTCATAATATTTGCAAATCAGAAACATTTTAGGTATAAACGAAATGAAACAAAACAGCAGGGACCAATGATGCAAAATCAGAATATTTGTTGGTCTAGATTGTACAATTAAAAATATTGGGGGTAATTGTTAAGAAACTTGAACAGATTAGAAGTTTGAGATAAATTAGAGAATAAGCAAGAGTAAGAGGACCATATATTGTAAATAATAAAAAGTTCACCATTGTTGCTCCTATCAAGCTTTCTCTCGGATCTGCGGGTGAAGCGATGATGATTCTGGCAGCCACAACTACGATCTCTAGCATGACGACCATGGCGAGGAGGAGACACGTTGACTTTTAAACGTATTGTCGTAAATGGACCTCACAATCGCCGTCGTCTCTAACATTTTTCTTCTTTCTCAATTTCTCTTTCTAACATCAGCATCAGTAAACAAAAGAAATGAAAAATTGATGGAATATTAAATCCAGTTAAACTTTTCTTCGAGTCCACCACTCACTTTCTCATTTGAAATTCAAATTGCAAAACGACAAAAAATAAAAGAAACTAAAACAACTTGAGCTCAGTTACGTTTTTTAAGGATAAATTAAATCATTTGTCATTACTAGTTGGCATAAACTACCTCAGTATAAAAAAGTGTCTTATTCTGATATAAAAAGTCAGAAACTGCGTAAATCACTCTTAAAATAATAACATATATGGCTTCAATTCATTTTTTATTTTGGTTTGAATCGGCTCATTTCGGTTTTCCGGACAGCCCTAAATTACTTAATAGTCGAACCGAAAGCAAAATTGTGCTAAACCATCTAGGAGTATATAATTGCATAACAAAATTCCAGTAAACCGAAAACCAAAACCAAAATGAGGTTTGGTAATGCCGTAATAGTAACTGGATCAAGGGACCCACCGGTGAAAGATTCGCCTTTGAGTGCGTGTGAGGCAGCTACGATTTGATTGGTCGGAGGTGGGACCCGAGTTTCTCTTGCGTCGGAAATCGCTGCTCTGGTTCTGTCTTTTTGTATACTTTATCAAAAGAAAATAAATTTGTATTTCCCTTGGAAAGTGTAAACTACGCGCAAATAACGCGTGCGGTAACAGTTCTTTTTGGCGCCCTGAAAAAAAGGGCGGGAGGACGTGATAAGGGTATTGCAGTATGATTTAATATTTTTCTTTGTCCTTTGCTCTTTAATATTAATCGTATTGTTTTAGGGGTTCGGTGGAGTCGAGATTTGAGCCTGTTTCATGATTGCTTGAGTCATCGCACGTGTGCGTTTAATTCTACGGTTAAATTAGTTTTTTTTTCTTCGAACGGTTAAATTAGTTACCCTAAGTAGTGGTTAAATTAGTACGTCCACTTGCCACACTCACACTCTTTACTTCTTTAGACTGAGAGGTGCTAATTTTTGTTTTTTTTTTGCTAAAAATGGTGCTAATTATGTTGTAAGGATTATAATTACTGAAATCCTTTTTGGTCGTTTTAAAATTTTAATAGAAATTCATCTTGCTCATACTGAATAAATCTTTCTTTTAACTAATAATATAATACGAAACCTAGAACAATTCAAAATAAACTTATGTTATGTAGTTATTGGGAGTTTCCTCACCAAATTTTTACTTTATTATTTCACGGGTTATATATAATGTATACTAAATTGCACATATAAATTTATGAAAGATCTTATATTACAGTCCGTGTCTGCAGCTCAGCCAGTGTATTGACTGGTGATGAAAGATGGCTACATTTAGCATGCATTGGTTCGAAGACATTATGAACTCAATACTCTCTTCTTCTTTTGTGAACCCAATACTTGAAACAAATGGTTACCGAAACAATGAAAAATATATAGTAATAAGATTTTATTACTATTATATGTAACATCTATCAACCGACAACCATGTCAATGCAATTGCCAATTAAATTTTGATTACTACCAAAAATAAAGTTTGAAAAACACTTCAACCACTAGAATACCATGAATTATTTTGATATATTATTTCATTGTATCAAAAAGTACTTCAATCACTCGAGCATTATAGCAATAAATTAACACTTTTGACGAACGATATATCAAACGAACGTTACGGACGTTGAGATGTTACGTCGAAGCGGCAAACAAAGTATATTAAAGAGGATTAGGGAATCCAATGCTAATAAATCCAAAATAAATAAATAAGCGATCAGCCATATGATGTTGATTTATAAGACACTTGTTTAAATTTAAAAGAACAATAATTGATGTCATATAGTATATTCTTTTACAATGTGTACTTTTTGGTGAAATTGGACAAATAGATGATTGACCTTTGTTAAAGAACTGCGCTATAACCTAAAATCAAAACATTTTTGATATACATAGGCACATAGCACAATCATCTTGTATTAACAAAAAAGAATTAATCCACACAGACACAGGTAGTCAATTACAATAACTTTTTTTAACTCTTCAGGTGTGGATTCGTTCGTGTTAGATGAAAGGATGGTCTACTGGGATAATTAATATAATCTAATTGGTCTTTATTCTTAATAGTATTTGTAACTTTCGGCACCATTGCTTTCTTTATATATGTTGCTGCATCAACCATTCATAAATCATACTAATATTATTATTATTTTTAATAGCTTTTTTCTTTTACGATCAAATATTATTGTTTTATTACAATTTGTGAAAATGATTATAAAACAGCTTTTAACATACAATGTATTTATATTATCTTCAAAATAAAAAATGTATATTTAATAGAGTATGTGGAACCACATTTAAGCAAAAAAAAATTGGAACCACAACAATGAACATCTTTACTTACTTATATCATGATCCATATTTTCAATAAATTTACTTTCGTTATTTTGTAAAAATCACATCTTTTAATGATATAACAAAAGTTATGTTTTGGTCAAAATAGCTGAAGAACTTCTTAATCTTTTAATTTAATATATAAAAAATTATATTATCCATTCTGTGAATCTGAATATGTTGTTCGTTTAGACAATATTTTCGTCAGGATAATGCCATTTTCTACACTTTTAAATCTTGATCTCATGCTTTACTTTTTGGACAAAAAATCACACATCTATAAAATTAATCAATCAGATGACCTTAACAAAAAAAAACGCTGCAGAGAAAACCAATTCCCTAGACACATTTCACATTTCACTATTATTTTCCTCCCTAAAAAACCTTTTCCATTGTCTTTTTTCAGTTTTTCACTTTTAAGATTAAAAATCACTTTCTTCTCTTCCTCTTCATCGTTTCCCTCCTTTCACTCTCAACCAGAGATTCCTTCGATCATCTTCCCAAACATGGGAAGATACATAAAGAAGTCAAAGATCGCCGGCGGAGCCCTTCCCGCAAAAGATATCTCTCACCAAACCGCTTCCAGTTTTCGCACCAGAGCCGCCAAGAACCTCGCCCTGCAGCGTCTCCGATCTCATTCCACCCCGCCGTGCGTCGACGCAGACTCATTTCGCTACCTCCAGCTCCGGAGCCGCCGTCTCGTTAAGCTTCCGTTACTCGCCGACACAAGAAAACAACAGCAGAAACAGCTTATAAACAGTGTCGGTAAACGACAGACGACCAACCCTAGAGCTAACTCGGTGTTGTTGTCAGAGCCGACGAATCTGGAAGAAGACTGTGGTAGCAACTTGGTGAACTCTGGGTCTGGTTGTAGTTTTGGAGAGAAAGGTCTCGAGTTCGAATCTGGAGACAGGTAAACTTTAGTGTTACACAGACTGAGAGATGATAATTTGAGTTCTTGAATATGATTTTTTTATATTTTTCGTATACAGAGAAACGACGCCGTGTAGCTTGAAAAGAGACTCAGAAGAAGCTATACAAAGTGTGCCTTCTCATGAGATCGAAGACTTCTTTGCATTCGCTGAGCAGCAACAACAGAGATTCTTCACTGAAAAGTAAAAATTCACCTCTTGACATTTTAATCACGAGTTTTAGAGTTTCAGAGTCTGTTAACTGATTTTGGGAGTTTTGCAGGTACAACTTTGACATAGTGTCGGAGAATCCATTGCCAGGACGTTACGAATGGATCAAAGTGGTGCCATGAACTGGTTTGGCTGTAACATGATGTTGTAAAGTTGTGTGATTTATTAGGAAGATCTGTGTTGGAACAGAGGCAATGAAAAATTGCACACAGACTAACAAAGACTAGCCTACTAAAAACCCCAAACACAAGGGTTTTTTTTAAGGGGCTTGGGGTTAACTTGTTAGTTAAGGTAATAATAATGTAATGTTTTTTTTGGATCAATGGTAATAATGTGTAATGTTTTAATCTCTCTAATATGCAAGAAATAAAAATATTAATTTAAATATTTACTGGCTAGATATGTTTCTGTTCTCTGAATCATTCCCTCATAGTTTTCTCTTGTTATTTGTCTGAGTTTGTGGTTCTGCATCTGATTTTACTTTACAAGTCATTCACTTTGGCTTCAAGTTGCAAAAGTGGCAAACTCTTCTGAACAAAAACGTTCGTCACTCACAGGCTTTCCAATCTCTCTTCCTTGTTGATACTGTCCTTTCCGTATATAACGAGACTGAATTTGGGTGTTTCACACTTGCGTAGTTGTACTAACTCACAGAAGGTTGCAGGCTTGTGAATGAAATTGGAGGAGCAAATCAATCATACATGTAATATGAAGCCCTTTTATTAAAAATAAAAATAAATACGATACAAATATGTGTATACAGTGCTTTTCAACACTTCATGTTCGTTGATATATTCAGTAGACAATTATCCAAAACTATAGTTAAATAACTACCCAACTATACAGACAACTATCTAAATAGGTTACTAAATGAATAAGTCAACTTAGATAATTAAATATAAGGCAATTGTTAATAATAGCACATTTTGAAGTTTATGTCTCAAAAATAGCACTAGAAGGAGAAAGTCACAAAAATGAAATTCATTAAAGTGTAAAATATCCCTAATACCATTGGTTTAAAATTAAATAAACAAACAAAAATAAATAAAAATAAATAAAATAAAAATAAAAATAAAAAAAAAAAATTTTATAGTTTCAGATTATATGTTTTCAGATTCGAAATTTTTATAATTTTTTTTTTGAAATTTTTTTTTTGAAATTTTTTTTTATTTTATTTTCAAATTTTCTTTTTATAATTTAAAAATACTTTTTGAAACTGTTTTTAAAATTTTTATTTTAGTATTTATTTTTTATAAAATTTTAAACCCTAATTCCAAAACCTCACCCCTTAACTCTAAACCCTAAGGTTTGGATTAATTAACCCAAGGGGTATAAGTGTATATTTACCTCTTTAATGAAACCTATTTTTGTGACTTTGAGCCTTGAGTGCTACTTTGGGAACAAAAACTTGGTTTAGTGCTATTCTAGTCTTTTTCTCTTAAATATATATCTAAATAATTATCTTACTATCTTAGATATGTAGACAATTATCTAAATAACTATCCAGTTATTTTAGATATATAGTTGTACATTTTATAGCTGACAAAAAAAAGTTGTACATTTTATAAACTTATTATGTAGCTAAATAAACTCCAATAATACTTCACATTTTATATTCTAACTTGACAAGGCTTGCAACAATATTCTAACTTATCTTACTGTCTTAGATATGTAGACAATTATCTAAATAACTATCCAGTTCTTTTCGATATATAGTTGTACATTTTATAGCTGACAAAAAAAAAGTTGTACATTTTATAAACTTATTATTTAGTTAAATAAACTCCAATAATACTTCACATTTTATATTCTAACCTGACAAGGCTTGCAACAATATGCTTCCGTCTCTCTCTCTCTCTCTTCTTTATTGGTACTGCGCTCACTGTCTCGCTTTCTGGACCTTTTTCATCAAAAGTCCAAGTTAGCAGCTGAGTTTTTGTTTCTTGGTTTATGCAAGTATGTGTCCTCTTTGGATCATTTGTTCATCGGATGAACCAATACATTAAATAATGATGTCGATTCCTATTACTACATATGCGTTTAACACCACTGTGCATCTTGTCTGATATTAGTAATATCACATGATCATTTTACAGCTCTAAAAGATGTGTAGCCAGTAGCCTTCTTGGTTTTGTCACCCTTAAACATATGGAAATACTATTTTACCGATCAAGCGCTAGTCATTTCAATATCTTTGGTTTTTGGTTATGAATCCTTCTTATATCCAACAACAATGTGAAGCAAAAATCAAGTCATGGGAAGAAAAAAACTACACTTTTAGAATGATTTTAGCCCTTGGATTACAACAAGAGTTTACTAGTCCGCAAGTTACTACACCTGTTATGTTCTCTCCTAAACTTGGCTACACAACGCGTACACAAGATACATTAACCTTCATGGAGTTCCATTACTCAACCTTTCCCTCGTTTCTGACATTTCAACTTCATGGTTTCAGAAGTTTCCATGGCCTATCCTCCTGGTTTTAGCCTGTTAGCACCTCATAGCTACAAAATAATTTCATATGTCCATGGTGCCATATCTGCATCTCACGTGTTCCTTACACATTTCATCACGTTTTTTTCACCTTTGATAGTTACGCAGCAATTCATACTAACCCATCTCAAAAGAAACTTGGCATGATACTTTGCAGCAAGATTCTTCATATGTTGGAAATATATTCTATAAAACTGTTGTTCCTTTAAGATACGTGGGCACAACTTAAACCTCAGCTGTGAGAGCTCCTACAATACCAAAACCAATCTTGTTTAAAGCAGCTTCCATAAGATATAACCCCAATGTTCCTAATTGACCACAAAGTAAAGCAAAATCATCTTGTTGAACATTAAAACATGAGCAGGCATGCCGTTTTTGGTAACATAAAAGTGGAGAGCCGCTTTGAAGTATGCTCTATAAAATTCGACATGTACACATTGAACTGAGTTTGATGCAAGTGTTACTAGTGGACCAAGATCAATCATACAACATGTTGTAAATGTAATCAAAGTCTCACGTTTAGATAAATAATGTCTAGTATATAAAAGGATTTTCAACTTTGATTAGTGCGAAACATTTTAGAAAAGAGACCAAATCAAATTAATATGTACTTTGTTTGTTGGATCCAAATCGAAAAAGGACATGAAAGAGTTGGATATGGACTTGAAAAAGCCTAACACAACAAAATTTACAAAACACTTAAATCAAACTCTAACCAATGAAGTAACCAATGAACTGCAAGTTAGCCATTTTCAAGAAACATAGCCTCAGGAGATTACAAGAGAGAAAGCTTTTGAATTTTAAGCTTAAAATGATGTATGCCATAAATCCCAATATCCAAATCGTTACTCACTTTCATCTCAAAACAAAAGTCCTACTAAAACAGCTTTTATTGGGCCTACACTATCACACTAAAGGCCCAATAAGATTAGGTTTAAGAGAAACCCTAATTTAACAAGGGAGCCCTCATATAAAGCCGCCATTGTTTCCAAGTCGAAACCTTTCTCGAAGAACCAACTCGAATCGAGAGGAAGAAAGATGGTGTCTGGGTCAGGGTTATGCTCGAAGCGTGTCGTGGTCGACGCAAGGCACCACATGCTGGGCCGTCTAGCTTCGATCATAGCTAAGGAGTTGCTCAACGGGCAGAGAGTCGTTGTGGTCAGATGCGAGGAGATTTGCCTGTCAGGTGGATTGGTTCGTCAGAAGATGAAGTACATGAGGTTCATGAGGAAACGCATGAACACTAAGCCTTCTCACGGTCCCATTCACTTCAGGGCTCCCTCTAAGATCTTCTGGCGTACCGTTCGTGGGTTCGTTATCTAATCTCATTTCATCTTAACTTTGAGCTTGTTGGGTGTTTGTATCAATGTCTTAGGTTGCAGAAAGTGTCTTCCTTTCACTCTTTACATTTGTCTGAAAATGTTATTTAAAATGAAGATCCGAATTATAGTATTGGGTGTTTGTATCAATATCTGCCATTACCTGGGGGTGCTAAGGAATGTATTGGGTTACAGAAAGTGTCTGCCTTTCAAGCTTTGTGGAGTTTGTATTTTTCAGACATCATCTGTCTGGAAATGTATTGCTGTAGTTTTGGAAGTTTATGTGAGAAGATGTTTTTTGAAAATGTTTTGTTGTTGGTTGTGGCAGGATGATTCCACACAAGACCAAGCGTGGAGCTGCTGCTCTTGCACGCTTGAAGGTGTTTGAAGGAGTCCCACCTCCTTACGACAAGGTCAAGAGAATGGTTATTCCTGATGCTCTCAAGTAATCATCCTTTCCTACTCTTCTTCACTTTTGTTGTATGGAATGTCCGATGTCTTTCAACTGATTTCATTCCTTTTCTTTTGTTGTTGCTTAGGGTTTTGAGGCTCCAGGCTGGTCACAAGTACTGCTTGTTGGGACGTCTGTCTTCTGAGGTTGGCTGGAACCACTACGATACCATTAAGGTTTGTCTTTTTTTCTTAGTTATTTAGTTTTGGGAAAAAACCATTTTCATTTACTGCTATTGTTTTCAAATATATAATAAGCTTTGCTGATAAACCAAATATAGTTGCTCTGTCAATTGAATTTCATTTCACATCGTTTTCATTATTTGAATTCTAAGTTGATTATGTATTAAAAAGAAGATATGTCTTAACTTTAATCTTAGGAATACGATTGTACTGGGATTTACCTTCTGGTATGTTGTTTTTGCAGGAGCTTGAGGTCAAAAGAAAGGAGAGGTCACAGGCTGTGTATGAGCGTAAGAAGCAGCTCAGCAAGCTCAGGACTAAGGCCGAAAAGGTTGCAGAGGAGAAGCTTGGTTCGCAGCTCGATGTTCTTGCACCCATCAAGTACTGAGAATTGGCATCTATCTTTTGGTTTATTACTTAATTTGGTGTTCGTCTCGATTCTACCTTTGAATTTTGTTTCTGCTTTTGGTAGCTTGTAAACTTGAAGATTGGAATGAGACTTTTTGGTTTTTTGATTGAACAATCTGTTATGGTTCTTACTCTTTTCTCTAAGATTAATGGGCAAGTTTGAAAATTTTAAATGAGAAAAATATGTACCTCTGAATTCTACACTCTTGTATGCTCGCAATCCTAGCCGCACAGTGTGTAGTTCTGCTACTCACTTTACTATCGGATCGATTTCATCGGACTAGCCCCATGACTTTCAGGCAATGCACAATGAAGTGTTGCTCTTTAACAAAACAAAAGATAACATTGTTCTGGTCTAATCTAGATATGCATATGTAATCATGGGAGCTTGGAAACATGTGGTCTCTTTTGTTTGCTTTCCCATTCATAACCAACCATAAAAAGAAGAACAACAATAATACATTGAAATTAAACTAACCTAAACCCACAAGAGTAGAAATTAGAAAGGAACAAACAAAAAGAAAAGGCTTCTAAAGGCCCTAAATATATGCCACATGATGAGTAAACAAAATAAAAAGAGTGGGTGGAAGAGCAGACTTCTATACAAAACATTATAAACTGTTTCTACTCTCCCAAACAAAGAGATGAGAAGCAAGAAGGGACTTCACTCTATGATGCGGTGGTAATTTACATACATAATACCTTTCTCTCTTGTGTCCAAAAGATGTCAAAAAGACCATCATGAATCTACTATCTATCCACCTTTCCCCGTTTATCTTCCTCTGCCCTCATCGAATAAGCAAACTCAACCTGCCGAGTTTACAATCTACTTTGGCTGGACCAAGTTATACACCATCTCAGCCAAATCCAATGCCACAGTGAGGACCCGACTCAGTACAAACCAGTTCTGAGTACGAGGATAACCCTTTGCAGGATTTACAACTACTCGAGGTTCTAGGTTTTTCATATGATGTGCCTCTCATTCCACTTTTGTCTCTGGAGGTTTGGGAGACGGTAGTTTTTGTGCTTCTTCTAGTTGAGGAGGCTGATCATCAGAAGCAAGATGTTTCTGATTTTGTACAGTCAGCTGCTCTGGCAACTTTGGTCGTCTCTGTTCTACTGAAGGTAGGGATGGCTGTCTCTGTATTACGCCCTTGAGCTCCTGACAAGGTACGCCAGCAGGCAAATGCTTCTGCGCTAGTCCTTGGTTAGGTGATGTTACCGGATTACTACAAGCTGAATCTGTATTAGAACTGTTTACTACTTTAGGAGCAGCGCTTTGCACAGAGGCGGCATTTGTTGGAGGTTCCAATGCATTTGGAGAAGGCACAGCAGTAGAACCAACTGCTTTAACTTTTTTCGAATCATCACTCACTTGAGGCATACCCTTGCTCGTACTCATACTACTAGTGGTATTGGTGACAGACTGCGGAACACGTGGCACAAAATCAGCTTGGGACTTCCTTGATGAATCAGAGTTCCCTAGATGATTCTGATGAACAATTCGCTGAGCTGTTGGCTGCACCTGACGCTGCTTTTGGTGTAGCAATAAATGCTGATGGTTGGAAGGTGCAACTGCTGGTGAAATTGACGGACTAGAGACCGCAGGTGAGCTCTGGCCTTGAATGCAATCGTCTGAAGGTAACTGTACTTGTTGTTGTTGGGACGGAGATGTAGCTCCAGGAAATGTTTTTGGCAGTCGCTGATCAGACCTAACTGGAACCACTGCCTCTCCTTTTTCGGTACCCTGACTTGATGGGGGCATGGTGAAACCATTCAGGTGTGACTGATCAACAGTGATGTTCTGATGGATCATGTTTCCCCTACCCATCCCCTTTGATTGTTTACTCGGCTGTTGACCTTGCGTTGGCTGTCGCTGGTGTGGATGCTGTCTTCCAGATTGCTGCTGGTGTTGCCGCTGCCGTTGTTTTCCGGATTGATTGTTTATACCAGGAGCACCAGACTGAGGATTCCTACCAAGACCATGAAGCGGCAACTGAGATTTTTGAGGGTTCTGTTGGGCCATAGCACTATTAGGAGAGGTAGACACTGGAGGGATTGGTAATGGCTGAGGCGAAACAGGTGGTTGAGTCTGAGGACATTGTTGTGGAGGAGAAACAGAAGTTCCCTGAGATTGTTGTTGTCCATGTGGCACAGTAGTATTAGATGCTGCAACCTGCTGCTGCTGCATATACCTCTGGTGCATTTGCCTTTGACGGAGAGCAAATCCGTCTTGCTGTGCCCCAGTGGCATGACTTAGGCCTGGGCTCTGGAGCGGAGGATTATGCGAGTTGCCTAGTACATGAGACTGCTGTGGCATCTGATGCTGCTGGGAAACATGGCCTGGGTACGACTGAACAGAAGTTGTCTGGTTGTTGGTAAATCCAGAACTCAAACTACCGAAAGCTGGGATCCCTTGACTGTTCCCTTGAGCAGCCTGCATCAGAAACTCGGGCATATCAGTTTCATCATCTCTGGATTGTTCGTAATGATGTCAAACAGTTTCAAAAGTCAATCGAGCAGCGGTAGAAAAAAAAATCAGAAGCGCTGTAAGTCTACAAACTAAAACCAAAGCAGCAAATAAAAGCTATGGTAACTGTTACAGTAATATTTTATGATTACCATAGCAGCAAATAAAAGCCAGGTAGCTTACCCGCATCATATGCTGAACGGCTTCACGAGGCGGCCTGACCATGGAGTTTCTTGGAGAAGCTCCTCTTCCAGAGTTAATATTACCAGTATTTGGAATTCCCACCATACCAGAGGACAGCATGCTAACGTTATTTGGCACTGCTGGTGAGCCTATGCCTTGAAAGCCAGACCTCGACATCGGTGTGCCCCTGTTCGTTCCACTTACACCCACAGTGTTTACACCAGGAACCACGCGATGTCCCAATCCTGAGACAGCTCCATGAGTTGATAAAGAATTCTGCTGCAGGTTATTACCCGATATCTGATTATGTCGTTGGAGTCGGTGTTGTTCATCAAGTGGTAAAGACCCTCTAGGAACGTTGAATCTACCATCCCTAAAAAAGGAAAAAAAAAAATATAAACAACCAAAGAAGTGACAATCCTCGAGTACATTGAGCGGAGATGCAGAAACGTATGCATTCACCCAAACCACTGTCTACCTTGGAGTAGCACTGTGTAGACCAGGTGTGGTTGGTAAATTGTTACCCGGAACCACACCAGATGATCCAGAAGTGGATGGAGTGGCTCCAGAAGTAGGGAGCACTGGCGTCCCTTGATTCAACATTGGAAGACCCAGATGTGAACCTGGACTTTCAAGTGAAAATAAATCTTGACCTGAAGTTGACGCATCACAGAGATCAAGGGGCCTTCATCCAGAGAGTAGCAAAATATCAGATTCGCGGAAGTAGTTGTCAGGAAATATGTATATATACGGAAACACCAAAAACTTACGTTAGAACACCTCCATTCAGATTATTCGGGAATACTTGAGAAAGAGCCATGACTTGTGAATTGTGAACTGGTACTATCTGCTTTGAATCCCGACCATCATTCTTGAAGATCGATGAAACAGTAGAAGCCAGACATAATTAGTAACAAGAAAACAAAATTACCTTAGAATTCTTATGACTTTAGCAAATGTTAGCCAAGTTTACAGATATGCTTTGAAACACGCCTTCTACTGTTCTACAGCATAGACTCGGACTATAAAAAGAGAAGACAGACTATCTTCTCAAATTCTATATCTCGGATTTCTATAAGCAAAAGCGTTTTCCATCTCCAGTGCAGCTTAAAAACCTAATTTCGTGGAAACCCTGAGAAGATTCTGGAACTATAAGTTCAGACCCATCCAGTATTCTTCCAACAAGAGACTCAGAAACTAAAAATTGAACTATCACTATTGCTACACAACGGTTGAAATAAAAATGGAAAAGCAAATGCAGAAAGAAAGTCCACTAGTTTCAGGTTACAAGCTTGCAAACAGTAACAAAGTACTAGGTGAACTAACCTGTGTCTTTCTACAGTGTAACTTCTTCCCAATTAAACAAATCTTCTCAAAATGGGATTTTAGGGTATCTTCCTCCATTGGCCCTTGCAGTCGCTGAAACAACTGTCTTGCACTTCCCTGAATATACACACATACAATGGGTATTTGAATTAAACTAAACATAGTGGACACTTTATTCAGCGTTTCAGAGCTAAGGAAAAACCTTCGGGATGCCAGGCAAAGTGGATGGATAAGACTGTGAAGTCCCCGAGTCTTCAGCACTATCAGCCCCATCGCTCGCAGTCTTGTCCATCAGAATCTTATGCCGCTCCTTGCACTCAATCGGATTACGATATATACACTGGAAAAAAAACGGAACCAATAGTCAGATCAAATCAGTCAGTAACGAATCCCACATGTTCACTAGAAAAGAAACAAAAAGTGAAATAAACAGAAGAAGCCCATAATTTTTCAAAATAACATGCATTTACCTTAATTTTGAGAGTGCTATTCATTGCATCACTAATGAGCTCCCAGTTAGGGCCCATGTCATGCACCAAGACAACAAGCGCCTAAATGGTGGAAAATAATTAGATATTCATAGAGCAACCTAACAGTATATCGATGTTAAGGAAGATGACAAATAGAACACCTGATCCTCAAATAGTGACCACGTAGTTCCAGAGCCATGCTGGCTGGAAGAAATCTGCGTAAATCCAAATTTCAAGTTAAAAAAGTCTTGAAATAAAGCGACAGGAGGAGTTAGCAAAACTTCAACAGCATATACCTTGAGGCCTTTTATTTTTCTGGCCCTATCACGACTTCCAATAAATTTGATAGATTTGTTGGAGTTGGACATATTGCTCATCTGGGAAGCTGCCGGAGAAGGAATTGATCCAGTGAGACCCATGGCCCCATCAAAATTGTTCTCAACCAATTGCTTGGTGGTCTTTTGCTTCTTTGCATGATGACCGTACAGACCTTATACGATACAACCAAAATATGTCAAAGAATTAAAAACAAGGCATTGAGGCATAAAAAGGGAATATGTAGATAAAGCAGCAAACTTATGCAAGTTTCCAGAAACAGTTGAATTAATCCAAATTACAACCTTCCACTCTAGGTTTATAACTAGTTAACTACACAGTATCCAGCTTTTTATTTTTATAGTTACAATGCATCAGAGAGTAAAAACGAAGTTGCAAATAATACCATTCGTATCGAAATGATTCTCTGGTCGCTTCTTCCAGTGGTCCTTCTGCCAAAATAAGGACAAATTAGAACCTTTTATGGGAAGTCCATTACTAGTACTGGTACAGGGTACATATTTGTCAACTATCCTAACTTAAAGATCTAATTACAAAAAATATGAAAAACGGAAGCAAATAATAAATTTGTAAACATTTCAATCCCAAGAATAGGCTACAAACATCAAACCAATCCAACATGTAGCAAAATTTTCATTTTAGCAAAAGCTAGTCAAGCATTAACATCCATTACAACACACCACCTGAAGTTCAGGCATACTTTTCCTAAACATTTGTTCATAAGATTTTACCAATGAAATTACCTGTTCAGCATGGACTGATGAATCGAGATGCCAGGTTTGGTCATAAGCAGACCCCTGCAACAAATGAAATTGAAATTATGCAATGTATGGTTAAACTAATAGCAACTATTTCTTAGCAAAAAAAAGTAAGAGATGCGCAAATTGCAAACTACCAGATGAATCTTCTTCTTCTTTTTAGGTTTTCCTGACGTTTCAGCCATGTCATAAGGTAGCTGCTTCTCAAAGGTACCACTTGATTCAACCTCTGTGCCTTTTTGAAATGCGGATCCACCAGGCAAACTACTTTGCTCATCCTGAAAAGAACTAGTATCCCCACTAGATGCATCTGTCTTTGACGGCACTGGTAAGCTCCCAGCAGTAGCATATCCAAATGAACCCACAATCCTCGGCCTGGAAGCAGTGCGCACGCGCGTCGGAACTGAGCCGGCATTTATATTACTACCAGGCCTTTTCGCCATCAAATTTGATGAGTTAGACCCACCTGTATAGTTTACATAATCAGCTCCAAGATCATAAGACCGGGCAGAATGTGACTTCATCAAATTCTTCCTTTTTTTGTGGCTCAAATTAAATGATTTGCTGCACTCGAAAGCTCTAGGAAGATAATAGGCACTCGTTTCTCCTTCATCCTCATCAAACGCTGTGACATCGTATTCTATATCTACAGTGGAGAAAAAAAGTCAGCAAATTATTAACTAGCAGGTGAAGCTTAACCAACCAATAATTGTTCATACCTCCAGCAGCATCATAGCCTGATGTATCAACTTCCTCCTTCATGCTGTTTCCATACTTCTGGGAACAAATTAATACTGTTAAATATCTTGGGATACCAGATTTACATTTTCAGGAAAATGTGAAATCAAGATTACAACATGAGAGCTCCTAGCACAGAACAATCTAAAATACCTCACAGCGTGCGAGATGGGTCTCAATAGATATTTGGTACACCTTCATTGCACCCGATGGAACTGAATAAAATAGGCTTTCCTGCACAGTAGCAAAGCTCAATCAGCTATATTATAGAGCTATCCACAGCGATATTATTCAACTGAAACAGCAGAAAAGTTTACAAAACTTCATACTTCTGTTAGCTGATCAACAAGAGATACATCCAATAATTCTGAGTCGCACATATAGTCGGGTGTTGATGATGCAGCTGAATGATAGGGAACAGAAGAGTTGTTATACTTCAAAAATCTACATGCATACTCCCTGACACCCGGAGCAAAACTTTTTCTTCCAGTATCACAATTAGATTCTTGGCACGTCTCCTGCAGATGGGCACGTAATTACAACGCAAGATACCATTAAGTTTACAAAATAATAACATAGAAAGCAAAAGAACCAGAGACTCCTGGAGGTAAAAATGGAAGACAAAGCAGATAAGAAAGATCCGGCTGATAATAAAACGAAGGATTTATCAGTGGAATTGCGTTGCTTACGGTGTAGACAGAAACTTCAATCTAACCACTGTGTATGCATGTGTTTATATATGCATAATTCTGATCTTTAAAGAAAGAGAAAAAAAGAGGAAGAGCTCCATGATCACCATTGCCATCAAAAACCACAAAAGAGGTCTGTAAGTCAAATACCTTATCATTTCCCAAGTTTGTCTCCTCCAGCTCCCTAGGAACCTCCACAGAGCTCCAGAATTCCAAGACAGCATTAGATAGGATTGAAGCTATATTTTTAAGCTTTCTGTACTGAATTTGTTTCTCCAATCTCAACTGAGAAGTCAAAGCAACTCGATGGCAAATTTGTGCAGCAGCAGTCATCTTCCAAAGACGCTCCTAGAAGACACAAAGAAAAAGGTGAAAATAAAGAACATGCAATATCAATGAAAAATGTTCCGCCAACATGTGGACAAGCTCATTTATGCATAGGAACGTCCAGATGCTACTGGAAACAAACAGAACAACAAGCCACAGAATGCAGCAATTTCCACGCAGCTATATAGAATTTTAATCAGAAAGCTGATTCAACTAGACCATACCTGCGCAAAATCATTTGCCAGCCATGCCATTTCTTCGAGGACAAAATCCCATTGACATTTCTCACGAACCTCCAGTGGTACAGTACCACAAGATAACTCGGCAATTCTTCTTCTCTTTAACTGTTAGTGTATTATGTCAGACATAAAAAGATGAATAGGTATATAAGTAACTCAGAAAACTCAACAGCTTAAGATCATGATAATCAAGCCAAGTTGAAAAAGAAAACCTGTATAATTCGTGCCTCCTCAAGAATAGAGTCTTCCTTCACTTTATCTAACACCTTTGAGCCTTCATCTGAGCTAGGCTGATGTTTTAATGCTTCAACGTCAGTTCCTGACAATACATTATTACCAACCACGCTGGAATTTGCGTCTACAGATGCCTGAGGTATTGCAGGGTGCAAGGAGCTACTAGGATTGTTAGCTAAAACACTACCACCTTTCTTGTCATTCTCAGTGTCAGAATATTTCTCTTCATTTTGTAGCTCAGGTGTACTTCTGTAGTTTTCATTTTCAATTTTAACCGAATTCATGTCCATTTCACGCGTAGGACTGCACTCACCAGTAATGGTGGTAGATCGACCTGTCTCATCCTCAATCATCAGTTCACCAACTGTATGATTAAGCAACCCCTCTACTCTTGAAGCCTTCTGCACAGAGCTTTCATCTGAGTCCAGTTTGTCCACTCTGTAAATATCTCTTTCAGTATCTACATCTACTTCTAAGTTGTTAGCATGAGAAGACTCTAACCCTTTTGTCCCTGCAGCTCCTCTATCTGTCAAACTTTCTTTTTCTCCGGTAGAATCTCCTTGGGTATAATTATTCTTCTGGCCAGCTATTGCTGCAGCTTTGGGAGAACCAATCTCTGTACTATTCAAAACCAGGTCTGCCTTTTTCTCAGCCTCTTCAAAAGGCAAATCTGCGGAGCTTTTTCTACATGTAATGTCTGCTCCATCTTTCATCAGACTAGTTCTGGATCCAGCAGCACTCTCTCGTACGATAGGTTCACCATCCACCTTGGTATTAAGCAGATTGCTAGGAGCTACATTTGTCGGAACAATGGTACCATTTGAATTTCCAAATACTGGACAAGACACAGAGGTTGTTTGCTTATCCTTTTGATTGGCTGCGTCAGGAATAAAACCCTTTCCGTCCACTGATCCTCTGCGAGCAGAGAGAGACGTTGCAAGACCACCACGGTTCTGAATTAAATCCACAGAACTTGACCGTGCTGGATCCCGATTTATTTTTGTTCTGTTCCTACGAGCATACGGTCGAAAGATTGCAGAATCCTCTGTTTCTTTGGTGTTCTGGTTGGTGTTCGCTTTGGAAGACCGTTCTGACTCGGAAGTCCTGTTTTGCCTATTAGGATATTTCGAATTGTTTTCTCCCTCAACTGACTTGTTTCCAGAATCAAACAGTAAAAGATTATCCGCTGTATTGGGTTCAGAAACAGTAGGAACTGCGGGTCTACCACTACTCTCCGCGGAGTCTCCATGTGGTGAGGCAGTCATAGCAAAACTATCCTTGACTTCACTGTAGGGTTTATACGTTAAAAATGATGAGTCAATCCACAACATATAATAGGAAACTATAACAAAAAGGAATGTACCTGTTTAGAAAATGCTCTGCTTGCTGATCTGTGAGTGATGTAGACTGGAAGCTAAGTGAAGTTGCAACACCAAACTTGAAATCCAAGGGATTACCTCCCTGAAGCAGATAGAAGAGTAAAATAAGTTTCCCCCAAAGGGAAGAGAAGAGAGAAACAGCAAAGATATAATCATACTTTCTCGAGAAACTCCAGTTCTCTCCTTCTTTCCTCACGGACATCATACTCTTGCCTGTTACAAGCACATTCGTGTTACACATTGTAGAGTGTTTAAACACATCGCATAAGAAGTAGAGTGTCTCAAACTGAAATTACCTTAGCTCGGCTTGAGCCTTCTCAATAGCAGTGGGAGACGTTTTGAGACCAATACCACCACCACCACCACCTCCACTATCGATAACTCCTCCCATGGAATCAACCTCAGCATTTACTAGAACATATCCCGAAACGCTTCCATGCATCACCACCTTGGATGCCCCATTTATTCAAATACCTTAACTGAAAAAAACAAAACAAATAAAGATGCTTTCAGATAATCATTCGCTTCCAGCATAACGAAGATCACGCCATTAAATATAAAAGATAAAAGCTCTTAGATAACAATGTTGCATAAACTATTAAATGATCTGCTGAGCTAGCTAATGAAGTGCCCACGAACACTGTTGCACATTTGGAAGCTAAAAGCTTCAGAGAGACGACTCGAAGAAGAGTGAAGGACCTGAATTTTGACGTAAGGCAAAAAGCTAGGGCACAGAACTCGCTCGGGCAATCACCAATCTAAAATTAGCTTCTTCTCTCTCTCTCCTAGGGTTCCCCTGAAGAATGAACAGAGCCTTTGTTTAAGCTTCAATTCGAAGAAGAAATCGATTTCTCAGGGAAACAAGAAGCTTCTCCATGAATTTCCTCTTTTCAATTTTGGTTTCCCTCTCGGGAGAATTTTTTTTTTTTTTTTTTGGGTTGTTCTTGCTGATGTTTTTTTTCTTCTCGGTCTCTCTCTCTCTCTCCTCGAAGCAGTATGCGACTCTCTCTCTCTCTCCCTCTCTCTCTTCAACTTCGAGTTATGGGCCTGGGCTTTTGACAGACTCGTGCAATAATAAATAACTTGCTGTTTACAAAACAAATCATTCAACTTACCCATTTGAGTAGCACTAAAAAAAGTCAACATAATTAAGTCTTTCGAATGTTACTAACCGCGCTCGACCCCGCACCACATTTAAAATTAACAAAAATCTCTATATATACCATATATCTATATGTTTTTTAACTGTTGAAACCGCACCGCAGTTAAACCGATTATCTTAAATCGCTCAAACCGCAGTTACCTTTCAGAGCATGGGGTAAATAAGTAGTCAATTCTGTGAACAAAGTTACTTTCATTTAATGTTACAAAAAAAAAAAAAAAGTTACTTTACTTTTGGTTAATGAAGATACACACCGGCTAAGTATCAAAACCGAGAGCATCCGGTTAGGTAATTTATTACCCAAAAGTAGGCCCAACAACGAGAAGTTTCCTTTCATTTTTCTTACCACGGTAGGAGGTGTAGTTCGTGGAAACGCCAGTAACGAACGAGATCTAGCACGGACCGACGAGGACCCGTAGTGTGGTGTAGAGAAAGGAGACGAGCTTTCACTGAACCCCCCCTAGAAGAAAGAAGGATTCAGCATCGATCGATCGAAGAAGATGAACATTTTCAGATTAGCAGGTGATATGACTCACCTCGCCAGTGTCCTCGTCTTGCTCCTCAAGATCCACACCATCAAATCCTGCGCTGGTATCTCCCTTCTCCTTCACCTTTACGTTTTTGTTCCAAAATTGACGTTGACCAAATGATTCGATTCGATTCGATTCGATTCTGTATACGGTCAGTTTCGATTGTAGAAATGACGGATCCAATTCGAGTTTCAGGAGAGATTGCTCTCAAAATGAAATCGATTTGTTTTTTTTTGTGTGCAGGTGTGTCATTGAAGACTCAAGAACTCTACGCAATCGTCTTCGCTACGCGTTATTTAGATATTCTCACGAGCTTTGTCTCTGTGTACAACACCTTCATGAAGTTGGTCTTCTTAGGAAGCTCCTTCTCGATTGTTTGGTACATGAGGTATCATAAGGCTGTCCAGAGGACTTACGACAGGGAGCAAGATACCTTTCGCCATTGGTTCCTCGTGCTTCCTTGCCTTCTCTTAGCTCTTCTCATTCACGAAAAGTTTACCTTTCTTGAGGTTTGTTTGTTTCTGCTCTTGTTAAAGAAGCTGCAGTTTTTGTGTAATGGGTTATCTGCTTTACAATGTATCAGGTACTGTGGACGTTTTCGTTGTACTTGGAGGCTGTTGCTATATTACCTCAGCTTGTCTTGCTTCAAAGGACTAGAAACATTGATAACTTGACTGGGCAGTACATATTTCTCCTTGGGTACAGTTTCATCTCATAAGCTTGCTTTCTTTGTAAAGTGTTATTGCTTCTTCTTTAGCTTATCTAGATTTGTGTTCTCTATTGTTGTCATCTTCTTGCAGGGGGTACAGGGGATTGTACATCCTAAACTGGATCTACCGTTACTTCACTGAGCCACACTTTGTTCACTGGATAAGTACGACTACCTTAACCTTTCCTCACTATTTTACATGCACATGGGCATTTATGTGTATCCCTATTTTAATTATGCTTTGTGAATCTGACATGTGAACTGAAACTGTGTGATAACGATATGATGCAGCATGGATCGCGGGGCTTGTTCAGACATTGCTCTATGCCGACTTCTTCTATTACTATTTCCTAAGGTAAAACACATTTAACTCATCTTCTCCTCTTGTTCCTAACTTAGTTATTCCTTAACTCTAATCCTCTGCCTTTGACTCCTCTTTCTCGGTTTTGTATGTTTGCAGCTGGAAGAACAACAAAAAGCTCCAGTTGCCAGCTTGATTTCTCAATTTGCGATGCTCGGAAACCCTTCGGAGATTCAGTTTGGTGCCTGGATACAATATCTGCCGGAAAGTTTACTAGTTTACTCTGTTGGTAGTTAGTGGATGAGACGAGCATAGATTATATGTAAACTCCAGCGATCTAACTTGTTACACTTTTTTGAACTTTTTCGTGTCTCAGCTTTTGTTAAGTGTTACTAAAATATTTCGACAGGACAAATCTTGCAAGTATAACTAGTCTACTGTTTCCATATACAAAATCATTATGTTCTTACTTCTTAGTTCTTACCCATAGTTGATCGAACTAGCATATATTAGCTATTGTAGGTGAGAGAAATTAATTGATAACTACATCTTGAAAAACAAGAAACAGAGAACGTGATGGGCAGGGGTTAACGAGAATTGACGTGTGGGAGAGATGCAATGAGAATTTAAATTCATTCTTATCACTATTATCTCTCCTTCGTATCTTTCATGTTTTCCTATATTGTTCCAGCTTGTATATGTGCAATATATAGTACCTCAAAGAAAAATTAAACCAAGATGATATATATGATAATAGTTGCTTTTCTAACTATACTTTCAAAAACGTATGTGAAGCCGGAAGCAATTCTACGAGGAATACCATCAGATATAATGCAAAACAAGATTATATTGCAAAGGTGTTTCCACAAAAAAAGGCAAAACAAGCTTATCTTAATTGAAA
Source organism: Brassica napus (assembly GCF_020379485.1). Taxonomy (NCBI): domain Eukaryota; kingdom Viridiplantae; phylum Streptophyta; class Magnoliopsida; order Brassicales; family Brassicaceae; genus Brassica; species Brassica napus. Next base: position 20,324,605 of record NC_063436.1, read on the forward strand.
TATTTATATGAGAATGACGTATGCGATTTTTATATAGAGAATATCAGTCTAATGTGTTTCCTTCACGACTCCATCTTCATTAACAAGTCAAATTAACCTTTCTCTATTAGCTAGATTCAATTTTGTCCTCCTTAGAGATAAAAGTAAGTTTCACAATAGTATCAGATATATCTGCATCCAAATGGATATTTGATTTTAAGAAATTGAGAGATGAATGAAGGAAATCAATTCACGATAAACAAAAACAAGTGTGTTGATATAGTTAATAGATACGAATGTGACATTTCATTCAATCTCAACTGATAAGAGTATAAATCAATAAAAAAATTAAAATTTATTATACAATTTCGAAATTGAACAAATGAATATTTTTTTAACGAACAAATGAATCTTAAGAATAGAAAAAACACTATACAGTTTGAATCATAAGTAACATAAAATGACTTAATATAAAAGTACTATATATGGGCAGAGGTGACTATATATGAACATGTCGGAGGACATAACTAAGTCCATGCATGGCCATACGACCACGCCCGTGGCCAGCAAAATGGCGTTATTAGACTGGGCAAGGCGGCCCGTGGCCTCCGGGGATGTGTGTGCAGCTTGAAGGATCGGAAGGAGGCAGATCACCTCTTTGTAGAAACTGTAAATTGCCAAGACGTTCTTTTGGTAAAAACCTAAACGCTTCGTTTGCCGGAAGGTAGATCCCCATTAGTAGAAGAAACATTAATGAAAGTATCAATGCACGACTTGTTTTCATGGTTATCTGAAGAATAATAGAAGAGGTGTATGACTTGAATAAAAGAGATGGATTTGTATTTTTATTTAAAATCCTTATTTACGCAGATAAGATAGAACCTGAACTATTTGATGATGATATTTGTTGTGGCGATGGTGGTATTTATAGTGGGAAAATTTTTTTTTGAAATAACAATGGTGGCGATTGTTGAACTTTGTTGACATTTTATCTCGTGGAAATAAGAGAATGCCTTTTCTTACGTGGACTCGAATCTTAATCTATGTTTTTCAAATAAACTAATAGCAGGAAAAACAAGGATTTGGTTCCAGTCAAGTTTAAAAACTTGTAAGAACCGGTTAGGAACATCAGTCAACTTTGTTTAACGACTGTAAGAACTAAGAGCGCAAGATAGTCAACTTTGTTTAAATTAAATATCAATTAAATATTTAATATTATATACACCGATGTATTAGATAGAAGACATAGAACTTTGAATAAATGTGGTATCTAACCTATACTAAAAGGAGAATATCCTCCACTCTAAACCTATCCACGTCAGTTGATATATTCAGCCAATCAAAGAGTAATATTCTGCTACGTCATACAAGGTTTCAAATCGACTAATATAAAACCGGGCCAGATGTCTGGGCCACTAATAATATCCATTGCTAATATGAAGCCCATCTCAGTAATACCAAATCTCCGATAAAAACCATTGTCGTGGCTTTTTTCTAGACTCTTCTTCTTCTTCTTCGCTGTGTGAACGCTCACGGTCCAGATCCTCCTCTCAATTGATGATTCTGAGAAACGTCTGCAACTATGACATTCAATCAACTACGACCAGTTCTTGAGCTTCAATTCATCGATACAATTTTTCTAGGCTCTCTCTTTCTGCCGTCCAGTTTTCTCTTGGAGATGTCAAATCTGTACCCTCCGTGGAGATTTCCTTTAATCTTGCTAGAGATTTACTGGTAAATTTTCTCACCTGGGTCATTTGGTTTAATGATCTAGAACAGGTTTTGGGCAAGCGTAAAATTTTCCGTTGTTAATTTTTTCTCAGGTGATTTGGCAAGGAAGAGCCAAAGACTCGCGGTTAACAGATGAGAGCTAAGAAACAGAGGATGTCGACCATTGAGATCAGAAGAGATTGATTCATTCCTTTTACCTCCAGGTTGCTCCTAGATATGTCACGTTATACTTTACCAGATCTTTTGCTCTCGATGCAGGGTAGACATCTCTTAGTTATACTACTTTTTCAAAAAAAAAGTGTCCTTTGTTAATGTAGAGATATTACTGGTCTTAGATTTGGGTGTCGTAGGGTCTTGAAGAAAACAACAAGGGCTGAAGCATTAAGCATAGAAACAAGGTGTTATTGTATATTTCTTCAACTCTATGACTATGTTCTGTACTGAACGATATTGTATTCGAAAGGTCTGACTTTTCTAAAAAAATGTATCTTGGCGTACAAGAACCTGTGTGTTTGTACATGCTGAGCATTCTATTGACTCGTCTGTTTAATTATTTTAGATTGGATCAATTGACAATCATACTTTTATTTTTGAATTTCAGTTTAGAATTAGTTTTTTTTTGTCATCGACGTAAACGACTCAATCAAGACTCTCTGCTAACCAAACTGATGTAAACAAAATAAGACGGTTAACTTCGAGCACCATTTGCAAAATTGTCCGTTCTTGTATTCTAAATTTAAAATTAATTATAATATAAAATACTATGATCCATGTAATTGACTTAGACCATGATTGACTTTAATGTTTTAAATGGAGTTCTTAGTTTCGGCTAAGAGACAGTTCTTAGTTTTTTTTTATATTTTAATTAAGAAAAATTAAAAACCGTCTCTTAAATAAAATATATAAGAGTCGTTTTTTAGTCGAAAAGTATAAAAAAAGTCAAATCATGATGCTCTTATATTATTTAAAGTAGTTTTGTTTCTATATGACTTGATAGAACCTTAACTAATTGGTGATGATATTTTAATACATAAAAAATATAACCTGAATTAATTTATGATGAGATTTGTTGCGGCCATGGTGGTATTTATAGAGGAAAAAGATTTTGAAATATAATGTTGGCGATTGTTGAATTTTGTTGACATTTATTTCGTGTATATAAGAGATGCAGTTTCGGACGTAGGCTCGATTGTTATCTGTTTTCGAAAATTAATTAATAGCACGAAAGATGACGATTTGGGCCCGGTTAACTTTAAAGACTGCAAGAGCCGGAGAGGATATCAGTCAACTTTGTTTAAATCGAATCTCAATTAAATATAATTTTACACCGACGTGTTAGATGGAACTTTGAATAAGTGTAATTGTTTGGTCAATTTCTATGAATGAAAAGAACTAAAGTAAGTGTTGCTCAAAGTTGTACAATTTTGATTTGTTTTTCCATAAAAATGCTCACAAATGTTTGGTTTCAACTTTCAAGTACTGCACTTGAAATAGTATTTCAATAACTTACAAATTTATTTTATGACTGAAAGATGTGCTTTACAATGAACTAAAACAGTAACTTTGCAAAATAAAGGTATGATTAATGTATATGTAAAAAACTAATGCTCATAAAATTATATGTAAATAAAATTTGACATTCAAATAAAATACTCCTTATGTTCCCGAAAAAAAGATTTTATAGAGTATTCACGTATATTAAGAATATAATAAATATTTATAATTAAATTTATTGTTTATTTCACTATACATTTTCTAATAACTATCAACCAATAATATTTAATCAATTCAAATATTCTTAATTAATCTTTTTTAAAAATATACAATTTAACAACATTAACTACTAAAAATATTTTAAAATTCTAGAAAATATATTATTTTGAAATAAAAAATAACTATAGAAAATCATACTTTTGAGCACGGAGGAAGTAGATCAAAATATATTGAAAGATATACAATACACCAAAAAGTGAATGATCTGAGAATTTATATAGCAAAGCTACGAGTATATTTACTAAAATTCTTAATTGTAACAGTTTCCAAAGAGATGAAAATATGAACTAATCTTCTAGGATCATTAAAAACTCATGTATTCAATAAAATTTTGAGATGATTTGTATTATAACGATAAATTCATTGTTATTCAGTTATTAATTTTGTAAAATTGTGAATTTTAAGATTATTCTATTATTTTAGAGTATTTTGGTAGAGTTTTTATTAGTTACAAAAATAAAAATCCAAATATCCTAGTTTATACAAAATTCCAAATATGTTAATACATTATAATGAATTTTTTTTGTCATAATGAAATTTTAATTTCCTAAAATCATTTAAAAGTTTATCAAAAATAAAATCACCTTAAATTCTAGATTGAGTAGACTTTGTACTTGGCTTTGCTATTTTATGTGAAAAGAGAGAGAAAAGCTGAAGACGAATAGTTTAGATATGGATATGGAAACCCAAGATTGAACTATGTTTTTTTTGAACTTTACAGTAATAGAACCCCAAATGTTTTTTATTGTTGTCATAACTTATATTGTACAGATCGAACCAACATTTCATCCAGTAAACGCAAAAGTTCCAACATTTTATTCAAAAAAGCCGATACCAAATATTATAAAATCCCAGACTATAATAAAAATGTTTTACATGATTTTATAATTTCCAAGTTATTAATCCAAATTTTATTTTTTATCTTTTAATTTATTGGTCAACCCCAATTTTATTATTTTTATTAAATTATTTAGAGCTCCAGAATCTTTTTTTTTTTGTTTTTGTATGACTAACCTTTCTTAGAATTTAGAAAGTTAAGTTGGGTCTAAATTGTAATCGATGATAAATGCCTTAACAGTCCGGTTGTTTTTAGTGGGTAAAATCAGCCCGGTTCGTTTTGGTTTTGAATTTTGAAGAAAGTTATAAAGCAAAATTGTATATTTTTGTTTTGGTTCGAATTGGTCTGAAGATTCTGTCTGGTTTTGGTCTGAAAACAAAACAACAAAACTTTTCTGCATGTTACATCGGACTCTTCTCTGTCCGAGACGCCTCAAATTCCTACTATCATCTACCAAACACAACCGTCACATCACTCAGATCCACGCTCTCGTAATCACCAATGGTGACTTACTTCATGGAAGCTTCATCGCTCGCGACCTCGTCGCGTCCTGGGTACGAATCGGCGAGATCTCGCACGCCCGCAAGGTGTTCGACCAATTGCCTCACAGAAACGTATCTCTTTACAACTCCATGGTCGTGGCGTATTCCCGCGGAAACAAACCAAACGAGGTTCTGCGCCTTTACGATGAGATGATAGACGAAGGTGTCCGACCAGATAGCTCTACCTTCACCATGACAATCAAGGCGTGCTTAAACGCTATGGTGTTGGAGAAAGGAGAGGCAGTGTGGTGTAAAGCTATAGAATGTGGGTACCAAAACGACGTCTTTGTTTGTTCATCTGTGTTGAATCTCTACATGAAGTGCGGGAAGATTGATGAAGCTGAAGCTCTGTTTCGAAAGATGACGAGAAGGGATGTTATCTGTTGGACAACGATGGTGACAGGTTTTGCACAAGCTGGTGAGTCTTTGAAGGCGGTTGAGTTCTACAGAGGGATGCAAAGGGAAGGGTTTGGTAGAGATGGGGTCGTGATGATTGGTCTATTACAAGCTTCTGCTGATCTTGGAGATCAGAGAATGGGTTGCTCTGTGCATGGCTATTTGATCAGGACAGGTCTTCCTATGAACGTTGTGGTTGAAACCACGTTGGTTGATATGTATGTAAAGGTTGGGTTTATAGAGCTTGCTTCAAGGGTGTTTAGTGGGATGATGTTTAAAACTGTTGTCTCGTGGGGTTCGTTGATCTCTGGGTTTGCTCAAAATGGGTTAGCTGATAAAGCCTTTGAAGCGGTGGTAGAGATGCAGAGACTTGGGTTTCAACCGGATCTTGTGGCTCTTGTTGGAGTACTATTGGCTTGTTCTCAAGTCGGGTCGTTAAAGACTGGTCGATCCATACATTGTTACATCTTGAAAAGGCACTTTCTTGACAGAGTAAGTGCTACTGCTTTGATGGACATGTACTCAAAATGCGGCGTTATCGCAAGCTCGAGAGAAATCTTTGATCGGACAAGAGGGAAAGACTTGGTTTGTTGGAACGCGATGATATCTTGTTACGGAATCCATGGAGACGGTGAAGAAGTTGTGTCCATGTTCGTGAAAATGACGGAATTAGACATTGAACCCGACCACGCCACGTTTGCGTCTCTTCTCTCTGCTTTTAGCCACTTAGGTCTAGTGGAACAAGGCCAGCATTGGTTCAGGTCCATGAGAGAGAGATACAGTATCCAACCGAGCGAGAAGCACTACGTTTGTTTGATTGATCTTCTTGCACGTTCAGGGAGAGTGGAAGAAGCTCTTGACATGATAAACTCTGACAAACTTGATAACGCTTTACCCGTTTGGGTTGCTCTTCTCTCAGGATGCATTAACCATAGGAATCTATCAGTTGGTGAGACAGCTGCTAATAGGATTCTAGAGTTGAATCTGGATAACAGTGGAATCCAGACGCTGGTTTGTAACTTCTTTGCTACTGCGAAAAAGTGGAAGGAAGTGGCTAAAGTGAGGAAGTTGATGAGAAGTGGGGCCATGGAGAAAGTGCCAGGGTACAGTGTGATCGAGGTGAATGGACAGCTTAGGACTTTTGTCATGGAGGATCTGAGCCATCATGAGCATCATCACATGTTGCAAGTGTTGAGGGACTTGAGTTCTGAGATGAGAGATGTATATAATACATGTACATCCATTTCTGAATGTGTTATTTGATCTAATTGTGTTCTCTCATAGTCCATATTGTTTGCTAACCTAGTAAAGAAGAAGAGGATGAGAAACAAAGACTCCACCAGCTGATGCAGAACACTTTATTTATTAATTTTTTTAAAAATAAAACATTATTATTTTGAAAGAATAAAACATTATTCCGGGACAATTGCATTCAACAAACAAACTAAGCCTAATAAGAATTTTTTGCGTCACTGATGGTCACCTCTTCTTCTTGAGAGTTAGTAAAAGGAACCAGGTTTTATGGATTTCTTTGTTAAGATATAAATAATCAAATCCAAGAATTTTTTTCCAAATTTGTAATAACAACTATACATGGTAGATCTGAAAATTTGTATGATTTATTTTTTGTTAAATATTAGTTTTAAAATAAATTAAAATATATAGACTAATAACACTCATTGAGAACTGGCAGAATACATTCCACTCTCTTATTGCAACATTTTTTTTGTTGCATTCATTAAATTAGGTACGTTCGTAGCGTCCTCTCGCTGAATAAGTAAACCAAACTATAATAGAGACCAAACCGGGACAATCGTCTTATATATTTACTGACATGAAACACCAGGAGAAGAAGACATCGAGCGGTTCTTCAGCTTTTGTAAACTAACGGTCTTTCCTTTGAGAAGAGCAGAATACCAAAGCGCAGAGGTTTTCAGAGATCTTTCACGTTTTGGATCGCTGAAATTCACATAGTACAATCCATATGTGTAATTGGGATTGATAAACTCGAACATATCCATGAACGACCACTGGAAATAGCCTCTTATATCTGACCCATTCCTACATAATAAATCTTGTAACGTTTTAGTATTACGATCTAAGAGACAAGTCCTACTTTTCAAAGAGAATATTATAGTGCACACCTCACTGAATTGAGCACAGCAGCAATATACGCATGAAGGTAATCAACTCTTCCCACGTCGTTAAGCGATGAATGTTGGTTAGTTGGTTGACCTAATGTGTATTTACATAGAAACTCTCAATATTTTGTAATGTTTTTTTGTTTGTTTTTGATAACCCGGGGTATCCGGCAGGCGGCAGGCAGAGACCCAACCGACTAGTCCTCTAGGGGTTGATGCCAATGTTTTGTAATGTTTTGAAACTAAGTAAGGAACAAGTGAGAGAGACAAATTAATACCATTCTCAAGAATGTAGACCGGAAGATTGCCATAGTTCTTCTCTATGTATTCCAACACTCCTTCAAGACCCCATGGAAGCACATCAAACTGTAGATATATGACGATTAATGAAATAGAGTTAGGGTTTACGAAAAGGTGCTTCTGACATTGGCAGTCTTTGGAAACACACCTTGAACAGTGTAGAGTTCCCAATGGCTGTCCAAAAAAAAAATCAGCTATAGAATATGGTATAGTGCTGGGTTTCCGGGTCAACCCGCCCCGACCCGCCCCGCCCCGCTGCGGGTTGAATCACTTTTTTGATTCAAAAAATCGATCCGCATAACTCACAAACAAAAAAATTTCTATCCGCACCCGCCCCGCAAAAACCCGCGGGTAACCCGCTTAACCCGCGGGTAACCCGCTTAACCCGCGGGTAATATTAATTATATTAAAAATAATTATTATATAGTTAAAAAATATTATTTTTAAAAAATTATATTAAAATAATATATTAATAATTAAAATTATATAAATATTTACGAGATTTAATATATTTTTTATAAAAAAAAACATTTAAAAAAAAAAAAATCTTTTTTTCTTAAATTTGCGGGTTAACGAGTACCCGCGACTCAAATTCGACTGACCCGCACCCGCTCCGCTTAAAATAATCTTGACCCGCACCCGCACCCGCCATTGCAAATTTTCAAATTCTTCGACCCGCACCCGCCCCGCAGCGGATCAAATGGGGCGGGGCCGCGGGCATTAATTAAAATTCCCAGCTCTAATATGGTATGGTAGATATAAACACACACACACATCCCATGAAAGAAAAGCATACGTAGTAGTGAAGCATTCATGTCTGAATCAAAATCTCCTGCATGGACACTAGTAGATAACTGTGCCGTGTAGAGTGTTGTATAGTGAATGAGTCCCAAGAAGTCAGATGAGCCTTTAACGAGTTCTGATTCTTCTTTCGAAAAGCTTGGTAACCTCTCGCCCACAGTTCTCTTCATCACATCAGGATAGTCCCCAAACACCAGCGGGTGCAAAACCCTAGGATTCAGAGATTAAAATGTTCTAGCTCTCAGAGCTGATCTGAGATTTCGAAGGCTATAAAAAATTCTATAAGAATTTCAATAATTATTTTTTTGTAATTTAGGGGTCTATTCCTACATAAAAAAAACTTCAAAAGTTTTGGAAGCCAATGCTAATGTTTCATGTGGCTAGGGATGAATATAATATTTAAACGAAAATTTTAGATATGAATTGTGTGTTCAACGAACCAGGCTAAGTAGAAAGCTTTGTCTCTTTGAGTTGCGATCTTGTCCTCTACAGAACTAGTATAGGGAACCATCCAGTATGCAAATAAAGTTATACCTACAGATCCATGCTGCTTATCCTACACCATCTCACGAGAGAAGCATAGAGGTAAACCAAGCATTCAAATGATTATGGATATATGTGTGTAAGCTTATACCTTGTACGTTTGCTTATACAGTCTCGCAGTAGATGCGTGTGCAAGCAACATGTTATGGAGTGCAATATATGGCTCAGTTGAAGAGTTTCCTCTGGAGCAATTGCCTATCCCAAATGGAGGAGAACAATGCATAGGAGGGGTAATTAACGCCCAAGTCATAACCTCCCCAAGCTAGCATATTGGGCTCGTTAATAGTCCACCAGGATTTCACTTTGCTGCCAAACTCTCTGAAGCAAACGTCTGCAAAAGCCGTGAAGTCATTGCTGCCACAAAAGATCGTATAAGATGACATACATCACACACTTCACTCATAGAGTCATTGCAAGAAAATGTTTGGCTTTACATGATTTTTTGGTCAATCCATCCTCCGTATTCATCTTCAAGAGCCTGAGGGAGATCATTGTGATACAAAGTAACATGCGTTTCAATTCCTGTACTCACCCATTCATACCAAACAGACTAATTCATCTTCTTTCCAAGACACAGGACATAATCAAACCAAATGAGAATCATAAATTTATTCTTACCATATCTCATGAGCTCATCTATGAGATTTTTGTAAAAGCGTAAGCCCTTTGGATTTACAGGACCTCTTCCACCTGAAAAACCGAAAAGGCCTTTAAAACTCAAGACAAGGTGACAAAACCCGAGTTATGGCAAATAAACACACACACACACTCGGTATAAGCCGCGGCCACGAGATAGAGAGTCGGAATGCATCTAAACGCATGTTATACATCAGCCTTACGTCCTCCTGCAGCATTGTCACATTTTCAACATGTTATATTTTTTATAGATAGCTGATTTATTATGAAAGTGATCAAATTTGGATCACTAGGCCAACCTTATATTTATGATACCCATCACATGCTATATCTCCGGTAGGTCCATCACCTGCAATCGTTATAAACATTGATTGTTATTAAACCCTAGATAAACTCATTAAGTGTTTTAACTCTTTAAGTGTTTAGTGAATTAGAACTTAATTACTAGAGTGAACGTATGTATCCCAAATGCTAGGCATTCTTCCATCTTCATCAACAGCTCCTTCCCACTTTTTGAGAGTTCAAAACCATTTTCAGATTATCAAAATCCATATGAGTTCGAGTTAAAGAAAAACTTAGTTCGAATTCCAAACCTGAAAAGCAGAAACGGCTGATCCGAAGACGAAGCCCTTCGGGAAGTCGTTCCTGCTGTAAACATCGCTGCATCTTCCGGAGAACGCAAAACTCAAGAAAATCAAAATCAAAAACAAAATCTGTTCCATCTCTTCTAGGGGGCGGTGTACACGAGGGAGAAGATAAATAATACTATTCTAGTTATGTGCCTTTTCGTATCTTTCTTTTTGTTGAAGAAAGTACAAATGGCAAAACATAACGATTGTGTTACAAACAAAAAAAAAAGGCAAAACATAACAAAAGTTAGTAATGTGCGAGAAGTTTACCTTATTTATGCAAGATACCCGAATATGTTCAGGAATTAGAATGTTCCTTTTCTGTCTGCTTCCATTCTTAACCAATAGCCACTATATAAATACATGTGTTTTTTTTTTGTTCAAAAAATACATGTGTTTTTTTAAATTTATTTCTATAGCACTTATTTTCAACCAGCCTCCAGTACTGCTCCACTTGTGTGAGTTAGAATAGTCAAGCTAGTGTGGTCAACAAAAGACTTACTAGGGCAATCAACGCTACTCATCTTCCATCAAATTCTTCTAAACGTAATTAATAACTTGTTGGTGTTAAACAAAAGAAAATTAAAAAAAAATACCTGGTGTCATATTTATTCTGTTTATTTTCGTAGACATTTTTGTTAAAACATATTATTCAAATTATGAAACTAAATTAGCCGATCGACGTATTTCCCCCTCCGTTATTTTTTTATTTCTTTGTGAAAAAAAACAGTCTCTCTTTCAGTATGTTTTCGTTTTCTCAAATCCAGCATCTTATTTTTTCTCCAAGAAAATTCATTACTTAACTATGTGACACTTGTGTGGTGGTCACTAGTTATTAACTAAAAGAAAAGGACCAAAAAAACTTGTGTGGAATATGGTGGACTGAGACCACGTGTAGTTTATAACTACAAGCGCATAAAGGAAGCTGAGTTTTATGTCGGCAATGTAATTCACTACAGATTTTGGTTTTCGGAATTTTTTATTACAATGTAAAAAAAAAGGAACTTTTTATTACAAAAAATTAAAACAAATAAAAGAATGTTTTATTAATATATATCTGTTTAATTTTATTACTAATTTACTATAAATCTTGACAATCATGGTTCTTTAGAAAAATTTTATTGTGTCAAAATTGTAATTTTTCTACGATTTTGCCATATTTTATTTCTTACTACGAGTTAACTTTTTTTTTTGAAACACACTTATATTAAATCTTCAAACAAAAGTAGATGGCGCCATTAAAATCAGTTCAACAGAAAAAATCTGTTTTGCTAGCTTATGAGCTTCTACATTTTTTTCTCTAGAGATTCAACTAAAAAAAATACATTCAAAAAAAGCAGCTAAAGATAAGATAACGGCCGTAATCCTATAGAAGCATGAAGATTTTGATTTGAGCGCCTTGACTAGAATGGCAAAATCCGATTCACATCTGATTCTTGCTAGTCCTAGTTCGCGACACTTCTCGACGACTGCTCGCAAAACCAGTACCTCCGCCGCCTGAGGGGATCTCATATGGTGAGCAGGAACAGAGTGTGAGGATCGTCCATTTTGTGGAAATTTTGCGCTACTACTTTCCATCCCAAACCTGCAAGCTTTAAAGACTCATTCCAAGCATCATCAATTTTGATCAGAGCATGTGGTTGGAACCATCTGGGTACTAGAAGTCGGTCCCATTCCAAGTTGGCATGAGCCCCATTCTCGAGCAGTAGTAATATGTTTATCGCTGAAGACAAGGTTATTTCTCGCAGTCCATATGTACTACAGAATCCAGGGCGCCAGTTGTCCCTCAGTCACTTCGGTTGATGGTAGATTCGTCTTTGAGATTAGGCTGATCCATAGACTTCTTGAATCTATAGATTCATTGTATTACAAGTTAACCACAAATTATTTTTTTCAGGCATTTCGTGACAAACCGATTAGCTATAAAAATTAGTTTATAGGCAAAAAAGTAAACCGTAGCTATCTAGATTTTTTTTATTAGCGACAGTTAATCATTTTCAAACGACATGGCTAGAATTGCAAACATTTTTAAAACGAATCAATTTTATTAGAAAGAAAGTACAAAACATTTGAAAAAATCAGTTAAAACTGTAAAACTTATTATAGATCGTTTATGCATCATCATTTATCTCTATTTACACAGAATAAAAAAGAAATCTACCAGTGTTTCAAAAAAAAAAAACTACCAATTTCTGGGACTGCTATTATCACCATCAAATTTTAGACCCACAGCTGATCCAAAATCGTAAAGACAAAAGAAAATTAATTACATCTTTAACAAGAAACATTATCACATGGCCATCAAATCTAGCCGCCACTAACGGTAACGGCGTTGAGTGTTTTTCACACAAAAAAACTATTTGACAGGAAAAAATATATTCTTCTCATCTAAAATAATTAGAAATAGAGGCAAAGACAGATAAGTGAAAAGTCAAGCATCACTAGTCAACGTTTGATAAACCTCTTCTCTTTCTTCTTCTCCTTCGTTTCTCCTCCTTCTCACATATCTCTCTTTCTTCGTAAAGGTACCTCTTTCGCAATCTCTCTGGACTAGCTTCTCTCATGGCAGTAAGTCTCTTGAAACTACGATCTATGTAATTATTAATCAACTCCGATTTGCTAGATAAGAAAAATAGGAGTTTCCATATCTGTACTGACAAGGAAACTGCAAAGAGATCTTGTCTTGTTGCTATCTTGTTCTGTAATGGTCGTTATTCCGATTCTACCCTTTTGTTTGTTGAGCTGATTTGAATTGTTTTATTTTCATTATTATTGCTGCAAAGGAGCGTTCGAATGTTCCCAAGTTTGGAAACTGGGAAGGTGAGGAGAATGTTCCTTACACAGCCTACTTTGAGAAAGCGCGTAAAGGACGCGCTCCAGGCGGTAGAGTGACGAACCCGAACGACCCGGAATATAACTCGGATTCGCAGTCTCAAGCTCCTTCGAGAACCAGACCCGAGGAAGTTGACCCGGTTAGAAAGTCGCGTGAAGTGACGAGAAGCCGAGAAGAGAGCGAGTTGAAGCAGTTTGGTGGTGGTGGTGGTGATGGTAGTGGTTCATCAAACGAGAAAAGACAAGGAAGGTCTTCTCAGAACAATAGCTACGATAAGTCTCCGTTGCATAAGAATTCATATGATGGCACTGGAAGAACAAAGCCCAAACCAAACCTTAGAGCTGACGAAAGCGTAAGATCTTACTTCTGTTTGCTGCTTTTGTCTTCCATAGTTATTTGTCTAATTATCTAAGGTTTCTATTAGGGTTAAAGCATCGCATATCAAAAATTTAAGAGACCAATCCATTTATAACTAATTGGTTTTAAGTCAAAGTTAATAATAAACCTGAATTTAACATTGTATTAGAGCATATATCATAAACACCATAAACTTCTACGTAATTAATATATCCCTCTCGACCTGAGTATAATTGTCGTTTTTAATCCTCTCGACCGGGTATAAGTATCTTAAGTTCCGAGATTTTTGTCCAATAAAAACCATCGAGAGAGGATTAAAGATGAAATATCCATATCAAAAATTTAGGAATTAAGACTAATCCACTTATAACTAAATGGTTTTAATTTGGAAGTCCATAATACATCCGGATTTAACAGTTTCAAAATGTTTTTACAGCCTGAAAAAGTGACGGTGGTGCCAAAATTCGGTGATTGGGATGAGAATAATCCGGCGTCAGCTGATGGATACACACACATTTTCAACAAAGTCCGTGAAGAGAGAAGCACTGGAGCTAATAATGTGAGTGGATCTTCAAGAACGCCAACTCACCCGAACTCCCGTAATAGCCCTTCCAGCAGTTCCAAAGTAAGATACTCCCTCCTTCAAGCTCGTTGCTTCTCATTGATACATATTTTTTGTATATTCGTTATTGTTTTTTTTTCTGTAATTGACAGTGTTGCTGCTTTGGCTTTGGAGGAAAATGAATGGGAAAACGTGTTTGTTTCGGAACAATGTGTGTGTATAGTTATCGAGAAATATGTGTGATGTAATCTTAATGATCAAACGGTCGAGTAACTTTAGATGGAATAAGGCATATCAGTCACACTTGCATAAAACTTATACTATATCTTCTTTATGTATGTTTTGTGATTTTTCATTTTACTTTTGGTGTTTTCGTTCTACACATTCCAGTTTTGGACCTGCTAGCAGATCATTTCATCTTGGTACGGGCTCACCAATTTGGTTAACCGATTTAGCTGGAGACAGAGAAGAAAAAAGCAATTCATATAATTATGTTCATGAACCGAGTAAATTAATTAACATATCTATATTTGAAGTGTTTGGAGTCTTGTAGACTGGAGTATTCTTATTCTGATGGCAATCATGATCCGCCACTGGAGTATTTCCATAATGCTCTGTAGCTTTTTGTGCTTATCAAATATGTGTTTGAAGTATCTTTGTTTATAAACTTTTTGGGGAGACAAACCTTGGAACATCTTGATCCCAGGCTGATTTTTTTTTGTTCCCTTTTCCTTCAATCTTGCAGAACTTGGATCATCTTCCACCTTAATGAAGTACCTACTGTACTTGAAGGTTTCTTTCTACTGAATACTGATCATAACTAACTGGTAAAACATTAAGAAGTAACAATATATGTACTTCCAATGGCATTTCAATACTAAGAGTGGAGTAAAAAAAGAGGTGAAAAACAGCTGAAAATAAAATGATTGAAAAGAAGAATGAGAAAAGATGTAACCTAGTCGATGACTTATACTCTGTTTCTGTTTCTGTTTGTAAACTGTTAGGGATCTAGTCTACTTATCGATGTAACTTAGTCGCTTCTGTTTCTCCGGATAACCGGAAACCCCGTACCGATTTGCCTTTCTGGGTTGAAATCAATATATATATTAGAAAAAAAGAAGAAAAATAGAGTAATTAGTGTTATTCTAACAAAATTTCGAGTAAAAATAAGTGTTATTTCTCTGTCAAAACAGTAACAAGAGTAAAGATGAAAGAGATAACTTGGCTGAGTTGATAATCCCCGTTCACCTCAGCTTTTTTCTTTCCAATTAGTAAAAATGATTCTTTTCTTGGTTTGCGTGGCTCAGATTGAAGCAAATAAAGTTAAGTCAAAATTTTAAATTTGCAACAAATTAAAAACTTAACTCACTTAAAAAAAGAAGAAATGATTAAGTTGGATGGAGATTATATTTAGGTAAGGGCATATAACATATTAGTCTTTACATTCTAAAAAACTACCTCTAGAAATGTATCTAGATTGTAATAAAATTCTTCTGAATTGACCCAAAATGTAAAACAAATTAGAATTTAATATTAGGAAGGCTTGGGTCCATACAGAGGCTAACACCAATTAGAATTTAAATCAAATTAGAAAAAATCATATAAACAAAACATTAATTTAAGAATCATGAATAAAAAAAAACAAAAATGTATGACACAGACAGTTGGTTAATTGTATTTGCTTCTTTGACTTGTCGGAAGTGTCTGAAAAAAAAAGAAAAGAATGGACGTTAACTTTCAACGGACGGTCCAGATCACTCCCACTCCGTAGATGCGATCCACAAAGAATCCTTCCCTCCTTCAGCGCCAACGTCAATATTTTGGCGGTCGATCAAAAAACATTTCGAAATTTAAAGATTTTAACCCCCAAAACTTTTCAAACCATTTCAATCCCTGACGAAATATACACCTCAACCAGATCTTCATCTTCCTCACACATTCTCTCTCTCCTCTCTCTCTCCATCTTTGTTCATTTTGCTTGTTGTGATTCGCTCCAGAGACAACTCGAATCTCAGTTACTTTGTCTGTGTTTCTTCTCTCTCTCTCTCTCAATCCCTCAGAGAAAATTAGGGTTCGATTTAGGGCTTTTCTCTACACAATCCGAATCCAATTTCTGTGCGAAACCCAGTTTCACTAATATGGTGAGGATCCAGAAAGTAGAATCCTTTTACGCCAAGCTCCGCGAATCAGCCACTTCCTCCGATTCACACAACCCTCTTCTGATATTCCCTTCCTCATCCGACGTCGACTCGATCTGCGCCCTCAAGGTCATCACTCACATCCTCGAATCCGATTCGATTCAGTACTCGTGTTTCCCTGTCTCGTCGTTTCTCGAGATCCACAAGTACGCAGGTCCTGGGCTCTGTTCTTCCTTGGAGAGTCCTGTGACTATACTTTTGATTAATTGGGGTTGTCACCGTGATTTGAAGCTTGTTCTTAAGCTAGGTCCTAAGGCTCGTGTCTTTGTGGTGGATAGTCATAGGCCTATTCATTTGCATAACCTGAGCGATGGTAATGAGAGGGTTGTTGTTCTTCATACTGATGATGATGAGAGGCAAGCGGATTTAGCTTATGATTTTGATGTCTTGAAGTTGGCTAATGAGAGTTATCAGATGCGTCAAGAAAGTGTTGGTGTTGATGAAAGTGAAGACGAGGATGAAGAAGAGGAGGAGGAGGAGGAAGAGAGTGATGATGGTGATAGGCCAAGTAAGAGGAGGAAGATGGGTGATGATGGTGTGAAGCTTTTTAAGAAGCTAAAGAGAGATTACTACAAGATGGGGACTTTCCACGGGAAGCCATCTGGTTGCTTGCTCTTTGAGCTGTCTCATTTTTTAAGGAAGAACACTAACGAGTTGCTCTGGCTGGCTTGCGTTTCCTTGACTGATCAGTTCGTTCACGAGAGGCTAACCGACGAGAGATACCAAGCCGCGGTGATGGAGCTCGAGCAGCACATCAACAGCTCCGGGAACATAGATAAAGTCACTTCCGTTACTCTTAAAGACGGAACCAAGGTTCGAGCGCCAGACTGTTCGAGAATCTCGTACGAAGAGGAGCCTAGGCTTATGCTCCTGAGAGAGTGGAACTTGTTTGACTCCATGCTCTGCTCCTCGTACATAGCGACGAAGCTCAAGACTTGGAGTGATAACGGGATCAAGAAGCTGAAGCTTCTTCTAGCGCGTATGGGGTTCGCGCTCATCGAGTGCCAGCAGAAGTTTCCCTACATGAACAACGAGGTGAAGAGGAAAATGAAGCAAGAGTTTGATCGGTTTTTGCCTGAGTATGGTTTAAATGATTTCTACTACAGGAGTTTCTTGCGGCTTCATGGATACAGCTCAAGGGTCTCTGCTGCTGATGTTGTGTACGGTATCACAGCGCTTCTTGAGTCGTTTCTTGGTTCAGGTGGCTCTTCTGCTTCACAGCAGTTTGGAGAAGCTTATGATGCTTTGTCGTTGAACAATCTGGATAAGCTTCGGTCCGGGATGCAGCAAGCAATCAAGGTTCAAAGAGCGATTCTCAGACAAGGAAGTGCAGCAATCACCAAGACAGGATGCATCAGAAGTGGAAGGAAGTTCAGATGGGTGAAGGTTGAGGATTCTATTGACGCTAAGTATTTGGGATATCCTCAGGCTTTGACAAAGTTTTGTTACTTTCTGATGGATGCTTTGAGGGAGAAAGGAGCTAGGATGAAACCGATGCTATGTGCCTGCGCATCTCAAGAGCTAGGGAAGATACTTGTGGTTGGAGTTTGTGGGAAGCCGAGGCTTGGTGCGGTAAGAGGGAATGCGTTTGGTAATGCTTTTAGAAAAGCAGCTCAAGAGAGTAGAGCCGATTACTTTCATGAGCTGTTTGAGTCTTCGTGGATCGTCTTAGATGCTTCTGCTGTTAACTCTTTCATGGTTAGATTAACTGAGAAGCTTTGACACTCAAGGTATCTTTACTCTGTTTTTCTTTTACCAGTTCTCTGTTTTTTGTATTTTACTTATCTCACAATTGTTTGGAATTTTACGAGACTTTGTAATAGGCAGAATCTATTATCAAAATTATGTAATTTGTTTAATCAAATAACCAAAGAGGTTTATATGAAAATGATTGTTCCTTTGAGACAACCTTAGAAACTTGAGATATTAAAGCACATAAAACATTTGATCAAAAAAAAAAAAGCACATAAAACAATAAATTTTAAAGATTTCATTCTATAATACGATAAGACCCGCGCCTTGCGCGGGATTAAGTTATTATTTTTATTATATTTTGGAGAATGAAACAATAGTTTGGCTTCATTTGGATTAGGGGTGTTCAATCCGGATATCGGGTTGGTTTCGGTTCGGTTCGGTTTTTTTCGGTATTTCGGTTAGTAAAATATAACTACTATTCTAAATCAATATTTACTTTGACTTTAGTCTTTCACATACTTTTGAAAGATTTCAACTGGACGACTAAATTGATCAGCCAATCTTGTTGCTTTAAATCATTAGTATTTATATATATATATATTATTTAGTTTGAATATTTATTAAATAAAAATTCATATGCGTTATATTTTATGATCATTTGTAACTTATTATACCAAAAAAATAATCTATTGATCACAAAATTTTCAGAGTGGGAATATTCAAATTTCTAATAATATATAGACGTTTTGAAAAATTCAAAATATAACATATAAGAAAAAATATAAATGTTTTTATTATATATTTAATGTGATTTTTAATATCTTTCAATAATATAAAATTAAAAAAAAACTAAGATACCAAAATTGTTATCAAATATTTATTATTCATAATAATTAATTTTCATATATACGTGAATCATATTAGGTAATTTCGTAGCTTCTAATTAAGGAAAGTGCAAAAACAAATTTGGTAGATTATTTATCAATTTGATAGTTAGTTTAATAAAAAATATAATGTAAGTTAAGATGGTCCAACCTATTTTTCTAAGAATAGTATATTTTATATAGTCATTTATTAAATGAGAATTTATAATCATACAGTTCTATGATCATTAATATCATTTTATAACTGAATATTTAAATCATCGATAACAAAATTTTCAATGTGAAATCTTTAATAAGTTTATAATTTATAAATGTTTTTGAAAATTCATTGAAAGTTTTAATATTAAAATATTCATGTAATCTTATGGTATATAGTATAATCTATATATATATATGTGTTTTAAAATCATGTGTATCTTCTTATAATATTAAATAAAAGTTCATATTAATACAATTTTATGATCATTTGTAACTTATTATGACAAAAAAATAATATATTGATCACAAAATTTTCAGAGTGGGGATCTTCAAATTTCTAATAATTTATAGACGTTTTGAAAATTTTAAAATATAACATATAAGAAAAAATATAAATTTTTTTATTATATATTTAATGTGATTTTTAAATATCTTTTAATACTATAAAATTAAAAAAAAGAACTAAGATACAAAAATTGTTATCAAATATTTATTATTCATAATAATTAATTTTCACATATACGTTAATCATATTAGGTAATTTCGTAGCTTTTATTTAAGGAAAGTGCAAAACATTTTTTGGTACGTTATTTATCAATTCGATACTTAGTTTTATAAAAAGTGTAATATAAGTTAAGATGGACCAACATATTTTTCTAAAAATAGTATATTTTGTATAGTTATTTATTAAATAAGAATTTATAATCATACGGTTCTATGATCATTCATATCGTTTTATAACAAAATATTTAAATCATCGATAACAAAATTTTCAATCTGAAATCTTTAATAAGTTTATAATTTATAAATGTTTTTGAAAATTCATTGAAAGTTTTAATATTAAAATATTTATGTAATCTTATGGTATATAGTGTTTAATCTATATATATATATTTATTTTATTATTAAATGATATTTTTTACTCATATGGTTTTAAAATCATGTGTATCTTCTTATAATAAAAATATTAAACCATTGATCATTAATTTTTAACATAATAATTTTAATAGTTTTAGTCATTTATTGTCGTTTTTAAAAATTCAAAATATAACATATATGAAAAAATCTAAATTTTATTTTTATAGCAAATTTGATTGTTTAATTTATTTTAATAATATAAAATTAAACAAAAAAATGATGGAGGAGATATAAATTGTTATCAAATCTTTATTATTAAAATCATTAATTGTCATATATATATTAGTCATTTATGGTAATTCCGTAGGTTTTATTTAAGGAAAGAAAATATCATATCATATCATTATATCATATAGTTTGACCAATTTATGTATCTAACAACATATAAAAATCGAATGTGGACCTACTTATTTTTCAATTGAATGTAATTGACTACCTAATTGAGTGCCACCTATGCATTGGGGCCTCTTTTAATTAATACAAAATTGAGGTTACATCTTTTCAAATGTTCCTCAATTAATATATAGGGGATTCGAACATTTTGTGTTCTACATAGAACCCATGAAATAAAATAAAGAAGTTTTTTTTTATGTTAAATACAAATTATACAATGGTATGATTCGTATAGCACTATTTCTATTTACAATGTACTATTTCTATTTACTAATGTAGTAATCAATATAATATTTCTATTTACTGATGTAGTAAATCAATATGAAAACCACATGCATACATAATTGGAATCAAAGATTACACATACAGAAAAGTGCAATAGAAATCGAGAGAATAAAATACAACTTTGAAATGGTTGCTTGCTTTATTTAAAATATTAACCCTACATCTTCTTTCTCTTCAGTCCATTTTGTTTGGTTGCTTGATTTTATTCTTTGAGATTCTTCAACTTGGGTTACCAAATAAAAACAATTACTATACGTAAATCTCGTTTATTCATTCATCTGGATTATTTAATTAAAATAAATATTTTCCAGATTCAGAACATTACCTTTTTAACCAGTTCTGGTGCTTGTCCTTCTGCGTTTGCTTGGGCCAAAAATGTTTATGAACCACTCTGGTTTGTAAGAAACCAGTATGCATCCAACCGTAAATCAAAAGAAAATACCAGGTACGAAACCAACTGCAGCTGCTACCCAACTCAACACCTCTTCATGGTCTTCCTCTGGCTCCAGCGTTTCATGCCGTTGCGGAGTTGACATATTGGTGACTCTGCAGGCTTCATCAAGAGAAGGGCCGAAAAGTCCAGAGTTGTTCTCAAAAGAAGAGCAATCTTGCGTTCGAAACTGAGTGCCCCCTGGAACTAAACCCGCAAGGTGGTAATGAGAGAAGTTCATCCGTGAAAGGTACGAGAGACTTCCTAGCTCTTGTGGAATCCCTCCTGAAAGCTTGTTCTGGGAAACATCAAGCGACTCGAGCGCTGTCAGGTCCGCCAAAGATGATGGGATGTGTCCAGAGAAAGCATTGCTTGAGAAGTTTAGCACATGAAGCTCTTTCAATGGACATTGGAATCTCTCCTTCAAGTTTGTTTCCGGAGAAATCGATTGCAGTGTATATTTTCAGGGTACGTACCATCATAATCTTGTTCTTTTTATCATCATCACCATCATAATCTTGTTCTTCGTTTTTGTCAAGCGTGGACATTGCGGTCCAGCTGGCAAAGAAATCTGATGGCAACGTTCCACTGAAGTGATTGTGCGATATATCCATGATTCGGAGCTTGGCAAACCGAGTTTGGGTCCGTGGTGTATGCATTGGACCGTAGGACAAGAATTTGCAGATTTTGGAGAGAACTCAACCAAAACGGAAACGAGTCGTTGATTTTGTTGCTTTCCACATTGAAAACTTCAAGAGTAGGGGAGTGGATTAGAGATCTTGGAAGCTTCCCTACCAGCTGGTTATGACCGAAGTCAAGGGAGATTAGATTTCCGTATATGTTTTCTGGAAGACCTCCACTAAGACGATTTCGACGAAGGATGAGACGAGAGAGAGTACTCTTGAGATTTACCATACAACGAGGGATCGGGCCATTGAAGTTGTTGTTGGATAAATCGAGAGTGTCTAGAGAGTGCAAGAGTACATATGAACGAGGGAATGTTGCCCGTGAAATTTGTTATTGGAGGCGAAAAAGTAAGTCACCAATGGTTTCCACAGAGCTGATTTTGTTGGTACTTCAAAACCAGTGAAAGACACACGCGCAATATTCGCGTCCATAACCATGCAGGCACCTGACCTTTGATTTTGTTGTTGGAAATGTCAAGATAGATCATTCCAAGCTGTTGGCTTCTTAAAATCTCCGGAAACTCGGTGATACCGCAATCTGACAAATCCAAATCTTGTAAACACTCCAAACGTTGATTTGCGACTGAACTTTTGTTTGTGGTTGAAACATGATTCCCTGAGAGAACTAATCTAGAGATAGACTTGAGATACAAGGATAAGACTGCATTTAAGTCAATAGTAGTGGTGGTGTTCAAATGGGACATGTATAGCTGTCTGAGCCCCTTGATATGCGAGAACATACTAAAATCAACTGGGCCTTGGATGTTGAAATTGGAAATGCCAAGAGTTTGAAGGTTGGCTAATTTGGAAATGGATCTTGGGAAGGGCCCTCTCAAGTTATTGTTATCAAGGTGTAACACATCTAGTTTTGATGATGAAGATACGTTACCAATCTCAAGAGTACCACTGAAAAGGTTATCGCTCAAATAAATTTCAGTCACAGAAGGAATTGCGAAGAGAGCAGAAGGGGGAGTTCCAACGAAAGAGTTTACAGATGCATCAAAGTACTCCAAGTGGGAGAGTGAATTGATATTAGTGGGAAGTATGCCTGTGAACTGATTAAAGGAGATATCTAAAGATTAGTGCAATGGGAAAGTTGCCGCTCAGAGTATTGTCACTAAAACTCAAGCTGGTCAACTGGTTTAGACTACCAAAAAAAGATGGGATTTTCCCAACAAGTTTGTTGCCAAAGAAGCTGAGTGAGGTAAGATGAGAAAGTTTTACCATGGAAGATGGGATTTCACCATCAAAATAATTATGATCAAGGTCGAGAGTGGTAAGAAGAGAAAGCTTTCCAATTGAAAACGGAATTTTACCATCAAAATTGTTATCAGAGAGGCTAAGAGTGGTGAGATGCGGAAGGTTTTCAGTTAGAGATGAGATTTCACCCTTAAAATCATTATCAGAAAGGTCTAGAAAAGTGAGATGAGAAAGGTTTCCAATAGAAAAAGGAATCCCGCCACTGAAAAGATTATTTGAAAGATCAAGAAAAGTGAGATGAGAAAGGTTTCCAATTGAGGACAAGACTTCACCGCTCAAATTATTATATGAAAGGCTAAGACTGTTTAGAAAAGGAAGATTTTTCAGCTTTAAGAGACTAGTATTGGAATGAAACCAGCCATGGAGGCTGTAGCTAAGGTCTAGCTTGATCACTTGTCCGGACTTGGGATCGCACGTGATACCATCCCAATCACAGCAGTCCCTGTTATACCTCCATGACTTCATCGGTGGAGGAAAACTATCATGAGAGTTTGGAATTTCAAACTCATTCTTGAACTCAAGAAGTACATCCCTTTGTTCAGGACGACATAACTGTTTAGTAGGACCCGCATACGTATCTCCAAAATTAGAAATGAAGGAAAAGATAAAAGAAAGAGTAGTAAGCATGAGACTCATCGAGCTAGTGAAGGATTAGTGTATAGAGAAACCAAGGGGGAGTTTTTTTTTTGGCACAAGTTTGGAGAGTGAATTGATATCAAACTATTATAACTTTCTTTAATATCTATATAATGAAAAAGAAGAAAAAGGAAATTATGATGGTAATAAGATTTCAGTCCCGTCTCTTTATATAGATAATATAGCCTGTACTCTCCACCAAAGATAAAATCCAATCAGCTTGACTCACTAAGAGCATGAGCATTGGTGAACCCCACTTTGGGGTTCACCAATTTTTTTTAATATTTTTTTGTGGGCCCATAAACAGTTATGAACCCGAATTTGTTGTTTTCTGCATTAGTGAATTCGAAGAAAGAGTTCATAGGAATAAAATAATAATATTTTTTATTTTTTTTTTTAAATTTAAAATTATTCAGAATACATGAATAAAATATTAAAATATATTATAAAATTTATGAAAACATTTTATTCAACCTATGTTTTAGTTTTGGAGTTTAAGTTTTGGTTTTGAGATATGTTTTAATATTTTGGTTTGTGTTTTCAGATGTAGAAAAGCTATGTTAGAGTTTTGGAGTTTATGTTGTTTCTTAACTTAAATTCAATTCATAGAAACATTTTGTTCGATGATCAGTCTACGCATTCAACAAAGAAATTAAGTTCGAGAATGTTTAACTTAGCATAAAAGTTCACATAGAAAAACCATTCAAGTTTTACAAACCGAAATACATAAGTTGATAAGTTGCTAATGAAACAAAAAGAAACAAGTTAAGATGATAGAGAGGAAAGACCGCAAAAGAGCCATCTAATTTCGTGAGGTAGAAGCAATGCTACCTGTAGAAGAAGAGAACACAAGTTAAAGCAGAAGCAAAGTAGTAACATTGAAGATATAGACAACACAAACAAGTCAAATGAGAAGACTTACCATCGATTCTGCTGAAGTGCTTGATCAGTAGTTCAGTACACTCCTTCCTTTCCGGACATACACACAGTAATGGAGTTGTCGTCCCGTCTCCAACCACGTTGAACACAAACAAATCTCCGTTGGTGCATCTGTTATCACGACAGAACTTTCTCCACCCTCTGCTGATGTAATATGCGCCGTCTGATTCGCTAAATCCGAAGCGCGCAGTCCATGACTTTCCCTCCTTGTTGACAAGTTTGACCTCTTTGCATTGTTGGTTCAAAGCACCACACCTCATAGCTTCCACAGGAAGAAACTACAAACACATACATAACATCAGCCAAGAAACAGTACTAGAAACAAATAAATAACTAAATTTTACTCACCATTTTGTCGTCCTTTTGATTTGTAGCAGTAACCTCAGCCAAGAAGCAATAGTCGTATGAAAAAGTAGGAGCATCATCCGCGTCGGCTTCTTCCTTAACGATGTGAGGATGTGTATACTGAATCTCACAACAGCTAGGACCAAAAGGAGTCACATGAAAGACCATGTCTCCTTCGTGTTTGAAGATGACAATGCACCGATTCGAAGATCATGTGCTTCGGTGAACTCTTTCCAACCTTTGGTGAGTGTCCTGCCTTCTCGGATCACCTCCCAAATTTGATCCGAAGCGTCCGATCTTAGCTTCCATGGTTTATTGATCTCAGCCCCTTGTATGTGTTTTGAGTAGAAGTCAAGTGGTATTGCCACGCCACTGTGAAAACCAGGAAGAAGAGGCTTGAAGAAATGAGGTTCTCGGGGAGTTTCCATCTGCAACAATCGAGTTCCAATTACATGTAAGAAACAAAGAAGATGAGAAAGACATGTCCCGGTTCAGTCAAAACCGGAATCATCCAAATTATTCTCTACCGCTATTACATGAGTGGCTCGATGGAAGCAATCCATCGCCTAAAGTATGGTCCTATTATCGTATGGTCAAGGTAACAACGACTCTATTCCGACTAGAAATCTAACCAAGAACCAACGAGTTTACGCTTTGGTCATTACTACGAGCCACTACTTAGTTACTAACTGAAGTGAATATAACCTCTAAACCCCTCTATCGATTTGAAATTTCACAGAAACTAACCCTAATGAAACGAGCATGCCGATTTACATCAATTAATCGAAAACCCTCTATCGATTTTGAAACCCTCAAACAAAAAATCCCCAAATCGATTTAAAACCGAAACACAAAAAGATGGAGAGGAGGTGGAGAATTCTACCGTTCAACTCAATACTCACCTAAGAGGTGGAGAAGAGAAACCAGAGTGGATTTGCTGGAGAATACCGCCGGAGATGGAGGTCGCACAGAGAATCGCCTCAGAGAGAAAAAAACCCTAGCTTTTACGGAGATGAGAGAAATGAATCAAGACGCCGAGACCCTTCTTTCTCTCTCGCCAACGCGGAAAGGAGAAGCCACTGAGAGGAGGACACGTGGCTTGAACCCGCCCCTTACGAGTTCAACCGTAAGGCCCGGTTCGGCGAAACAAACCCTTTTTTTATGTGTTTTTAATCAATTGGGCCTATGAACTCGAGCCCGTGAACCCCGCATGATACCTCAATGCGCATGCTCTAACTAGTCTTTCTACCAAGTCGCTCTTGACATTGACAGCAAGGCCGGCCGGTTAAAGTCTTTTTGTTAAACAGTCGCTTCTGAGCGTTTTGGTAAATTTTTTTTTTTTTGAAGCGTACGTTTTGGTAAATTATAAGTTAACATATTCCACAATATAGAATAAGGGTTTCTCTCAAACATGACTCAAAAGTTGTGGTAAAACACGAAAATAACCTTTTATAAAAAAATTATTTGTTCTATTCATCTTAAAAGTTTTAATTATTTACAAAAATGACAATTTTTTTTATAAGATAGTTTGTTTTACCCATGCATCTTCATCACTTATTTATCAAATTGACATCCCATATATATATTAAAAAAAACATTGTCATTTAATATGTTCACATTATGTTTACCATGTGACAGCTTCACAATTTGAGAATGAGTTCACTGACATGTGCACGTGCATAAAGCTTTTCATCCAAACTCTACATAAATGTGTTAACACTATATATTATTGTATATTTTTTTAATATAAACTCACATGCATGGCTCTACGGGTTGTACAAAAGTTTTACATAGAAAAATAATTTGCAAAAAAATCACTAATGTCAAGGCTTACTTTATTTTTATTTTAAAATTTTTATTTTTATGTATTATTTTGAACAAAAATATATTTTAATGTTAATTAATAGTATCTTTATATATTTATCAACCACCTTTATATATTTTTATATACACATACATGTAAGGGTGGACACGAATCAGATATCCAAGGTTTTGGAAGTATTCGCAATCTGATCCGTTTCGTCCGAATAATCAATTATCCGATTCGATTTGATTCGTAGCCATCCGGATATATGGTGTCCCGAATATCCGAAAGACAAGATTTTTAACCAGATATTCGATTTGATTAGTAAAAATAAATAAATTAATTAAAAATAATAAAAAATCTAAATAATATAAACTAAAAAAATTATTTACTTTTTTTTAACACTAATAACTAATTTAATAAACTTAGTAAATTAAATATATTGTAAAATTTATGTGAAATATATTATTTATATAACTTATATATAATTCATTAAATATATGTATATATATGCATGTAACGGATCGGATCGGATATCCGTTTCTAAAAATATTAATATTTGTGATTTGGTTCTTTTTTACGGATATTGTATATTAGTATTTGCTATGCTTCATAGAGTTCCAGATATCCAGATTTTTTGTTCGAATCGAAAAGGATAACTAATCGAATCAAAATTTATGGATTTTTTACCCAGTCCTATATACACGTGCACGTTGATGTGAGTACCTATATAACTAAATACTCACTACAAGTGAGGGTTCTAATTCTCTTGGAGGCTGGAATATTCTTTTTATTGTTTCTTACATGTAATGAAATGATTTTTTTTAGTAATTTTTTTTTTTCTTTTTCTTCAATTATTATCTAGATTGATTTGATTTTTCATGCATTTAGAAATTATATTATGAAACCATTGGTTGACTTCATGACTGTCTAAAATTTATATAATATGAAACCAAACAAATAATAATAGTTTTTGGTTATCATTGAAAAAACTAAAAACCTCGAGTATTTTAACTGAATAAATAAAATAAATATTGATTTAAAATGATAGTTATAGTTTAGTAGATTAAAAACTAAAAAAGAAACCTAAAATTTAATCGATATCCAAATTAAACAGACCTAATGTCTTCTCATTTTAAAAATTAACGAAATTAATAATTTTATCCGCGCAAGGTGCAGATTATTACCTAGTTGTTATTAATACAACAACCACCATTAACAACCAAAACCAAACTCTAAATGCACTTAAAATAAACATCTATTTTCAGATCTCATTTGTTACACACACAAACTATTCCTCCTCCACTTTCTCTTTTATTTCATCCCAAAACCCTAACTTTTCAATTTTGAAATTTATAAATTTATAAATTTATCGAAGTTATTTAAGTTCATGGTTCATGGTTCAATAACGAATGGGTATCTTTCGTTAAGGAGCTACGTGTGCTTGGACTTGGAGAAGTTAAGCATAAACTCTCACTGGATGTAGTTATAATATCTGATTTTTACTGAAATTGACTTTTTTGTAGTCTTCTAATTCACAGTAAAAATTCATTAGAAATTTTTTTTCCCTCTTAAATATTAGTTTTAGTAAACCTCTTTGATGAAGTCTTCTTGAGAAGTATGTTTTTTTTTCTTCAAACGGCTATTCTATTACTCAAGCTTGAACAACCAATGTAATACAATTTCCTATGGAAGGATCTCGCTATTTTAGCTAGTGAATCAGACAACACATTTCCCTGACGAGGTACAAAAACAATCGAAAACTCCATGAATCTTGCTTTCAACTTCAAAAACTTCTCCAGCTCAGTAGAGAAGCTCGGCCATGCTTCCGGGTCTTTGGTCATCGCGATTAATTCCTTGCAGTCAGTCCCAAAAAATTGACATGTCGATACCTGTATCACACACTCCATTGCCCACAGTAAAGCTTCCAGTTCATAATGCAGTGGTGAAATTCAACGTCATTGATTTCTTGCTCCCAATAGCTGCAACGCTCCACTTGAACTTACCCATGTCCACCCATAACCGCTAAAGAGTGCATCACGTGTCCATGACCCATCTATTATGCATCGTTCGGAGGCTGGAGTCCCTACTGTAATTTGTTCTCCTATGATTTCGTCTGGTCTTTGATTTGCGTCAAATCAAGCTTGGCATTCAGATTCAGCTTCTTGAGAAGTATGCTAATGAAGTCAGATATATAGTCTTTAGATTCTCGAAAACATGCATTTCCAAAAAAATTTAAAATAGTATCAAAACAGAGATAACTTCAAAAATCTTATTAAACTTAAATAAGAATAAAAAACTACCAAGAATTAATATATATTTTTAATTGAATCTAACACAGAAAAACATTAATATATTTTATAATGTTTGAAACTGGAACTTTTTACAGCTAAAATAGTAACAATACGTATATAATCACAATGATTTTTTTTTCTTGTTTTAATACATACAAAACAAACAAATATATCAAAAATGTAGTGATCTATATCTTTATATTTTTAGAGAGAAAGATAAACTATGAAAAATACTATTTTAAGCTAAAACTGGTAAGAAAACAAATCATATTAAGTTGAATCTATAACTCATTCAGAATTAACAAAAACACAAAATAATTGGTGAAAATTATAAAATATTACCAATTTTAATAGTTTGCATAGTAGTCTATAAGTCTACTAATGCATTACAATTTAGCAGAATTCTGGAGAAGCCTGCTTATGAAGTTTTCTTACGAAGTTTAGTCTGATATATTTTTCTCAAATATGAAAAATCTGCATATAAAAAAATGTGAAAATGACTTTAAAGCAAAGATAAACATAAAAAGTAACTTTTATACTTAAAACAATAAACAAAACATACACATTGAGTTGAATCTATAGTTTTATTCGAAGATCTGATATTCATAGATCTACCTTTCTAAGAGAGAAGATGAAAATCATGGAATGACAAATACGAGATGAAAACTTGATATAGATTTTGGTACCTTCAAATTTAAAGAAATTATAAAGAGGTTTTAGAGTTTTAGAGCGAGATAAATAATTATATTTTTGGTTCCAGTCATCTGAGAGAAAGAGCGAGAGAATGCGTAAATTTTCTTTATATAAAGAGATAAATAAAAGTATAATATATAATTTTAGATATAAGAGTTTAATATATGTTAATAATTTTATTTTTTTGTATAAAATTTTATATATTCTACTAATTTTAAAATGTTAAAATCATAAATAGTTATTTAAATAAAAATCATTTAAAATAGGTTTATTTTTTGTTTATAATTAAATTTAGTTAAAATTAATTTGTAATATCGTTATATTACTAATTACGAAACTAATTAATGTATTATTTATAAAAAAAATATTTAAAAATGTTAGTAAAATTGTGTTAGATTTTGTATCAACATATTTTGTTATGAATAAAATAAAAATAAAATTGATTTATTATTTATATCTGTACTAATTATTAAGATTTTTAGAATGTTATATAATTGACTGATTGCTGAAATAATCAAATATGTCATATCAATAATAGATAAAAATGTGTGAGTCTATTTTAATAGAATATATGATATTTATTATACAGTCTAGTTAAGCAGATGGCCGTCTAGTTTGGTTGCTTCCTCTCCAAGCTGATGTATCCTTTGAAGGTTCGAGTTCTGCACGTATGTCTTTGTGCTTCGATTTCTTACCCAAGCTTATTCTGCTCGGTCTACAAAATGAGTGGCCAGATCTTTATCATTATGGATAAGAAAGAAAATAAACAAATCTTTTTTTGTTTTGTCAGCTGTAAATTTCTCTTAAACATTCAGAGATCAAGAGTTCATTACAACACATCAACCATCTTATACTAAGATGAGTTGATCATACAAAACACAAAACTACCATAAATCTTTAAAACACTAAGCCGGACACAAACCGGAGCCATTAGCCGGACATTCCAGGACACATTAAACCAGACCTAACCATAGACTTAAAATAGATTAACTTCACTCGACATCACATTGAGTACGCGAAAATAAACAAATCAAGTATGCGTGTTTTCATTATACAATATATTCAGTGGTTTAGAAAGAAAGAAGCATTTTAGACCACTTTACGAAGATAAAATCAGCTTGACTCACTAATTAGTCTTTCAACCAAGTCCGTCTTGACGTTGGACAGAGAGGTTGGCTGATAAAAGTCTCTGTGTTGAATAGTCGCTTCTATGCGTTATTATTGAAATCTCATTTTCCAAACCAAATTATAATCTAACAATAACATCAACTCAGCTTTGATTAAAATTAGGGTTGATGTACTAAATCTCTGTTCAGAAACTCGATAGAGGGAACGCGTGTCTACCGAATTAACGGAAAATTGAAAAATTAATAGAAGAATATTCGGGGACTTTTTGACGTCAAAATGAGTTACGGGACTTTTAAAAATATGATATATATTGTATCTGATAGTATGTTTCGTAATCAAAATAAATATGTCGTGGTATTCCAGCGGTCGATTAAGTTATATATTGTTATTTGTACGGCCGACTGGTTACACCGCACGGTTGCGGAAGTTTCCGGAAGCAGATGGTTGCGATTTAAATCGATTTTAAGAAATTTGTACAATTAGTACTGCGGTTAGAAATTGATTCGTTTACGGGATACTTATGACTGGTTAACCATCAAATACAACATCGGTTAAATAATAAACTAAAAGTATTTACATTTTATATAATTATAAAATATTAAACATCATAATAATATAATAAATATAAAAATTATATTTATAAAATTATATTTTAAATTTTTTGAAAATTATAGAAAATATTTTTATCGTAAATTTAAAATATAACAGATATATTTTAGTATTTCTATTATTTCAATTTAAAATATTTTTTTATTTTTTTTGTATTTATATTGTTTTTTTAAAAGAAAAAAATGTACCTTCCCGCAACCGCCCGCAACCGCAAACGATAGCTGGAACCATCTGTTAAATTTAAGAGGTTTGGAGTGGTTTGCAAATCACCAACAACCGCTAACAACCGCAAAAGCTGCGTTTGAGGATGGTAGTGGTTGTTGGCGTTTTGCAACAATCACTCAAACCGCTTTAAATCGCTTCAAACCGCTTGAAACCTCATAAATTCAAAAGTTGGTTCCAGCTAGCGGTTGCGGACGGTTGCACGCGGTTGCTGGAGGATAATTTTTTTCCTTTTTTTAAACAATATAAATATAAATACAAAAATAAAAATATTGAATCAAAATACTAAAATATATCTATTATATTTTAATTAATATTATAAAATTTTAAAATAAAAATATTTTCTATAATTTTTAAAATTTTTGAAACTATAACTTTCTAAATATAATTTTTATATTTATTAAATATTATGATTTTGATATTTTATAATTTTATAAAATATAAATATTGTTAATTTATTATTTAACCGATGTTGTATTTGGTAGTTAACCATACATAAGTATCTCGCAAACGCCCAATTTCTAACCGCGGTTGCAGTCGTACAAATCTATTAAAACCGCTAAAAACCGCAACCACCCGCATCCGTAAACTTTTGCAACTGCGCAACTTCTGTGTTTGAACCAATCAGACCCTAAAGAGAGTGGTATTGGATTCATAAAATTTGATTGGATTTGAAAGAATTCATAAATAAGAATTTTTGCAGTAATTTACAAGATTTGATGAGATTTTAATGTATTAATCTAATTTTTATGTTTATTTTTTTCTTATGGATTTTAAAGCAATATACATAATCTAATAGAATATTAATTTCTCTAAATTCTAAGAAAATTTTGGATCTTTGTATATTTAAAAAGTTAGTGAAAATTATTTTAATCCTAAAACTGAAAGAAAAAATAACAATTCCTACTAAACAGTTTATGGATTGTAGCATTTTTTAAAAGCCATAATACTAATAAATAAAATATATGGATCATCTAAACCAATATCATTTTTCCACATATTTTCTGCCATAGTTTTCTCCAAGTATTTGTATTTACTTTGTCTTGCTCTTGCATTCCTAAATGCTCTTCTCGAACAACTTGATTGGCAGCAGTTGCATTTTGTTGAGTACGTCAGTATGAAATTCACCAACATCTTATCAGCATTCTTTATGAAGAATGTTATGCAATGCTTGCACATGCTAATACTAATCCAACTTGTTTTTTGCAAAAAAAATTAGGTGCAGATTTATAAATCGCAAACCTCAATTTAAACATTCTAAATTTTGTTTATATCATACTTTCAAACTAGCATGGTGAAGATTGAATAATTCAAATCCAGTGTTACGATCACGTCCTTGGCCAGCAAATTCTTGTAGATGGTTTCAAACACCACAAAATGGAAAAAAAAATTGACTTGATTTTCAAATCCGCAATCAACTAGATATAAATTACCTAAAGTTTAAATGATAAATATTTTCTACTTTTTAAACATTTATTTTATTAATAAACTTTAAATGTTTAAATTTTGGTACTTGAAAATTGTTTGTTCACCTAGTTAAAGCATCATTTAATATTTTTGAATTGTGTGCTAAACCCTTCCATCCACTAACTAAGAACATACTTATTTTGTTCCCAAAAGAATGATTTTTTAGAGTATTCACGAATATTCACATTATGTGATATTGCTTTTTGTCGATTAGGATAACTTGCCACCTAGTGTCCAACTATTTTTGTAGGTATATGTGTACCATCTAGCTCCCATACACAATTCTGAAATAAATTCAAAAGAAATGAAATGTTAATAAGATTAAAATAACAAAAACTGAATTTAAAAACGGATGAAATAATATACCTTAAAGTATTGATAAACCATGTACTTTCTCTAATTTTGATAGGAACTAAACCATTTGGCTTGGGGCCATGACAAGTAAAGCTTTCAAAACACGATTAAACCTAGTGTTTATTGCAAACTTAGACGCAGCTCAAGGGCCTCTGTCGCTGATGTTGTGTACGGTATTACAGCACTTCTTGAATCGTTTCTTAGCTCAGGTGGCTCATCTGCTTCACAACAGTTTGGAGAAGCTTATGATGCTTTGTCATTGAACAATCTTAGATAAACTGCGTACCGGGATGCAATAAGCAATCAAAGTTCAAAGAGCGATTCTAAGACAAGGAAGTCCTGCAATCACCAAAACTGGATGCATCAGAAGTGGAAGGAAGTTCAGATGGATGAAGGTTGAGAATTCCATCGACGCTAAGTATTTGGGATATCCTCAGGCTTTGACCAAATTTTGCTACTTTCTAATGGATACTTTGAGGGAGAAATGAGCTAGGATGAAACGGATGCTATGCGCTTGCGCATCTCAGCAGCCAGGGAAGATACTTGTGGTTGGAGTTTGTGGGAAGTCGAGACTTGGTGCGGTAAGAGGGAATGCGTTCGGTAATGCTTTTAGAAAAGCAGCTCAAAAGAGTAGAGCTGATTACTTTTACGAGCTGTTTGAATC
Organism: Brassica napus; assembly: GCF_020379485.1. NCBI lineage: Eukaryota > Viridiplantae > Streptophyta > Magnoliopsida > Brassicales > Brassicaceae > Brassica > Brassica napus. Next base: position 20,358,768 of record NC_063436.1, read on the forward strand.
TTCGTGGATCATCTTAGATGCTTCTGCTGTTAACTCTTTCATGATTAGATTAACTGAGAACCTTTGACATATGACTCTCAACTCTCAAGGTATCTTTTTGTTATTCAACTCCGAGTGTTTTTCTTTTACCAGTTTACAGTTTATTTATCTCACATTGTTTGGAAATTTACGAGAGTTTGTAATAGGCAGAATCTGTTATCAATTATGTAACTTGTTTAATCAAATAACCATAGGGGTTTATGTGAAATTTGATTCGTATGGTGTTACTAAAAAATGAGACAACCTTAGAAACTTGAGCAAAATGGCTTAGAGATTGTCTATCTGGAGGGGTTCTATCTCCACAGGGTTGTCCCGCGGTTGATCTCCTGACCATCTCCAGACAACCTTAGGAGATGTAAGAACCGGCTATCATTTGGCCCCTGTGTGCCTGATGTTGCAGAGCTATTGGTCCCACCAATCTCTGAGGTGGTGGTGGTGAGTGAGTCCAGAGTTATGACCTGAAGTTCGTGGGCGTCTACAATATCTAGAGAAATGCTCTGCCGTTAACAGGAAACAAATTTATACGATTACTACTGAAAACCTGGTGATATTTAGTAAGAAACAAAATCATACGATTACTTTATATAGTAAGAAGATTTGTTGTTCAAAAATTAAAAAGTAAGAAGACTAAGTTTTAATTTAATTTAAGAAAATAGCTTTCCCTACAAATTATATATTATTGCTACTGTTGATTTTTATTTTCATATATGTGGGCAATGTCAACTTGAATGACCTAAGTATTCTCAATCCCTACAAAAAGTAGAAATAAGTATTTTTTTTTCAAATATAATCTACCGATTTCATCGATTTTGTTGAATTGGCCACACCATACGTTTATAATCGATTTCATCGACTTCATAAAAGATCTATTTTTAGTGTGTGTTCAGTATATATATGATATGTATGGACAACGAAAAAAAACATATTCTTTTCACGAGATTGATAAAGAATAACATAAAGTTTTACACATAACAAAAACAATCTTTTTATCAATTTCTTAAATCATGAAGTATGCTATTTCAGTTGTTCTTTTGTGCGTTCTCATGTCTCACGTTTCGAACATTGTCAAAGGTAATATATTATTTATTATTTTCATTTGATTCTATATCTGAAAATTGTGAAATTATTGACTATTCCTATAAACAAAGTTGGCGTTGAACAAAAAAGCAAATTACAATTTGATTATCTTTTTTTTTTTGAAAGAACAATCTGATTATCTTATCAATCATTATTTAGCCAATGATTTTATCAAATATTAACTTTATTTTGTTTATTTTTGTTGGTCTCGGGAAAATTATTAAAGTGAATAGCCTAGACCCTATGTGTAAATGGTATCGTCGAGTTCCTGGAAAATGCAGCCCTGATGGAAACAAGAAGTGCCATGTCGAAGTACAGCGACCACAAGAACAAGTAAATCAACAATTTGAGCGTTGCGAGTGTACAAACAAAATTGTTGGGCAGAAAGACCATCATGACTGCAATTGTTTTGTTAAGCCTCCTTGTCGTTAAACCTAAAGACAACAAGACTGCTTTTGTTATACAAAACCTCTTTGTCCATAATACACTACTAGAGATTGACCCGCACGCCCGTGCGGGTGTTAATTTTTACGGTTTTATAAATTATTCGTTATTTTATCATTAGTGTTATATATTTAAGATGTGTCGTCGTATAACTAATTGTATTCAAAATATTTGGATTGAATCGGGTAATAAGATTATTTTTGGTACAAATATACACTCTTTTCAGATACATTGGTTAATTAAATATTTTTATATTTCTACACATCAAAATCAAAATCATTCAGACCCGAGAGGATCCAACTCAAGCATCATACATAAATTTATAATATCCAAGTGGCGCCTAATTTAAAAATCCAAAAAAATTAATCCCGAAAGAAACAACTTGTACCTCAATGAGTATCCGAATGTCCATACTTAACTGATTTTGCAAATAGATTAAAAAGGAAACTCTTTCTATATATTTGGCAAAAATAAGAAAAATAGAAAGAATTTTTTATTTAATAAAATAGTTATATGAAGTGAAACATTAAGTGACAATAAATGTAATACTTTTTAATTATTTTGATTTAAATTATTATCTTGTTCATATAAACTATGCCTTTGAATTATGTGTTTTGCTATGTAATTTTTCACCAATTGGAACTAAGACAAAATAAAGTTTTAGTAAAACATATTAAACCAAACTATTAACCATATGCAAAACTCGGTTATCTTACATTTTTATTTTTTTATAATTGCACAAAGTTAATATTGATTAACTAATAAATAAAAATCTACATTATTACTTTTACGGTAAATATAATTAATGATGTGATATATTGTTAAAGTAATATAATTAATGAAATTACTAAAATAAAACTATACTTATATTTTTATACATTAATATTTGTTTTTCATAATTAGTGTTTTATATTTTAGATATGTCGTAATATAACTAATTGTATTCAAAAGATTCGGATCGAATCAGATAATATGGTTATTTTTGGTACAAATATCCAAACCCGTTTCAAATACATTGGTTATTTAGATATTTTAGGGTCATATACATCAGAACCAAACTCATCCAGACTCAAAAGGATTCAACTCAAAACCTACACATAAATTTATAATATTCAAGGAGTGAGTAATTTTAAAACAAAATAAAACGATACCCGAAAGGAACGACTCGTACCTAAGTGGATATTTAGTGTTCATGCCTAACTGATTTTATAAACTAATATAAATGATATTTTTTATGTGTTTTGCTAAATTAAGTGAAACTGAAAGAGTTTTTTTTTTATTTAGTAAGCAATTATATTGAGTGAAAAATTATATGACAATGAATGTAATTCATTTTTATTATTTTGATTTAAGTTATGATTTTATTCACTAAACATGTTTTTGAATTATGTTTTTGGCTACGTAATTTTCCACTGATTGAAAAAAAAATGTTATAGTAAAACAAATTAAAACAAACGTTTAACCTTATGCAAAACTCAGTTATTTTACTTTTTTGATTTTATAATTGACACAAAACTAATATTGATTAACTACTAAATAAAATCTATACTATTATTATTATGGTAATATAATTAATGATGTGAAATATTGTTAAGACAATATAATTAATATGAGTGAAATATGGAAATACAATTAATGTAGTACTGCTATCTTCGTTTCCAAACAATTTTCAGTTATAGTACTATTCATGTTTCCAAACATTACTAAAGTGTACTTCAGTTTTAATAATATAGATTACAAATAAAATATATTTACCAATAAATAAGAGAGGTGAGTTTTTATGCTTATATATAGTCGAAAATATATTGTCAGTCTATATTATTCTAAATGTATATTTTGACTATAGGAACTAACAAATTTATGAATTAATTATTAAAAAATATTTGTATTGCAGAAAGATATTTTTCAGTTTATCTAATATTTTTATATCATCTTTCCATTCCGTTGAAGATTGTATAATCCATTTAATAATTTTTCAAAAACAGATATTACAAAACAAATAGAGATAATAAAAAAAAGCGATATGAAAATCTATTATAATAATTTTTTTTCTCCCTTCTTAGATAGCCAACTCAACAAAAGATATACTAAATTTTGATATATGCTATAAATTTTTAAAATTGAATAAATTGTCTTATATTATTCATCTTCTTAATTTTTAAATCAAATTTATTAAAAAACATTTAATAACCAATAAATACTTTACAAAGTAATACTCTATAAACAATTTAACCAAAATTTTTACATCAATAATTATATTCACATCAATTATTATTGTATTTAACTGAATGTGTAAACGAAAAAAATCTTATGTCATGAATTCCAAAAATCTCTTCAAGCACAAATTCGAAATTGATATAAAAATTAAAAACAGAATATTTGTATAATCCAAAAAGAGACGCAATATAAAATAAGAAAAATATACCAAAAGATCTACACCTTCAAAATGAAAATAGTATCAACAATCTTATTATGAATTTAGTTTACGCAACAAGACTAAAACCGAATATTATAGTATTAAATAATTTAACATAAAATAAAAAATAAAAAAAACTCAGACATAATAAATAATAAAACATCTCAAACTAAAATAAGTGTTAGCAAAATATATACTCAAAACAAATTCCATGCGTGAATCTCAGACCAACTATTAGAGAAAATTACTAACAAATTTAAAAACTAATATATAAGATGGAAAAATAATCCATGATTATATATTGAATTTAAACGGTAATTTCGAGCAATTTTATTTTACTTACCTTTATAATAAAATAGAACAAAAAATCAAAATATAAGATCATTACATTTAGTTTAAAAGACAAATTACAAGCATGTGATTTCTTACAAGAACAACAAAAATAAAATACTCAAAATTTAATATTATTTTTAGTTGCAAGTATCTAATTTTTTAAATATATATATGTATATATATATATATATATTACAATTAAATATTATTTTATTGTTTTTTATTTGCTCATCTTTGTTTCTAATAAAGGAGGGTTATTAGATAAATAGAGCCACAAAGATGTGAAAGAATGCTGACAAAAAAAATGTGAAAGAATGGATTACATCAACACCGGAGCAAACAACATCTACAACGAGAATCCATAGCTCTGGAAAATGAAAACGTCCTCCAACAGTGTGGGTCATATGCAATTATGATGCATCCCACCATCAAGGAATCAACTATTCAGGCGTGGGTTTGATCATTCGTAATAGTAATATAATGGTGCGTTCATGGAGTGTGGAATGGGAGAATTTCAGGGAAGAGAAACTGCAGCACAAGCAAAATTGACAGCTTTTGTATGTGATATGCAAGCATGTTGGGCGTAAGGATATACTAATGTGGTATTTGAAGTGGACAATGAAACAATCAACAACATCCTCAGCTGTGCATATAGTCAGTTCAATCATTACATATATAAGATACAGTCCTGGCAGGGCCGGCTCAAGAGATTTATGGGTTTTAGTGCAAAAAAATATTTGTAGACCCTTAAAATTAATATTGACTTAAACTTTTCAATAAATATATTTTTAAAACAAATATTGTAAGTAATTATTTCTAATTTTTTTGATAAAAACAGAAATTTATATAAAATATTTTAGGCCTTTTATAAATATATAGTTAACATATAATTTACATGTATTTAAAAAAAAACTGGATTTTTAACTATAAAGAAATAGGGAGACATCAGATTAGATTCAAGGCGATTGCACTGTTTACACCCATTAAACCGGTCATGGTTGCTGGCATAGTCATTTTTCTCAGGTTTCTTTCAACTTCAAAAACAGATCAAGTAATTGTTGTGCAGATCTTCTCGCACGTAAAGCTATTGTATCACATATGCCATGGAGCATATTCCATAATGCCCCGACATCTCAATGAACCTCTCATGCCTGCTCGAACCTCTCATGCCTGCTCATTCGGTCCATGGATCCCATTCTGACGGATGTTGCGTTAATTTTTTGGAGGCTGAAAAGTGTTATTTGCTAACTATGTAATCACCACATGACAGTTCTCCGTGTTTTGGCCTCACTCACACTATACCTCATCCATCTTTTCGCTACTTCAGATAAAGCACGTTTAACCTTAGAATTGCAAACTGATATGTGACCATAAAAGTAAGTGCACTTTGATGACATATGTAGCCAAATCAATTATATTAAACCTTTTCATATACCAACAAACCGGGATGTTATATTTCCATTGTACTCCTTCCTTTCTAAAGACATTTGTAATATCGGATGTTGATAGTTAATAAAATGATTAGTCGAGGATTATTAGATGCTACTTAACAATTTCTATGAATCCAGTCATGAAGCTATTGTGAACCAATAATAAAGACATGATACTTTGGCCATTCAGAAGACTTAGATAATGCTTCCTAGACAGATTTTGAATCAACCGGAACTATCACATTGTTAAGTATAATTTCTGGAAAACTTTGGAGAACATAGACCGTATTGTATGCTTTTGGTAATGCATTTAGAAAAGCAGTTCAAGAGAGTAGAGCTGATTACTTCCATGAGCTGTTTGAGTCTTCATGGATCGTCTTAGATGCTTCTGCGGCTAACTCTTTCATGATTAGATTAACTGAGAAGCTTTGACATAGGACTCTGAAAGTATCTTTACTCTGTTTTTCTTTTACCAATTCTCTGTTTTCTATTTATTTATCTCACATTGTTTGGAATTTTATGAGACTTTGTAATAGGCAGAATCTGTTATCAATCATGTAACTTGTTTAATCAAATAACCAAAGAGGTTTATGTGAAAATGATTGGTCCCTTGACTCGTATGGTGTTATTAAAATGGCTTAGAGATTGTCTCTCTGGAGGGCTTCTTTCTCCACAGGGTTGTTCCACGGTTGATCTCCTGACCATCTCCAGACAACCTTAGGAGATGTAAGAACTGGCTATCGTTGTGGCTTTGTGTGCCTGATGTTGCAGAGCCATTCTTTGAGGTGGTGAGTGAATCCACCACATCGTCTTGCTGACATTCTCCTCTGTAATCCAGAGTTATGACCTGAAGTTCGTGCGTGTCTACAATCTCTTGAGGTATGCTCTGCCGTTAACAGGAAACAAAGTTATATGATTATTACTAAAGTTGTTATTTTGAAAAGAACCTGATGACACTAACCTCAAGAAGCCATCCAATATAGGTGACATTATTGACATGATGGTTCATGTCGAGATCAGCTCGTCTTGGCTGCAAAGAAACATGATTATAAAGTCCTTTTTGGAATGTTGGGTCCTACAAAGAATCTTATTGTTCTATTTTATACCTTAAGGCCAATGATCAAGTACTGGGCCGGATCTTCGAGTTTGAGGATTTTCTTCAAGCTTCTGTTATTTTCCTCCTCAGGAAATGCTAATCTACAAAGATATACATAAAACAAGAGTAGTTGGCATTTCATGAATATAACGATATGATTGAGCAGCAAGCATTTGCATTGGCCTGGACACAAAGATCCTTTTACCTGGGTTCTTTAGGACAGAAAATCAAGTGCTCGTCCCGAATATCATCAGAAACTTTCTGTAGCCGTCTTGTGTCTTGGTTCATCATCACCCACTTGCTGAAACGGTAACACATAGGTACAACAAATCATGACAGTCCCATAAATCCAAGTAACTGAAAATTATATCTTTAACATAAGAAAATTTAATTCCATTGCACAAACCAATGGAGAAAGCTAACAATGATGAGAGGGAAACCTAGTAGCACGGTCAGTGACTTCACCGTTAGCAAGATCCTTAAGAATCCAATCACGCCTTGTCCCGATCCTTCCTTCACTCTGACACCATGTCTCTATCTCAACCACATCACCCCTGTAACCAAAAATTTCAAAATCTCTGCTCATTTGTTGTGTCATCAAAACATACACAGCAAAAAAAAAAATACCAAGCTGGATATTTGTAAATCTCAATGTGCATTCTCGAAGTGACCCAAATGAGATTCAGTTTCCTCATGGTAGGTGTTGTCGCAAACCCATCAGTCGAAAATCCAACGCTCTGAAACTGATTACATCCCACCTCCTAAATACATCAAACCAACAAAATAAAATATTGACCAATCAAGATTCATACATAGTTTTAAACTAACTACAATCTAACCTGCAAAAGATTGGCAATGGTTTGGACCGTAGCGGTTTTGTTACTCTGCACTTCGTGGGATCTGACTATGAACTTCTCTTTATACGATAAACCATCCTCCGTCAAGCTACCCAACCGGAGCCGACCCGCGAGTGTGTCCAAACCTTGTTCTGCGAATCACACTTTCTTGATCAGCAGATACAGCCGCCCGCAGAGGAGTCAAACCAGGTTTTCTTATCTGGGAACAAGAGACGGAGAAGGAATTTATCCGATGAACTGGATTCGATTGATGAGAATGCGAGGAGAAGCTCAGTAACTTATCAGTCGCATTACACGAGAGCTTCAACATGTTTTGCAAAGAAGAAGAGTGTTAGAGAGACGATACAAGACGGGGAAAATACTTGGGTTTAACATCAACTAGGATAAGACCTGCGCCTTGCGCAGGGTAAGTTTATTTGTATATATTATCGATAATTTATATATTTGATCATTTTATTTATACATAATATTTTTTGTTGTTATTATATAATTTATTAGCGAATCAATTTTTATTAAAAATTATGGAACAAAACTATAATTAATTTATCATGGGTTGATCGGATTGGACATTAAACAAATTATGACATAAAAACCTTATTTTTTTCATCGAACACATTCTTGAAAAAAAATGAACAGTATTGTTTTCACAGTTGAATTATTTTGACTTTTATCTTCCATATGGTTTTGAAAGCTTTCATATCAACCATCGAATTGATACATGTCATTTTTATATTTTTAATCATATACTTAAGAAAAACTTACATTTTTATAATTTAAAGTTGTTTTAAAAAATTCAAAATATAACATATAAGAAAAAGTCTAACATATAAGAAAAATATAACATATAAGGTGTCATCATTTTTCGTATTTTAAAAGTTGTTTAAAAAATATATATATAACATATAAGGTTTCTTCATTTTTGTAATTTAAAGTCATTTTAAAAAATAAAAAAATATAACATATAAGAAAAAATCTGTTTTTTTATTATATGGTTAATGTGATTGTTTTTTAATAATATAAAATAAAACAAAAGTGAAGAAGGATGCAAAAATTGTTATCAAATCTTTATTATTCATAATCATTAATTGTCATATATATGTAAATCATATTAGGTAATTTCGTAGCTTTTATTTAAGGAAAGAATACACACTTCTTATATTTTAGGTTAGTATAATGTTCTCTAGTGGACATTAAACAAATTATGACATAAAAACCTTATTTTTTCCATCGAACATATTCTTGAAAAAAGTGAACAGTATTGTTTCCACAGTTGAACTATTTTGACTTTTATCTTCCATATGGTTTTGAAAGCTTTCAGACCAACCATCGAATTGATACATGTCATTTTAATGTTTTTAATCGTATACTTTAGGAAAACTTACATTTTTGTAATTTAAAGTCATTTTAAAAAATTCAAAATATAACATATAAGAAAAATATAACATATAAAGTGTCCTCATTTTTGTACTTTAAAGCCGTTTAAAAAAAATATATATATAACATATAAAGTTTTCTCATTTTTGTAATTTAAAATCATTTTAAAAAATTCAAAATATAACATATAAGAGAAAATCTATTTATTTTTATTATATGGTTACTGTGATTGTTTAATTTTTTAAATAATATAAAATTAAACAAAAAAGAAGAAAGATGCAAAATTGTTATCAAATCTTTATTAATCATAATCATTTATTGCCTTATATATGTAAATCATATTAGGTAATTCCGTAGCTTTTATTTAAGGAAAGAATATATACTTCTTATATTTTAGGTTAATATAATGTTCTATAGTGTTATATACTTATGGAAAAATGGGACAACTTTAGATTAAACTATAGTTTATATTAGGTGCTCTAGAATTCTTAGAAAATAGATTTAGAAGGCATTTAGATGTGCCACATAAGCAAGGAGTCTTTTTTAATTAATACAAAATTGAGGTTACATCTTTTCAAATGCTTCTCAATTGATATATAGGGGATTTGAATTTGTAGTAAGTGTTTCCGATGGGTCCTAGTCTGAGGTGGAGAAGAACAAAGACAGACCAATTACAACTACTTTTAAATTCGCCACTTGGGTAGAACAAAAAAATATTATTCCATTTTTTTTCTTCCCAAAGTACAGTAATGAATGAGTTTCACTTCATCTAATTTCATTTTTAGTAAAAAGTAACCTATAAAATAAGAAAAAAATATTTCCTACTTTTTATTTTATTGTAGAATAGAAAATTTACTAAAAGTGGATAATTTTTTTTTGGCAAACTCTATTTTGGAGGGTAAAATTAAATGTCGTTGGAAATAATTTTAAGAAAGTTTCATTTATGCATCAGTTTAGGTATTTTTCTTATATAAAAGTTTATATGTTCTTTTAATCAAATTTACAGATCTGGTATATAAACACTAACTGGCAAGTGGCAATGTGAATGAAAGTTTGATAAAATTTTGAAAAATGGTTACCGACATTATTGTTTCTCCTTAAACAATCATTTGAGATTTATTCGGCCGCGTACACGATCCAGTCACTCCATTAATAGCTTCAAGTGAATGGAACTGTAAAGCAAGTAAGACACAAGTGCACTCGCTCGAAATGGCTAATCACCACCGACTCTTACGCGGCGGCGGATCTCCGGCGATTAAACTCAGACTCACAGCTTTCGTCGCCACTATCGCACTCTCCCTCTTCACTCTCTCGTTCCTCTTCGCTTCCGAGTCTAACAACGATTCACCTGATCTCCTCCTTCCCGTAAGTTCTCTTCCACCAATCTCTCCGATTCAATCTCCGATTTGTGACATTTTTGTGGAATTAATAGGGCGTCGGATTCATCAGAAGATCCATGCTGGATATCAAACCGGATCCGCTCAAGCCACGTCTCCTCCAGATCCGGAAACAAGCCGACGACCACCGATCGTTAGCCCTAGCCTACGCGTCCTACGCGAGGAAACTCAAGCTCGAGAACTCGAAGCTCGTGAGGATCTTCGCGGATCTCTCGAGAAACTACACAGATCTGATCAACAAACCTTCCTACCGATCTCTCCACGACTCCGACGGATCCTCCTCCATCGACGAATCCACGCTTCGTCAGTTCGAGAAAGAGGTCAAGGAACGGATCAAGATGACTCGCCAGGTGATCGCCGAAGCCAAGGAATCTTTCGACAACCAGCTCAAGATCCAGAAGCTCAAGGACACGATCTTCGCCGTCAACGAGCAGCTGACCAAGGCCAAGAAGCAAGGCGCGTTCTCCAGCTTGATCGCCGCGAAATCGATCCCGAAAGGATTGCATTGCCTCGCGATGAGGCTGATGGAAGAGAGGATCGCTCATCCGGAGAAGTACACCGACGAAGGGAAGGATAAACCGGCGGAGCTAGAGGATCCGAGTCTTTACCATTACGCGATCTTTTCGGATAACGTGATCGCAGCTTCGGTGGTGGTGAACTCAGCTGTGAAGAACGCGAAGGAGCCGTGGAAGCACGTGTTCCACGTGGTGACTGATAAGATGAATCTCGGGGCGATGCAGGTTATGTTCAAGCTCAAGGAGTATAAAGGAGCTCACGTGGAAGTGAAAGCCGTGGAGGACTACACGTTCTTGAACTCTTCTTACGTTCCCGTGTTGAAGCAGTTGGAGTCTTCGAATCTCCAGAAGTTCTATTTCGAGAATAAGCTCGAGAACGCGACTAAAGATACAACCAATATGAAGTTTAGGAACCCGAAGTATCTGTCTATATTGAACCACTTGAGGTTTTATTTGCCTGAGATGTACCCGAAGCTGCATAGGATACTCTTCTTGGATGATGACGTGGTTGTGCAGAAGGATTTGACTGGGCTTTGGGAGATTGATATGGATGGGAAAGTGAATGGAGCTGTTGAGACTTGTTTCGGTTCGTTCCATCGGTATGCTCAGTACATGAACTTCTCCCATCCTTTGATCAAAGAGAAGTTTAATCCCAAAGCGTGCGCGTGGGCTTATGGGATGAACTTCTTTGATCTCGATGCTTGGAGAAGAGAGAAGTGCACTGAAGAGTATCACTACTGGCAAAATTTGGTATACCTTATGTTGTGATAATGTTTTCTACCGTTTTGAGAAGAATGTGTTTATTGAGTTTTGTTTTGTTATGAACTGCAGAATGAGAACAGGGCTCTGTGGAAGCTGGGGACGTTGCCACCGGGGCTGATCACGTTTTACTCGACCACAAAGCCGCTGGACAAATCGTGGCATGTGCTTGGGTTGGGTTATAATCCGAGCATTAGTATGGATGAGATCCGTAACGCTGCGGTGGTACACTTCAATGGTAATATGAAGCCGTGGCTGGACATAGCTATGAACCAGTTTAGGCCGCTTTGGACCAAACACGTTGACTACGACTTGGAGTTTGTCCAGGCTTGCAATTTCGGACTCTGAACTAAGCATTTTATTTTTTTCTACGATATTTGTAACTTAGTTTGTTCTGTCTGTTTATTTATATATTTTTGAGGGGATTTAGAATAATTGTATTTTGTTCAGAGCTGTCGTAATTCTGTGGCAACCTATAATCAAAGCTTTTAATATTAATATCAAACAGTAATGGTTGAATTCTTTTTTTTTATGAAACAAAAAATGGTTGTAATTCTAAATACCGTCCAATTCGGACAAAATGATGAATAAAAAGGGTGCCTAAAAACGATTCGGGTGGGTTAGTGAACGATCTGAACTCATCTTCGGCTCCCCCACAATATAAATAGTCTAAATAGATAAAAGGAAAACAAGATTATTCTTAGCTATATTGATACTCCTTAAACTTTTCTAATCATTCTTAGACAAGAAAGCAGGAAAAGGCAGAAAGAAACATGTCTAGATTGTTTTTACCATTAAAATGTATTCATCTGTGCCGATCTAAACCGGCATCTTCAGTACGAGCTGACCCTCCATAACACTGTAAATAATATATAATAAAACACGTCAACAATGTTGGCAAGTCCCAAATCGTTACAAACATATTCAAATCTTTAATGCCTCTGGCTCACAAACTCTGCGATTACCTTTTGACATAGTAGTAGCAGAAGTCGGCAAGGATGAAGGTTTGAATGAGCTCGGCTACTAGAGCCACCGGGAACCAAAAGTAACCAGCGCCGATCAGCCATAGGTAACGTCCACGCGTCTCAAAGACCTATCCACTTTCAGACTCATTAGTCTCTTGAAGCTTAGTAATTATGGAAGAATCTTACTACTTTACCTGGATAAGCCAATGAGCGCATGCTAAGAATCTAGCGATTCCCAGTGCAAACACGTAATGAGCTGTGAAAGGCTCTATGATCTGCAATTTTTGTTAGAGAAAAATGTTACACTTGTTATTTTATAGATAACAGATGACTGGGTTAATCATGGTTCATGGAGTTAAGGCTAGACTAATCCTGAAATTCTGTAGATATGTCACCAAAAACGTCTACATTAGCTAACATTGAAATGTAATGGCTTACTTGGGCATTTTGCATTAATCGAAGCTGAGGCAGAACAGAGACTGATTCAGAGTAAACGCAAAAAGCCCACATGACACTGTGTATGTAGTTATAACTCGTTTTCGGGTGGATAATCAACGCAAGAATAGCAGATGGAACAAGCTGATGGATTAAAAAAAAACATGTTACTTAATCATCTTGACAGAAGGAACAAATTATCACATTCTTTAAATCCAAAACCATATTTACCACATAGTAATTGTGGCAGGTGTCAAGACTCTTTATATAAGATGCTTTCAGCGTAAACCGAATCATATAAATGACCCATAGCGTCGAAACCAACGTGGCGAAATCGAGAACTGTATGGATATCACCTTCCATGTTTATGCTGCAGATCAGTCTCACCGCAAGAAACACTGCTGTCACTTCTTGAGACTTTAAAGAAAGACCTAATGATTTACACCATGCATTTCACATTTTCATCAGACAAACCAAAGTTTAGAGCTTATTATATTATAACAAAACATTAAAAAAAAATATTCACTTGTATTAATAAGTCAGCGCTTATTAGTAACGCAAGCATGATTATTACCGGAGCAAGTCTTTTGTCGGGTGAGTTTGTAGATGAGGATTATGATTCCGGCTGCATGGATGAGCTCGGAGGCGATAAAGAAGTGATTGTAATTCTTAACGGTGAATTTAAGAAACACGACGAGGAGCAGAGAGAGGATGACCCCTAAAGCTATCTTAACCTTCTTCGATTGCTTTCTCAGCCACCCGAAAACCACGTTCACTGCGGAGACTCCTCTTCTTTTTCCCATTTTCGATCTGAAAACCAATTCTCTCTTTGTCTCTCTGTGTGTTATTTTGTGTGTGTTTCAGAGATTTTAGGCGACGTTGGTGAAAATTGAAGGATACGTTTTGTTGAGTAAAGGGAGACACGACGAGGGCATGCAGCTGGTGACGTGGAGATTTTATTTTTTGATCTGAGTAACGAATGGTATGATGACACGTAGGACTGATTGGTCCTTGGGTTTTTAATTTTCACACCTTTTATTAGACTATGTATAATGGAAGTGTTGATTGAAACCCCTCATGAAAATATTGAAATATTGTATATCTACGTGAATTCAACAACCGTTGTAAAGTTCAACTGTTGAAATCTTTTCTTTTTGTCACAGTGCTGCCACTTGTCGCTTTAGACTGAACAAAACAAATTTTATTAGTTGAGCATATTTCTTTTGATTTTTATTCTCACCTGATAATTTGAAAGCATTTATGATATAATAATTTTTTTTAAAAAATATCAAAATTATATAAAAATTATATTTATCTATAAATAGAGACTACTCTCATTTCATTTGAATACAAAAAAATGTCATTTTCATTATAATCAACTATTTTTAGTGTTTTAAACTTATTTTTGTTAAATGGATCTCAATAATAATCCTTATATCTTATGTTTCGTTTTGTATTTAATTACAATCAAATTATTAGTATGTAATTATTATGTTGTAAAAGATAAATATATAAATTAAAGATAGTGGGATATGGTGTTGAAATTTTTAAAACAAAAACCATTGTAGAGGAGAGTTGAGATGAAATAGGTGTTGAATAAATGAAATGGAAAAAAAAGAAGATGATGTTGAATGTTAAAAGGTGAAAAAGAAAATGTTGATAATGAAATAGGTGTTGAAACCATTGTACGTGGTCATCAATAAATTTTATGACTTTTGATTATTTGTATGCCCATTTCTCTTCTATTAGGAAAAGAATCCACAAGATCTATATAGATGACGATATATAAAATTTCACTTTATTTTTTTACAACTGTGGTGTGATTGTAAAGGTTTTTTAGGCTCAATGACTAATCACATGAGGCCCGTAAAATCTATGTTTTCTTATCACTTAAAACATTTTAGATGGCTGCACTCGAATCCAGGTGGCGGTACACACACGAGAACTGGCTCCGGTTTATATCATTTACAATTTATATATTTATAACTTGATTTAAACCCTAAAGTGAGGAAGTGTTTCTAGTCAAATTGTTAAATGTCCATTTCTGTGACTTCCCACCGGAGGTCGATTCCATTAAGTCATGTTTCTCCCGATTGTAGAGCTGGCTATGGATCGTGTTTTATCGAACTGATGACAAAAAGACTTGATTTGAAATAAGTATAATTTATATAGTCCAATCAATTTTTTTAAACAAGTATAATAAAATAAAGAAAATAATATATGTGAAAAACGTGCTATGTAAAGATCGTGAGGAACAGTTAAAATAATGCCGGTAAACTTTTATTTTTAGTGCTGCCGCTGAGTTTTATACGCCACTATCAAAAGCTTTCATTTACATTACAAAACCGATGTTCATCAAGAAAAATTTCCATAGAACTGCCAATACATAAAGCTCAAATGCATCATATCAACTTATCTTCCAAATGGGAACTTTCACCCAACTTCTATTAAATATGTGCAGCACTTGAAAAATATGAGTGAAGAAATAACTCTTTGTTGAATGAGAGATCAAGCAGCAGTGGAGAGATAAGTCGGTTGTGAAGCGACTATGAAATTGCAGCTTCCGGTAACTGGAATTTTTAATCAAATGAATCCTTTTTTTCCTACACATTTGAACAAAAATCTTGGACATTTATTTTAAAAACATTATACACATTTTAATTTCAACAAAAATGTGTCAATATCACTCAAAAAATGTGTCGGAATCCAAAGATGAAAAAGCTTTCATGTCATTGTTAATGCTTTGGAGCTTATACGCTGTACAAAATTTGTATGTGGAGCCTAATCTTAAATCAACCTCAAGCGTTCCTTGGTCAAGAATTTAAGAGCATAGATCTTTTTTTTGTTTTCTTGTCTTGAGGCTAACTTTTGAAATGGGTCAAAATCAGGTTTTATTGGTTAGGCCGTTTTTGGTCGCCATGAGTCATGACTCGTAGGCTAGAGTAAGCCCTTCTACTTTACCATATACCGAATTTTTAGACTAAAATATTTTAGAGAATTTTGCCGATATAGAACAAAAGAAGCATATCTTTGTCCCCTTACAATAAAAAACTCAATCTTTGTCCCTTTAGAACAAAAAAAAATGAAAAACCTGTTTTGTCCTTTTTAATAAAATAGGTTAAAAGTAATAAGTTAAAAATTCCTGGATTCAGTAAAAAAGACGCATCACTTTCTTTGTCTCCGACTCCCCTTTTCTAAAACTCAGAGGCGATTCCACCGTCGACTCTCTCTCTCTATTGTGTCCGTTTAAGTTCGTCGGAGACGACGAACGCGTCGTCACATCTCTCCGTCCTCCTCCTTCTGTCGTCTGTACTCTTTTGAACCATCGATTACAAGGAATTGAAGGTTAGGGTTTGGAAATCCCCTTTCTGTTTTTTTTTTCGTTTTCGTTTACGTGTATGTAGTATAAAGAGGTTGAATTGTTTAAAAATACAAATCGATTCGCGTTTATGGTTTTGATTTTCGTTTGTGGGTTGAGTTGATTGTGAGGTCATTGTAGTTCTTGTTCTATACGATTCTGAACTCTTTTTTTGTTTGGTATTGACTTTGCTTTGTGTTTTGAATTCGTAATGGACTTAAAAGGCTAATGAGTTGATGTTTTCTGTTTCATGTTTTATAGGAATGGATTACCAGTTTCCAAAACGCATTATTGAAGAAGGAGCTGAGACCAAGATTGATAAGATTAACAACACCTGTAGACGCACGATTCTGGGGACGCTGAAGGTGGTTCTCAGGGATGAGTATCAAGAAGTTTTGAAAGACCCTGTCTTTGGTCCGATTCTGGCAATAGTAGAGAACAAGCTTATTTACTCAGGGAAGGTTATTCACAGCTTCATATGCAAGCAGCTCAAGGTTTCCAAGCTTCACGAATTGTGGTTTCTATTTGCAAAGAGGCCTCTCAGGTTTTCTATGCAAGAGTTTTATGCTGTGACTGGATTGAAGTTCAAAGAAGAACCCGACGTAGACTTCAATAACTGGAAGAGTGATAAAGGGTTCTGGAGCACTGTGCTGAAGGAAAATAAGAAGATCAACTTGTTGGTTATAAGGGATGAGCTCCTTAAAGTCTGTAAGGAGTGGACGTATGTGGACAGGGTGCGACTAGTGTATCTGTGTATTATACATGGATTCCTCATTGCTAAGGATTTGAGAGTGTTTATCCCTCACGAGTTCATCCGTTTGGTGATGGATTTTGAGAAAATGAGGATGTATCCTTGGGGTCTTCGCGCGTATGATGAGCTGCTTGCATCAATATTCAAGGCAAGGGAAGATGTGCATCTGAAGAACAGCTATGTGTTGGATGGATTCTCATATGCGTTTCAGATATGGATTATGGAGGCAATCCCAGACATCGGTTCTATGGTGGGTAAAAAGATCAAAAACAATGTGACGAAAGTGAGATGTAGGAATTGGAAAGGAAGTGGAAAAGTATCATATCAAGATATCACCAGCCTAGAGTCCAACTTTGATAAGGTAGTTATATTTCTTATATTAATGTTGAGTTCTATAATCGAACAACTGAAGCTTACTGTTTCGTTTTTTATTCCCAGGGAGAGTTGTTCCCGTTTATATCATCTACTGGGAGCTTGGATGCAACTGATAATGCTGAGTTCTTTAGGGAAGATGAGAAGAATGACGAAAGAGTCAATCGCATTGTTGCTCTGATCAGTGCCAAACAAGACTGGAAGCAATTCACTTGGGAAGTTGAGACTCTGCCTCCAAATATAGAGTTATCTGACGCAGAAGAGGATGTTGAAGTTGAAAATGTCACAGAAACACCTGTGGAGGAACCGACTGTTGTTGAAGAGGAACCGGGTGTTGTTACAAAAAGGGGCAAGCGTAAGCTTATTGATCCTGGTGTCGAGTCTCGAAAGAAACAACTTCTTTGTAAAAGGGCGGCTGAACATAACAGTGTTGTCTCCGGTGATATGAAGACCTTCATTGAAGGTTTGTTCAACTCTTCTTTCAATTCTTTTAAGGAGCTGCTGCAGAAGGATATACAAGAGCGTTTTGACAAGGTCGACAATGAGATGGCTCAACTGAAGGCAACAGTGTCGCAGATTACGGGTCCTTCAGTTTTTGTGGGACGAGACCTAGCCTCTGAGATTCCCTGTCCTTCTGCAACACTTGGGAAAGAGCAAGAGAAATCATCACAGAGTCCGGGTCCTTCAGGAGCAAAGGGAAAAGGCAAAGGCAAGGCATCTGTGAGTGTTGATCCTCCTCCGCTTCGTCGTAGCCCTCGGCCAGTAAGAAAGGTAACCAAAACATGAAGCTTTGAATTAGGTAGGACGAATCATCTTCGGTTGTAAGTGTTTCTGTGGTTTGACTATTTTGTAATATCCTTGTATTGTGCTATGTTGCATATCGGCTTGTAATGTATCTTGTTGTTTGCTATGAAGTGAACTGATAACTATGACATGTTGGCTTGGCTATTTTGTAATGTAATTTTGTCACTATGTTGACTCTATTTGCTATTAATGTTGTTATGCTTGGCTTTATTTACAGGAATTTAAAACTGATGACGATGACATGTTTGATTTTTTGAAGAATTTGTCACAATCATCGAACTATGTAGATAAGGGGACGCAAGAATCTTTACAAGACGCCGTGGGAAACCTTTCTCAAGCATCACATGTTAAAGGCTTTGATCCCTCACAAAAAATCAAGGACGACGAACCAGCAGAATGGATTACTCCACTGTCTTCATTTAAGCCTCCGAATTGGAAACCACCAACTCTGAAAGATGAGGAATTACTTGAGGACCGGGTGCATGACATTGATCACTCACTAGTGTTTGTCCCTGAGGATGCATGGGCCAAAATAATTGAGTGGTCCTCAACTTCCAAGTAAGTTTATATTGTTTCTCAACACGTTAGATACTGTATCATTTTGAACTGACTTTTGCATTGCAGGGAACTGAAAATTGGACCTTCTATGTTAACAAGTGTGTTAGCAGCACGCGTCATGGGACCTACAGAATGGCTTTTGAATCACGTGAGTCTAAATTTGTTCCTTAATATTTTCATTACACGACTTACAATCTATTATAAAATTTTCAGGAAATTGATGCTATGATGTACTTATTCACTGAGAGGACTACTTTGCGACGATGGGAACCAACAAAAGTAGCATTCATGAGCTGCATGTTCAGTAATCAAATGAAGACCTCTTTCGAAGAGTTTCGGAAGGACAAGAAGAAATTCAAAGTATCAGAATTGCTTCACCGGTACGGCATTGGTGAACTTCCACCACACGGACGAACAGGACTGATGTGGGATCTTGACGTCACACGCATGTATGTGCCTCTTAATGTCGGTAAACACTGGATCTCTATGTGTGTCAACTTTGTTTCTCGGTCGATAGAGGTCTTTGACTGTGAGGGATTGAAATACAACAAGGAAGTAGAGCCATTTGCCATTCTCATCCCTAGAATTGTCAAATGTGTTCACTCTTCAAAGAGTCGGCAGCAACTCACGGTCAAGCAGTATACTGTCAGTTACGCCCCAATGCCCTACTTACTAAACAAGAGTAGCAGTGATTGTGGAGTATATGCCTTGAAGCACATTGAATGTCATCTTCTAGGCTTGGACTTCTCTCTGGTGAATGACAGCAACATTCGAGAAGCGCGCCAAAAGATTGTTTACGACCTATGGGAAGCTGCCAATGATCCTGAACTTATTTTGAGAATGGCACAATACATTCCACCGAAGTTGATCACAAATCCTCTAGTGGAACTTGATTGAAGTAGCTTTCGTTTATTACTTGTTAAGGAATAGATTGGTATTGGCTCTCTTATTTGACTCTTGACTTTGATTCTTGTAGTTACTCTTTAGTTTTTACTTTATTTGAAATATTTAGTTGCTTGATTTAACTGTTGTGACAAACCATTTGAACCCCTATCTATGCCCTAAAAATTCATATCAATTTCTAATCTCGAGATCGGACTATTGCTTGATTTTACTGTTGTGACAAACCATTTGAACCCCTATCTATGCCCTAAAAATTCATATCAATTTCTAACCTCGAGCATAACCCAATGAATCCACACAAACCTTATAAATCACAAAAAAATCTAATAATCAAGACAAATTTTATTTGAAACCTTATCGATGCCCTAAATGCCACTAAAGAATCACAAACCATTTGAACCCCTATCTATGCCCTAAATGCTACTAAAGTATGACAAACGAAGGTAACCCAATGAATCCACACAAACCTTATAAATCACAAATAATTCTTAATAATCACGAGAAATCTTATTACTCAAAACACGTTTTACGTTTACCCTAAAATCAAACCAGAGTGTAAGAACTTTTGACCTAAAAAAATCTTATATAAGACCATCAAATGGCCTGAAACCCTACATACTCCATCGTTTGTTTCTCCTACATCTCAAAAAAAAACTTCTCGTTCCTTCTGAACAAAGAATGTCGAACATGAATCACAGTGAAGGAATCCCTTCCAGATGCTGGTGTGGGAAGGGGATTGTCACATATGTTTCAAAAACCAAAGAGAACCCATACAGACGGTTCTTCAGATGCGAGATTGGTATACAGGTAAATCTTTAATTACTTATTCATCATTATTCAATATGATCGAAGAATAAACAGATGTGAGATTGACTTGTTTTTGTGTTTTCGAACAGAGAAAGAACGAAAACCATATTTTTAAGTGGGTAGACGAGGCTCTGTTAGATGAGATTCAGAGGATGGATGAGCATCAGACGAGAATTAGCGAGGAAATTGAAGATCTGAGAAGTTCCATGAAGAAGACAGTTGAGGAGGAAGTTATGAAACATAAGAATTCGATCGATGTAGGTTGTTTAGGATCCATTCTCACTATTTTATGTCTCTGGTCCAAACGTGATTGATAATGTAATGGTTCTCTGTTTCATTTTAAAATAAAACTTCTATTGAATTCTAATGGCAAAACCTATTGGATCATTTGACATGAACAAACTGAAACACAACTTCCAATCATCATCTGAAGAAGAAAACGCATAGTCTATTAAACATAAAATTCAACATGAAAATACTGAAACATAACTTGCATAAAACGAGATAAAAGGAAAAACACAGTCTCTGAAACATAACTTGCATTGAACGAATTGAGAATCCTATATTGCTCTATCACATGTTCTCCTATTGTGACCTTCAATCCCACATCGACTGCATTTCCGAACTGTAGAGCGTTGAGTTCCTTGTGACGAACGGATCTTGTCTTCGGCTGTCTCGTATCTGCGTTTCTTTCTCCTACCCGCAGCTCGTCTACTCTCTGGAGGAAGCATTTTCGACTTCTCCACATGAGATGGAACTTTCCATGTATCTTCAGGGACGCTAATAGGATTTATGCTTTCTTCATAAGCCGAGCGCCATGAGGCAGTAGTGTACATGTCGTCTGTGAGTGTGTGTGGTCTTATTCCAACACTGAAGCCTGCTTTTATGGCGTGCCTGCATGGGATTTTCATCAGATCGAATTTCCCACAAGAACACGTGCGTCTGACCAAGTCTACCGAGCAGTCGAAAGTGTCACCTTGAACTAAAAACCGATGATCGCTAACTGGAAACACCTTAAATGTTTTACCCTTCTCAATCCTTCTGTCAATCTTCTTCTCCACGGCAATGGTCAGTGGCTTCGAATGCTTAGAACTTAAAGTTCTACGCTTGAAAAACCATCGAGTCATCATTTCCCTAATGCTGTCCAACAAAGGTATCACTGGAAACTCTCTAGGCGTACGCAAAGCTGCATTTATCGACTCCGCAGGGTTAGTAGTCCTCATATCATATCTGTAACCCGGAAACTGACAACGAGCCCACTTCCTCACATCGGCATCTATGAGATACTGACCAATTTCAGGACTAATAGCAAAAATAGCAGTGAAGACCTTACGAAAATCAGCGGCTCGATAAGCTTTAGAAGCCTTTGCAACCAAACCAGCCACACCTTTTCCGCTGAAATATGTTACAACATTATTCAGCAAGTGGTGAATGCAAATTCCATGATGAGCTTGCGGATACACTCTCGCAATAGCTTTAGCAATTGAGGAATTCCTATCAGACACAAAAGCTAAAGAATGGTCGTCAGCAATGACCATATTAAGTTGTCTCATAAACCAGTTCCACGCGAGGTCATTCTCTGAGTCAACAATTCCAAAGGCAATAGGATATAAACTCGAGTTTCCATCTAATGCAGTAGCAACTAGTAAGACTCCTTTGAATTTGCTCTTCAAAAACGTCCCATCCACCACAATAACTTTTCGAATTGCAGCATAGAAACCGCGAACACTCTGACCAAACGAGATGAAGAGGAATTTGAATCTCCCTTTTGTATCCCTTTCATAAAACGTGTGTGAGCCTGGATTAGCTTCCTTCATCATATGCAAGTATTTAGGAATTTTTTCGTAACCTTTCTCTGGAATACCTTTCACTGCGTTGATTGCATATTCACGGGCATCCCATGCCAAAGAATAGGATATCTCAACTCCATGTACCATACGCATATACTGGATTATGTCATCCGATCTCGGTCCTTCTTTAGCAGTTTCATACTTATGCATAATCAAAGTGCCCACTGTTTTTGCAGAAACTGTCCTAACAGAACCCTTCCTATTGGATGCAGCACATGAATGATCAGGTACATACTTTTTGATGATAAAATACGATGAGCCTGTTAAGCCCTCTGCACGAACACGCCAGGTGCAATCATCATCTGAGCAACGAATATACCACACTTTTTTATCCGATCTGACAACCACGTAGTCGAAATTATTTTTCATTGCACATATTTCGAATGTTGCCTTCAAAAGTGTTTTGGAAGTAAAAGATTGACCCTTCTTCACAACATCCACCAAAGAAAAGCGAACACCATCTTCATTGATCTTCTCTTTGTCACACTCTTTGTCATCTTCAGTGTCAGGTACCTCAACATCTTCTTCTGAATCCATATCACTTGAATCGTCGGACTCCATTGGCGCTTCCTCTCTATTATGCGACTCCGTACCTCCTTCCGCTATGTTAGAGGGTTGAGTACTCACACACAACTGCGTCGAAGCTTTGTTCTTTACATATGTCAGAAAATTTTGAACTTGTCTTTCACTGGTGATGATAACAGGGGGTGAGTAGATGCTATTGATCAAATCAGAAGGTAAATAACTCAGCTCGATATTGACCATGTTAATATCAATTCCAAAGTCTTCACACACCATAACCTTTAGGTTTTCAAAGCTTGAACTTGTGTCCAAAGTAAGTAACCTGCCTCCTTTTGCTTCATCGACAAGAAATCCCCATCCATTGTTCAGAGACGATTTCCACAACCCACATGAAGCATATACGTTAATCTTCATATTTTAGAATGACAAAAGTTTGAAAGAACTAAAAAATGAAGAAAACTTCCACGTTGAATTTTAGAAATCGTGGTATGTTGAAGAAGATGACAAGATTTTAGGAAAAAAAATTAAAAAAGGAAATTAAAAACATTTAAAAGATTTTCTGTATATTTCCTAACCGTTTTTGGCTAGATTTTCGGATTTTGTAATTTTATTAGGTAGAATTTGCATTCTGTCTACTTAGAAATTAGAAGGCCCGGTAGAATATTGTATACCACCGGTGTAGACAAAAATACAATCCGAATAATGCATTTCCTACCTTAGTAGGTTAATTTGTTTTTGTAGTGCATCAAATCTACCAGTTACGTAGAGCATAAAGGAAACGAGGAATTTATATTCTTCCCTAGTAGTTATTTATGTTTTCGGTGTATTGCGCATGCTACGACAGGTAGATCACTATGTCTTTGTTAGATTATATATTCTAAACCTCCGTAGATGGTAGATCTGCATTTCTAACCCATTTACCCCATTTTTGAAATTATTATTCAAACATTTTTTGAATACAAATTTATTTTTCTTCTATGCAGTTGCTTATCTACATCAAATATACAATTTTCCAGAATTTTTTGCTTTCTAAAAAAATTGATATGAATTTTTATATACAAAAAGGGTAGTGAATGTCCAAAAGTGACAAAAAATGATTTTGTTCTAAGGGGACAATACTTTACTTTACTTGTTCTATATTCCCAATTTTCCCAATATTTTACTGTCAAGAAAGGAAAAAGGAAAAGAAATTTGTTGCTTCAAACCGATGGCAGTTGATTTTTTTTGTTTCTATAAACGTACATTGGTATGTTGATTTTTTTCCAATTCTTTTAATTTATTTAATTGTCAATTTATTTTAAATTTCGTAAGTCTTGATTGATTTTTTTGGATTTTTTTTCTAATTGATTTGGAAAGATGAAAATTTCGGTTCAGTTGAACTGTTTAAAAATGTAATTGACAAATCTTAAAGCAGATGATGACAACAGATCTTATTACTGGATTCAATTATTGATGATTCTTAATTTGATGGTAATGAAGTTATTGTCAAAACTATAATTACTCCGAAAGATAATATAAAATTCTAGTTAATAAACTGCTTCATACAATGATTTCTTTGACTAGGTGATATCAATAGAATAATAAAAAGAGAGTGACAATCATGGTCAATAAAAAGAGAGTGACAATCATGGTTAATTCAGTATGAAGCATTAATAAAAAAAATGAATTATTATGAAGATTATTTCTTTTGAGAACTATTCGAGAAGTAAAAAATAGATTTTTGATTTGAAAAAATCTTTAATCATTCATACACAAAATAAATGTGTTATTTACTATAGATCTTTATTGATATTTTTTTTCTAGTTTTGTTTTGAACTCTTTACCTATATGGTTTAAACTTTAAATATACAATGCATAGTTAAGAAAAATAAACATATACGAAAATGCTTAAGCCGACACCGACCAAATGTGCGTCTTATCTTAGTTCGGAAAACTTAACTGAAATCTATTTTAGTTCTTAGAACCATTATGTCTCGAATAAATCAACAAAGATACTGAAATTTTAGTAGTTTAGTTAAATGTAGAAAATGAAAATGGATGTAATGATTTTACATAAGTATTATAATGACTAACTAATTGTATATTTTAAATTTTTTTTTTATCAAAGTATATCTAAAATTTATCTTACTAACTTCAAAGTTCAAACTGAAAGTTGCATAAAACCAAACCGTATTACAAATGTTGTTATTATGTTTAGTTTCGAGTGGTAGGTAACCGCACATTAAAATGCCACTCCAACTAAAATGCTTTCGTAACTTTTTTCGTAACTTAATCTATCTTCTTATAACTTACTATTTTTAAAAAGTTATCTGATAATTTCCTAGTTGTTCAAAACTATTTGGACAGAATGTTTAAGTTTTATTTTTGTTTTGCAAAAGTTAAATAGACCTATGGAATGAGTGAGAACTAGTGAAGACATCTATTTTAAAATAGTAAATTATTTGAGTTGGGAGAGTTAAAACCATACTTCTCTCGTCTCAGATGCCATACATATAATATCAATACATTAACATGGTTTACAGTGAATGGTACAACTCAGGTTCAAGCCGGGGCATAGCCACAACTTCCACTGGATTGATCTTTGGCAAGGCTAAACCAGGCCCTTCAGCCATATCCAGAGGTTCATCAGACGCCTTATGCAACTCAAACCCCTGAATCAACCTAGCCAACACTAAGTGAACGACTCTTAGGCCAAGATTCATCCCTGGACACGACCTTCTTCCTGAACTGAACGGGATGAACTCAAAGTCGCTCTTTTCACATAGCGACTTCTCCTCCATGAACCTCTCAGGCTTGAAGGTTTCTGGGTCATGCCAGATCTTAGGATCCCTGTGAAGTTTCCAGATATTGACGAGCAAGCGTGAGCCTCTCTTAACATGGTATTCTCCAAGTAAACAATCTTCCCTTGCTTCTCGGATTCCTGATCATTCATCATTTTTGAAGCAGAGAGAATATTTGTAAAATAGTCCAAATATCATGATTATCTATTTATTATTTATTAAAAGGATAATTATTTATTATTCACAACCAAGAAAATATTTACTAGATTGATAAGGATATTTGACAAAACAAGAAATTGCGAGAGCCTTTGATATGTGACCTGTAAGAGGAGCCGGTGGGTAAAGCCGGTGAGTCTCCTTGACAATAGCTTGTAGGTACTTGAGGTTTCGAATGTCGGATTCTTCAACCCACCTCCCTTTCCCTACACTATTGTCAATCTCTTCTTGTGCTGCTTTTAAAGTGCTCGGATTGTTAAGTAGCAGTGATACCGCCCATGTCAGGGTGATGGATGTGCTGTCTGATCCCGTTAGTGTAAGAACCTACAACAAGTTACCGGACATTCATCTTGGTTCTACCAGTACGTACTTATCGCAATAAATTTATAATATTTTTCGTTCTCAAATGTAAAATATAACATCATTTATAAAAGAATAAGATAACAAAATTCAGAATACTCTTAGATAAATACATGGTCCATTAAAATCACAAATTAATAATTATTATATATATAATTTATATAAATTTCAAATGAGCTTTAACAAAACATTGTTATTTTTTCATCAAACTGAAGTTCAGCTCTATTTAAAAAAAATATTTTATGATTTATCAAAATACAAATATATATTCTATGATATATACTACCAATACATAAAAATATATCTAACAATCTAACAAAATAGATGAAATTAAAATGTTTGAGATTTAAATATATGATACCGTAAATCAAATATATATTTTGAATATAAAATTTTAAAATGTAATTTAAAATTTCCATTTAAGTTAATAAAATTTTATAGTCCTATCATTTTAATTTTTTTAGAAATTTACTGTATTATTTAACTTATTACCGATGTTGCGTTTCATAATATATATCCAAATTAAAGAAAGTATTAAACCCGCACATACCAAAATAGTTGCCTTGACAATTACATCGCGTACATGTCCACAGATCACAACATCTTCTGGTAAGATGTCAAGCAATAGATCCATGATAGTCTTCTCTTGATTCTCCTCTTTTCTTGATCTTTTCTCAAGATGTTCTTCGAGCCACTTAGTGATGACCGAGTCAAGCTCTTTAAACGTGCTTTTCATTTGAGCAATTTTCGTGAAATCCAACCATCCCAACCATGGAATCACGTCGCCTATCATGAAAACAGCAGCCAAGTACTCGCTACGCTTCAACGCCTCCTTATAACGCCACTCCTCGCTCTTCACTTTGCCGAATCCAATCCTCTTCCCGACCATCTTCCTAAGGATTATATTGAAGGTCAAAAACTCAAACGACATGTCAATCTTCACCGTCGAAGTACCATCACTCCCTTCGTATAGGTGTTTAAGAAACTCGTTTACTTCTGCATAACGAATGTGACCAAGCATCTCCACACTCTGGTTTGAGAAGAGATGAACGGTGGTGATTTTACGTAACTCACGCCAATAGTCTCCATAGGGAGCCAGCGCGAGGGCTGCGTTGTTATAACCTACATACCGACCAAAGGCTATGTTGGGTCTGGTGGCTAGAACCAAGTCGTTGGTGGTGAAACAATCTTTGAGGATCTCAGGATCGCTGGTTACAACGAGCCTGTAAAACCCTAACTTGAGGGAGAAGATAGGACCAAGCTTGTCGGACATGGCAGCTAGTTTCTTGCAAACGAGCTCTTTACCGCGCAGAAGATGGAGGTGGCCTAACAAAGGCAAAGCTCCCAATGGCTCAGGGATGGTTGAGCTGTTACCTTCACATTTACTCTGTTTCCGAAGAAAAACGTAACCGGAGATTGCAAGGACCAAAAAGAATAGAGAAAAATGAATACTAAAGAAAATAATCATGGTTGATATTGTGTTTAAGATATGAGAAGATAGCTAGGTCTCTTTGACGCTTATATATAGTACACAAGCTAAGAACATCTCCAAAATCAACTTTGATTTCGAAGTTGGCAAAACTTCAAATTCAAAACTTAATACTATTTTCCTCTCTCAAAAATAATAATTTTAAATTGAACTTTAAAAGTTATATATTTTACGCTATAGTTCTTCTTATTGATAATGTTGATAAAAATCATAATTTTTTGTATAATGATAGAACATATAATAAAAATATTATACAAGCTATTACTGGAAGATAATACATTCTAATAGAATATTACATGCATTTCGAAATTGAGTCTTTTTATTTTTATTTGTAGACTACAAGGCATAAATGTTGAAATATTGTATTTTTTTTAATGATGTAAGTTTTATATTTTTCGTTTTATATTTTGTATTGAATTATGTATTGTAATATTGTTATTAATATTATTTGTATTTGAGAAATTGCTTGAAATACAGTAAGTTAGAGACCACTAATATTCGGGTTTAGCGTTTATTGATTATTGTTTAAGGTTTAGTAACTAGAGTTGGAGTTAAATTTATAAACTTCTATAAATAACTCTAAAATATTCATAAATGATTTAAGAATTGCTAATTTTGTCTTTTCATCATAATTTTAAGGTATTTATGAAAATGGTCATTATTTAATGATAAATTTGAAAATTGATATAAAATTTAAGAGAAAGTTAGAATTTCTCCTTTTTATTTTTCAAAGGTAAAATAAAAATAAAGACTAAAATGAGAATTAGATAATTAAAAGGACTAAAAATCATGAAACTTTAAATATGAAGTGAACATTGAAATTTCAAATATGGAGTTAGACTATTTAAAACTCCAAAATTTAGCCTGATGAGCTTTTAATGAAATTACGAGTTGACAAAAAAAACTTCAAAATTTGTAATTTTAAAATTGATTTTGGAATAAAAAAATTTCATTTTGAATTTACTTTTTGAAATGCTCGGGTTTTCACTATGGAAGGTATCATAACTTACATAACATTTAATATGATGCTTTAGGAATTAGGATCAATATTATAGAAAAACATTTATGGAGTTTATTTACAAAATGTGTCCCGAAAGGTCAATTTCAATTTTTTTTTTGAATTATACAAGGATATCCTGGCTCCACAGAAATGGTCCAGACTAGTCACGTGTTGGTCTCCTGTTCCTGGCAATGCCGAAATGTTAATTTCTTAGTGACCGGGACTTGTACCCTGGTGCCTACACTGTATTGAGTTTTTTTTCCTCAAGTTAATCACCACCAAACTACAAGTCCTGGTTTTCAATTAGTTAACAGTAAGACAATAATCAATTAGCACTGTATAATGAAAGGTCAAATTTCAATTAGTTAACAGTGAGACAATAATGATCCTAGATGCTCTTTTACAAAAAGAAAAAAAACAATGACCCTAGAAATATGTCCATCGTAGTAGTAATGCAAATAAATCATATACAGATCGAAATATTTGTAAAGCTAATAAAATTGTATGTAAAGTTGTTGTGTAGTTATAGACTTATATCTATAATCCAGTATTTACAGATTAAACCAATATAGCTGATATAAATAAAAATGTAAACCTTTGTTTCTTATAATTTTTTTAATATCGGTTCTTGGCTGGGGGTGGGCACAGATAAAATATTTGCAGAATTTTCAGTATGTGTGATTTGATTCATGTGTTGCAAATATCTAGTTTTTGATTTCAGAAATATATAGATATTTATGAATATTTACAGATATCCCATATGTTTTGTCTAATACAAATAATCTATAAAAATTGATACAATTAATTTTTAAAATTAATTTTACATAATTTATAAAACAAACAGTAAAATAAATAGTGAAACTATATGTATTGTAAATTTTATAATTGTCATATTTTTCTATTTAATACTTTTATAAATGATAATGTGAATAGAATTTATTTAATCAGAATATTAGTTATATAAACATATATATTTAAAACTCTAAATATAATCGAGATATACATGTATTTATATATCTGCCAAAAGACATATATGTTTCTCAAAATTTTATTACTTATGATTTGTTTCAATTTTAATGGTTACTGATTTTATTATTTTGTTTGCTTCTAAAGTTTTCGGATATCCAAATTTTTCAGATCAAATCAAAACGAATAACGATCAAATCAAATTTAACGGATAAAAATACCAGCCCTAGTCTTAACTAGATTAGGTTTTAGACTTAGTATAGGGCAAGGTTTCTATCCGAACCAAATAATTAGACAAAACCAAACCAAATGAATTAAACATTTAATCAAACCAAAAGATTTAAATACCTAAACGGTTTTTATTTTATATATCTAAAGAATCCTAACCAAACCAAAATGAAAAATAATAATAGAAATATCTGAATACCTAAAATAAAATTAATGTGCCTAAAATAGTAGTTATATTTAATTTAGAAATAGTTAAATATCTAAGAATATAATTTATAAATTAACTAGTTATATTTGTAAAAATCTAAAATTGTCTAAAATATCAATTAGAAAACAATTGAATTATCTGAATATTATTATCCAAATATATGAAAGTATCTGATGTTTTTGTTCGGATAGCTCGATTAGTTGATATTTTTTATTTGAACAACTAGGTGCTTTGCCCGCACATGCGGGCATAAACTTTTTATGAATACTTATTAGTTTACGTTTTATTAATTCAAAACCAACATAATATGTTATTATTTATGTTTTAAAATAGTTAAATCAAACATCAAAGTATTTATATGTGTCAAATATTTTTTTTATCAAAATATATATACTTACTATTGTGTTAATGTTTTTTAAAACACTCATATCTTACAAATAGTTTAGAAAATATCTTTATATAATTTTTTTGCTTGACTAATATTTTATTATCAATTGTTTTTTAACTTTTATAATCATATATTATTTTCAGATAGCAACACAATATATATAAGAATAATCTTAATTTTTATAATCAATTATTTAATGTAACATATAACATATAAACTTTATACTGTTAAAATAAATTTTATTTTTAATTATATATAAAATTCAGTAAAGATATTGTTTAAAATTTGTTTTTAATATAATATAGAAATTTAATATTACTAACATTCATTTTTAATTATATACAAGATTCATTAAGGATAATTTTAAATTAATATATTAATGACTCAGCTAATAACAAATAATAAATTAATGATTTAGTTAAAACCTAATAAAAACATAACAAGTAAGTAAAATTACCTAAAATCATTGAGAACATGACAAATAAGCAAAATCACTTCATAAATAATAGTATAGATCTAAACTACCGGATATTTTTATAACTTCTTACGAACTTATTATTATTATTATTTTATTTTTCTTGGTCAAAAGTTCTTACGAACTTACAACCACTAAATTTTGTGTGACGTTTTTATGAAGAGTTGTTATCTATGGAGGAACTTAGTGCTTGATAAAGATCTAACGACACCATCAATTTTGTGGAGGAATGGTTTGGGCCATATAATAACAGAGCCACTAATATTATTATAGATTTATATTTTGATTTTTTTGTTGATGTCCCTTTTGAATAAAACGTCCGTAGTAAATCGCACCATACATTACAAGCAAAAGCGACATGAGCCGCCGTACTAATTGTTGTATAGTAATTATCTTCATGTGGCTATCCTTAAATGTCTCCAGTTTGACATGTGGGAAGACTTTCATAAATATCCGTTTCCATGCATATTGGACACACCAAACACGAAACAAACCACAAAAGGAAGCAAAGAGGTGTAAAAGTCGTTAAGAGTTTCACTGGCCACAAAAAACGTGATACATGTAGTCTTATGTTATCCCGACGAACGGATTACCGCATAGTGGAAAGTTAGTTAACACTTAACACAAACGACTTTTTTTAGTCTCTACACGTACTATGTTTACGTTTGTATCCTTTTACATTATTTTTTGTCAAAAGGTTTTTATTAATTAATAAATAAAGAGATTACCGATATTTAATTTAACAGAAAAACAAACTGACTAGGTAGCCAAAAATTGACCAAAGGAAACCACAAATGTATAATTTTTTTCAAAAATTAAATAATAGACATGACAAAAGTCACAAAACATTGTTCTATGAAAGTTAACCAAGGTAGTCTAGTGGTAAAAGACTTAAGCTTGAAATAAACTCATATGTCTTTAATTAGTTAGTAGCACTCTGAACTATGATTGGAAATTTGTATTGAAAATGTATGTTATTTTTAACAGTTAATTATATTATAATTTTCAAAATATTGTTATTGAACATGCATATCATATAATTTATTATATCATATATGCAGGGCCGGCTCAACATTATTAGAGGTTTTAAGGCAAAAATAAATTTTACCCCCTAAAATTTATATGCAGATAGTGTTTAAAATATTTTTAAAATTTAATCAGTAATATTTTGAATATTTTATAATGAAAATAAAACTATATACATATCAAATAATTTTGAGCCATTTTCAATATTTATCATATTTATAATTTATATATATATAAAAATATAGATTTATAAAAAAAATTGAATCCCTTAATTATTATTATACTTGGGAACATGGGCTTGGGTTCGCACCGCTTGTCCCCCTAAGCCAGCCCTGCATATATGCTTAAATACGTAAAAGAAAAATAAGAAACAACTTTTGACACCGTAAGCTTCTGTTTTCATTGTGTCATAATCCATAAATAACCACAACTTTGTTGTAAGCTTATGCGGCCCAACTCACATCAATGAAGACGTAGCTCTTATTCATCACTTCATCCTCTCTGTTAGCTCATGTGATATGCACTCTCTGTTCTGCAGCTGCACATGCATATATGGTCCTCTCTATTACGTGAAAGTTTCTGTGCACGTCCTTGATCGTTTTGTTCACCATGCTTATACCAGCTGTGTTATTATTGGTCACAATAACCATCATTTTTGTTCGAGAAGCAACTCCTGAGGAGTTACAAAAATTGCTTTTCTCATTGAAGCTCAGACTAATGGTGTTTCAGCTACCTAACTTAATACATAGAGCTAGCTAGATGAGATTGAGATATTGTGGCCTTCCTTATAACAACAAACTGTTTCTGGACACATATATTTAAAAACCCACAGTTTGAAATACGTATGGTCTTCAGCAGTTTTAGTCTTCAATACAGTTAGATCGTCAGGGCTGATACCTTTCAAAGGCTTTGTCCTTAAGTTCATTGTTACAGGCCTTACGTCAATATATTTTCTTCGTCAAGTACGGAAAAGATGCCTATATTATTAAGGTTCCACTGGAAAATTCACGAGGACATGTCTATAATCAGGAGAACACTACACTATGCATATTTCACTTCGATCATTTTTACACACTTTCAATAGGAGACATACTCAAAAGACCTCCTCTGCTAAAATCTTCACCAAAGAAACTTGCAACAAAAGTTTCCACATCTTGCAACTCAACTCCTACACAAATGGCATTAGAAGGTGTTCTAACCGAATCCTCATCACATTATAAGTGTCGTTCTCGACTCTAACGTTTGGTGTAGCCTTGTTTCTGTGAGACTCATGTCAACATCCTTTCCTTTGCCATGTAGCCTTGTTTCTGTGAGACTCATGTCAACATCCTTTCCTTTGCCACAATCACTACTAAGAAAATTATTCAGAGTCCAGTTCAGTCATCATCTTCATGGCTTTAGTTTTGCTTTCTTTTCTCCCTCCGTTTCTTCAACAGCTTTTCCTATTTTTTCAACCGATTCAGTTGCTTAAACAGAATCCATGTTGCTTCCTGCGTGATTAAAAAAAATCATAAGATTCAACCACGAAAGTGAATTTACATAAGAGATCATCATCAATTGATTTCTTGTTGAATCACTCCTACCGAGATTGTCTTGTTTTGAATCTCAGCAACTAAACCGGCCTCTAGATCAAGACCAAACCACATGCTTGAGAACAGGTTCAAGTTCTTAGAAAGAGCTTTTAAGAACCTTAACCTTCTTCTCCTTTCTCTAATTTTCCATAACCTTTACCTTATCCTTTCCCTCACCGCATCTTGTCGGTTCAAATACTAATCGATGTGCACTTTCTCCACACACTCGTTATCGAATCGTTTCAGATTAGGCCTCCAATCTCTTTGTAGACATTATCGTTGTGTAATTCACCTTGTCATCTACAACCATCATGATTTAAAGAATGGTGTAAGACAAACAAAAAAATTATTTATCATCAGTAGATAATAAGGACTCTCCATTCAAATTTTAATTCAAAATTGTGTACTAATATCAGTCCCACTCATATTCAAGATTATCAATTTAATTCAAATTGTGTACTAGTAATATCAGTCCCACTCATAACGCATATAGAGAGAAATGCATGCAAGATCTAACAATAATAAAAGGAAGATATCCTCAAATTCTAGCTATGCCACGTTGGTTAAGAAAATCAACCTATCAGAAGCTTCCAAATCGCCACGTCATCTTTGTTACTTGAAACAGGTTTTAAACGGGTCGGTCAATTCACGTGAGCTCAAAATATTAAAAAGAGCCCAAACCTCCTTCCAAGCATTGTCCAAGTCGTCTCTGTCTCTTCAACTTCACGATAACCTCTGCAATCCAAGTTTCTGTTGCTCTCACTCATTCAATTTTGTACTTTAAACTATCTTAATAATAAGAGATATTACCCCATCAAAGCTTTTCACCTCCCCTTCTTTCTGTTCTTATATAAACTAATAAACCCTACATCAAAAAAAAAAATTAAAAAAAAAAAATAACCCTACATCAACTTTCATTGAGGATCTGCGACCTTAAGACAACCAAATGAAGATATGGCTATGAAATCGGCTTATATCTCCAGCAAGTCTCCGGTATGAATGTTTCTTTCCCAATTTTGTTTCATGGATTATAGAGAAATCTCATTAACCACTCACTGGTTTCTTTTCCAGCAGGACACTGTGATGCAAGGTCTCATCTAATTGTGCTCCACTCTACCTCCCTGACCTCAAACTAGGATTCACTTATAGTTCAGGAACTTTTTTGCTATGAAAAGCAAAGAGATCTATCGAGTTGCTGATCTTGGTTTGGCCATTTGCTTCACGCACAGCTCTGTCCTCTCCGATCTTGACCACATGTGCCTCCCTATTGACGCAGACAGGTTTAGGTTTAACTTACATGAGGTTTTGAAGCCAACTATGGACTCAGGGGTGACCTCTATTGTAAGCTGTTACAACTTTAAAGTCATATTCAATTTGATTGCTTATCTGCGTAGTTATAGACATTTGAAGGCCCCATTTAACTGCAACTTCCCAACCATTGATGTAGATGTCGTTGGCCACATGAAACTGCTAAATGAACAGATGCTCATTCAACGCCCGGTCCTTCACGAAGTGGCAATAGCAACCACACAGTGTGTCTTGATCCATTTGCAAACTAAGTAGTATATTGTCTTCAACTATTGCACATTCTCTGTATAGAATAGTAAAGTTTATAGCTATGAGTATGACATATATTTGACGTTCTAATCATGGTTACTTTCCATACTCATGGTTCTGTTTATATTTGTATGGTTAGTAATCTGTATAGAATAGTTAAGTTTCTAGAATCGGTACTTTGACGTTCGGCTCCCGTATGTTTACTGACTCTTCAATTTCTACATAAATATCTCAATATAATTTAGGCCCACTTATCTTTCTCTTTTTTCTTTTGTGTTTGATCTTCTACTAAGGTTCTTTGTTTTATTTTTTACTTTCAGTGTTGCTCTGGTTTTAAAGCTTTCTGTTTGTACAAGTTTGAGTCAAAACTCATACAAGTTATATATGACTTTTCCTGGAACACCCACCACATTTCTACAGGTAAAATTGTGTTGATTACTTTGCAAGTTTATCATATAAGTTTTTTTTCGAAAATTCCAGCTCTGACTATACAATGTGCATTTCCAATTGAAGCGTTCATTAGGCCCTTTTTGATCCATAATTAAAAGGTTTGGCAACAGTGGAGAGGGATCCTTCGTGTCAGCCCATTACAAAGACGGAATTTGATATCGAGAGAAGAAAAGTTACTAAAGAGGCTATCATGGAGTTAATATCTAGGGAGATAACTGAGTACCATACTCAGCTGCTAATGAATTCAAGTTTTATCTATCAAAAGTCTTAATATAATACTTGTGTTTGCATCTCTGAGAAAGCATTGTGTTACACCCAATCGCTAACATTGTCAGTGTTGTGCATTGTTGTTAATCAATTTAGGAGACAGTTGCGCATCTTGAAGAAAATAGCGGAAAAAAACAGGCCCTGTGGCACCCCTAGAAAAGAAACATGCCTCTTCCCAGGTAAATCCGTATATTATTTTTTCTTTTAGTGATTGTTTGTTTTCACATGATCTTATTTCTTTTATCTCCTCTCTTACTGACCGGGTAATATGCATTGTTAGCTTAGTTGTATATGTACATTTACATAATCAGAGCCTCATCTACAACCAGCTTGTGTTGAACACTAATTTCTTTGAGCCTCATGTCAGCTTAATTTATATTATGTATTTTTATATTTTGGAACTGAAAAAATGTATATTTGCATTTGTTTTGCTCTATGGACATTGGACTGTACGAGGATCAACTCCAAATTGCATAAGTTATTGCTTGGTCGGGCGGATAACCTTTTGGCTTCTTCTTTGTAAATAATATGTATGGAGCAAGAAAGGGTTGGTGTTGATTCCGTCAGTCATCTTGAAATCAGCTGGAGACTGACCTGCGGCAATGTTAATTCTCTTGAAAACCCAATGTTGATGTCTAGGCGTTAGCTCTTTAAATATAAAAGACTTTGCAGTTCATAATCTGTAACTTTATATCATAGAGATTTGTCACGTACATTCTGAAAATTGGTACTGTAAGATAAGCAACGAACTCATTGCTACTTCTCTTTCCCTTAAGTATGCACCAGCAATTTATGTCTAGGTAGGATAACATGGAATTTGTAAGTTTGAAAATGTTACAGTGTCCATGTGTTTTAAAAATACGCACTGCAAAGTCCCTAAGCTACTTATCATCTCTCCACTCCACTGCTCTCTCTACCAGACCAAATCATCGAGAACACTCCAGAAACTCCAAACCTCTTCCTTTAATTTCATCAGTTTCCCTTTAATATTTTTCTTTTGTGGTTGATTCTTTGTGAGGGTTCTTTTTTTTTGCACTTAAACTTCATGCTTATGATTTTAAAATTAATTGTAACTACAATTAATCTCTTTAGTGTTATTCATATAATATAGTTTTTATTCATATTAAAAACACATTACCTTTTTCATTATTATTTTTTACATATAAAAATAACTCACTCAATATTGTAAATTTAAATATTTATGTTCAAGGAACTGCAAAGCATAGGTAATTGGAAATGTGAAATTGTCTTGGTGACAAACATTATTCGTTAAATATATAAAGATAAAAGAAATCAACTTTTAAAAATGAAATACACTATGATTAATACGTCTTATTTACAGGAAAGTAAATCATTGTCGACACAGTTTTACTTTGATCATACAATAAAAATCATCAAAAGCTTCTAAAGCAGGATAAGAGTAACTTTAATACATGAGCTTGAGCTAAAAACACACCAATATAACTCAAATGATGATTATCAAGAAAACCTAACAAAAAGCAACATTTAGCCCTCTTCCAAACATGCTATTCTAACAAACTTATAAAACACAGATTTATTACAATTTAGAAAGGCCAAAATAAAGCTAGAAGTAACATTTCAACAACCAAAATCAGTGCATGTAATCTCCTCCCTTTTATACTATAAGTTAGATGTTAAAAAATTGCAAATCTGTCAAATTTAAAAATCAATTATCCGCGCATAGCGCGGAAAACGACCTAGTTTTATTAACAAAAGGAACATTTTTAGCTCATGAGATTAGGTTAAAATATAAATAAAAATGGATCATGAGATGATGTTTGCAATGACATATCACTCAAAATGATGTTAGCAATGACATGGACATGAAAATAATTATTATTTTCTACAATTCTAATATTATTTTCTACATTTCTAATAAAAAGGTAAAACATAAACAAAATACAAAATGTTGTTCTGTTTCTGTTGCTTTTTTTGACTAATATTTCTGTTGCTTTTTATTACCACGAGTTATTAAATTTCTATCCTAGAGAGTTTAACTTTGTTAACCAAAAAAAAAATCCTGGAGAGTTGTTACATACGATATATGGCAAGATTTATTTCAGACGTTTAGTGTACAGATTTTTACTAGATAAAATATTCCTTTTATTTCATAATTGTTAACAAAAACATATAAATTAGTATGTTAACTATAAAAGTATTTAAATTGTTCGTATAATATATTAATCCGCAGAAGCCTTCTGAGCCCTACGAAAGGAATAATGGGATTATCTAGCAAGATCCAGCAATAGGTCACGTTTAAACCATTATGGTTACTCTGTTAATCGAAAAAACCGTTGTCAATTTAACAAACAGAACCCCAATGATACTTAGTCACGACAATCAGGTGAAAAATTAATTCAAATAGTAACAATCATATTATTCAAGAGATACACCACATTCACTCATTTCAGTATTTCACCAATAATATTGTTTATCACGAATTGACGACAATGGCACTGTTGGGTGGCTATTTAAATCCATCCACCTCTA
Organism: Brassica napus; assembly: GCF_020379485.1. Taxonomy (NCBI): domain Eukaryota; kingdom Viridiplantae; phylum Streptophyta; class Magnoliopsida; order Brassicales; family Brassicaceae; genus Brassica; species Brassica napus. The sequence goes on from NC_063436.1 coordinate 20,397,322, forward strand.
TTTCCACTCTAAAGCAGTATAGTGTCCAACGTTACCGCTTCCACCACTACTACCACCATTCTCTCACTTCTCTTGTATACCGTATATTATTAGGTAACAAAAGTAACAACTAATTAATAAACAAATCGTCCCACTCTTATTTTCTATTTAAGGCGTGAGCTCTCCACACTCTTAGTGCACAAAAAAAAATCAATAAACAAATTTTCCCACTCTTATTTTCTATTTAAGGCGTGAGCTCTCCACAAGCCTTCTCATAGAACAAAGTTTAAGTACTACTTAGTAAGAATTACACAGCATGGCTTCCAACTTTGAGCTTTCAGAAAGAAGCAGCCCAAAACAACATAGAATCAGTCCAAGAGCAGAGAAGGAGGAGGTGGACTACATGCAGAGAGCTCAGTGGCTAAGAGCTGCCTTGCTCGGATCCAACGATGGTCTGGTCACAGTCGCGTCTCTCATGATGGGTGTTGGTTCTATCAAAGAAGACGTAAAAGCAATGTTGCTTGTTGGTTTTGCCGGCCTTGTAGCAGGTGCGTGCAGTATGGCCATTGGAGAGTTTGTTTCTGTGTGCACACAAAGGGATATTGAAACTGCTCAGATGAAGAGAGCTATTGAGACTGAGACATCACTATCAGCAATCGACGAACAAGATGAGGTAAAGTGTATACACAGTAACCATGTGGTTTCTAAACACTAAACCTTAACTACAATAAAAATAAAAAAAAATTGATATTACGTATTTCCCATAAAAATAAACCGAAAGATTGGTAATCCGTCACGATTGTTTTGTATCTGAAAAATGCATCCCAATCTATAGTATAAATTTTGCTTCAATATGTGTAAGATTGATATCAATTTGTTTTTTTTTTTCCAACCCAAATCCGCATCGTTTTTTTTAAATACCATGAGGTTCGTAAGCCAAAAGCGCAGCATTATGTTAAACAAAATATGTTTGCGTTTGAATTTTCACCGTCTACATATATTCTGAAAATAATTGTGTTGGCAAAAAGTATTTATTTTGTTTGACATATGAATGCTAATATATAAATTGGCATTTTTGAACACTTGAAACTAACATTTTATATATATAAGAGATACCAATAGGTTATGGGATGTTATACTGGGACCTTAATGACATGACATATGTAAACTTAATGGCAGGAGGAGAAGAAAGAGCGGCTACCAAATCCAGGACAAGCAGCACTGGCATCAGCGTTAGCATTTTCAGTGGGAGCAGCAATGCCGCTTCTTGCAGCTGTATTCATAGAGAATCATAAGGTAAGAATGGCGGTGGTAGCGATTGTGGCCACCCTGGCATTATTGGTGTTTGGAGTGACCGGTGCGGTCCTGGGAAAAACAAGTGTGTTCAAGTCAAGCGTTAGGGTGGTGATTGGTGGCTGGATGGCTATGGTTCTTACCTTTGGTCTTACCAAGTTCATTGGTTCCGAAGCCATGCAAATCTAGACACTCTTTCGGTGATCATCTTGTTTTCATGCATCTCAATTAATAATGTTTGTATCATATAAGCACGCTATCTCACCTCAACTATGTATGAAATGTAAAATACATCAAGCGCACAATAAACACCCAAAAAGGTTAAATAAATGGTTTTGTTAATCGATCTTTCATTTGACAGTTTACTTATTTTAAGTGATAATACCTAGAAGTCAGCAGGGAACGTCTCCTTTACTAATCAGGGTACTCATTAAAGCACTGAAAAATATCCAAACGCAACTACAAGAACTGGTTACTGGTTATAGAGTGTTATTTAAAGTACTAGCATATCTAAACTCGAGACTAGTGTAAGATGAGTGTGGTGTGGGTAAAATAGCAACAATTTCCATGAATTCTGATATTGTTCGATCTACGTACCCCACACAGTACTCCACTGGGAGCCTTTGAAAGAAAAAAAATATGCAAGTAGTACGTATTATAATGGTCACGGACCTGCTGTCCAAAAAAAAGAAAAAAAAATGGTCACGGACCTACTCATGCAAGCAACTAACTTTTGAATTTTATCCAAAACGGGAGTGGAACACCTGTTTAATTATTAAAAGAGTGTTGGTTTTGTGCTCCATATCTAAAAGTCAGACTGCTCTAAGACTCATTAACTATCCATTAATGTTGGAATGCATAGGTTTACATCAACTATAATTTACTTAAGTAACTTTCGGTAGACATAATTAAAACCACCCTTGTAATTGTTCCACAAACCATTACACACGGCCGATACTCTACAGTAAATCCCTCGAAAACTTTGAGCCATCCTCAAGAATGGACTAGAATGGTGATATTTTGTGGGCTTAGTTTTTGTCTTTTATGCACTTTGTGTGTCTTTGGATGAAACATCATGCATTTTTGTGTCTTTGGATGAAAGTTGAACATTGAGAGAGTTAGGTATACGGCAACATGTATGTTCACATACAGACGTTTAATTCTCTTTCCGTTTAACACCTTTCTTTATGTTAAACTCAAGATGCAGTTAAGGAGGCGCTCCGAAAATATAGTTGTTTGTTTGCTTTGCTCTAACTTTTGTGTTATAAATTTAAATTGCTGATTGCACAATGCAAAGTGGAGTGGTGGTTGATCTCACAAACAAGTAAATGGCCGAAGGGTACTCTTTACTCCTTTTGTCAATGATTTATGGCTAAAAATGAAATAGTGATGCAATTATTGACTCTCTCACCATGAATTTTGTATGACAGAAACAAATTCAATTCATGGCTTCTAGATAATTAACATGAATCACACACTCTCCGAGCATTTTCAATTTCACTCTATTTTTCACTCTAAAATAGAGTTAGTAAAATGATCTGATTGTACTATATTTTTCACTACATAATAGATTGAAAAATAGGTTTACTCCAAATATAGAGTAATTTGTTTTTTTATCACTCTATTTTCTACTGTAAAATAGTAATACTATTGGAACAAACTCAAATTCTATTATAAAGTTATTCTATTTTAGAGTAAAAATTAAATAAACTACTCTCTCTGTTCCTAAAAGATAGATTTTCTAATATTTTCACACATATTAAGAAAACACATTAAACTACCATAATAAATGTATCTTTTTGTAATTTTCAATTTTTAATAACTTTGAACCAATAGTAATTCAATAAAGTCAATTAATTTTCTTGAAATTTACAATTTTTTTATAAAAAACACAAAAAATATATCTTTATGAAACAAACATTTTTCCTAGAAAATCTATCATTAAAAAACGGAAGGAGTATTAGAGATGGTCTTAGTTATTAAAGAACAGTGGACACTCAAACAACTCAGATTTAAAGAAGAAATACTTACGTATATTAATTTGATTGAAATGTAAATAAACACGAATAGACAACTAAAGTTATCGACAATTGTCTAAAGATAAAAAAAAATGTGGAAAAATGCAAGAATTGAATAACTCCCTTGCTACTTTGGAAAAAGGCACAATATGTAAATGACTCGTGATCTGCGCTCAATGTCTGTGATTCGCCGCCTAAAATCACGTTAATCACGTGGAGAGCAAATCTGTATGGATCGTATATTCGCTTTTTGGGCTATATGAAGGCCCATTAAAAACACTTGGTCACTGTTAAAAAAAAGTCAAATACTAAAAAAAAAAAACAGATCTAGAGAGGTGAGCAAGTAAGATAGATCGAAGACGATGAGGAGCTCTGCATCATCCGCCATGAAAGCTGCTGGAGTTTTGGTTCTCCTTGCCGTCTTAACATCAGGTAAATGCAGCGTCTTCTCTCTATCGTTCTCGATTGCTTGCACTGTGATTGATCATGTACACAATGTGTTTTAATTGATATTCGAGCTGATCTCCTTTGCTTTGTGTTGTTGTTGATGGTGATGATGTTCAGTTTATGCGAAGAAGTCAGGTGATGTGACAGAGTTGCAGATTGGTGTTAAGGTTCGCTCTTTCACGCAGCTTCCTTACTCTTTTGGTTTATGTAATTAGTTTTGCTTACATTTGTTCATTTGTACAGTTCAAGCCGAAGACATGTGATGTTCAGGCTCACAAAGGGGACAAGATCAAGGTCCACTATCGAGTATGTGTCTTGTTGAAGCTTCTTGCTATTATGATTTGGAGAAATTCATTTCATTCGTTTTGGTATCGGATTAGCTTCAGAGCAAATTAAGATAATGAATCTGATCTAAAACGTTCTTGACGGTTAACGTAGTCCTCTTCTTCATTCAGGGAAAGTTAACAGATGGAACTGTGTTTGATTCAAGTTTTGAGAGAGGTGATCCTATTGAGTTTGAGCTTGGGAGTGGTCAAGTCATTCCAGGTGTGTCTTTCAGTTGCATTTGTTTGCCCCTGCATCTTTTGTTTTATTGATGGGATAGAAATTGAATGTAATGCAATTAATCTGAATGTTGCAGGATGGGACCAGGGTCTACTTGGAGCTTGTGTAGGTGAGAAGAGAAAGCTCAAAATCCCGTCCAAGCTTGGTTATGGTGACAACGGCTCACCACCGAAAATCCCCGGTAGTTTATCTTATCTTCCATCCTTTTATATTAATGACGAGGCTAGAAGAGAACATATGATAACTAAATAACAACCAAGAGATAGAGGTTATACATAAATACTTCATCAGAAGCCTATATTGCTATAGAGATTTCGAGGTTTTTGAATCTGCAAAGAAAAGAAAAAGAGAAAGAAAGTGAATGTGGTGGTGAATTGCAGGTGGGGCGACATTGATATTCGACACCGAGCTAGTTGCTGTGAACGGGAAACCATCCGGCGATGCAAAAACGAAGAATGAGCTTTGATTGCATCCATTTCCTACTTTTTTCATTTCAAATGAAACTTGTTAAGTCGTGTTCATTTGCAATTGAATCTCGAACATGGTAGAGACTAGGGTCGTTTACTTTTTGGCTGGTTAAGGACAATAATTGTGTGTTTGGTCATAACATTAGTTATGTTGGCACTTGGCAGTTGGAAAATAACGTGGAAGCGCAGAAAGTCGGTCTATAAATCCATTTTACTGTGTTAGTCCAAGATAAATCTTTGCAGACAATAAAATGTTATGACCATAAAATAAAGCATAGTTTTTCATAACATTATGACTAATGAAAACAGAAAATAAACCGAATTGTCTTTGAATACGAAACAACGAGGAAATCTCAAGTAGCATAGTCATATTTATCTTGGCAGGTTTGTCGAGTGAGCTACTTTTGATCAGTATTTCTTTCACCCACATGATTGAATCCTAGACATGCTAAAACAGTAACTTCGGAAGATGTACGTACCACTCCTGTCAATGTGGTTATTAATTTTTGTAAAAGTTGCAAAATCGTGGAATTTAAAAATACTAATCGCCATGATATCACCCCTTACTAACCGGAGCCGAACCCATAATCAAACGAAAGATCGTGGAATTAACTTTTTTTTGTTTAACCAAATCTTGTTGGGCATTATTTAACATTTTTGCCAATCGTATAAAGAGTTCATTGTAAATAGTTAAAGCCCAGTATAATATATCTGACGTAATCATGACACGTCATCAACATACTGTACAAGATGTTAACGGCGTCACAAGCGAAACATTGGTTCCGAATGGTAACTGCGGTTTGAGCGGTGCGGGACAAGCGGTTTAACTGCGGTGTCGTTTTAATAATTATAAAAACGTATAGATATATGGTATATGTAGAGATTTTTGTCACTGTTAACTGCGGTGCGGACAGAGCGGTTTGCAACATTCGAAGCCAATATTTGTTAGTGTTCTGGAACAATCTTTCCGTAAGTTAACGCCGTCATCTTCTCATCCTTTTGCTCCCTCTCGTACAAATATTCTATCTCAAGGGAGCTCAAAGGAAAGGAAGTCTCTAGAAACCCTTTTATTCACAAAACCTTTTATATATAAAACCACATTACCAACCTCAGCTCTCCTCTCAAACCGCTACTCTCTCTTTCTCTCTCTCTCTTGCGATTCGTTACGCTGCTTTTGAATCGAGATGGATGAAGATTTCGAGATGCCTCCCGTCGGCGGAATGAACGGCGACGACGAGATGGACTTCGGCGACGACGCCTCCTTCCTCAAAGTCGGCGAGGAGAAGGAGATCCAGCAAGGCTTGAAGAAGAAGCTCCTCAAGGAAGGCGAAGGATTCGAGACTCCTGAGAACGGCGATGAAGTCGAAGGTAAACATAACATCGAATTCGAATCTCCAATTTTTTAATCCTTCGATTTGACTCAGCTGAAATTTAATCGATCTCTTTTGCAGTGCACTACACTGGTACGTTGCTCGATGGGACCAAGTTCGATTCAAGCCGTGACAGAGGAACGCCTTTCAAATTCACTCTCGGTCAAGGTCAGTGGATTGAAATCTCTTTGATTATGATCGATAAAGCTCAGTCCCAAGCGCGTATTAGTCTCAGTATCTTGAATTTGAGATTATAGTTACATTCTAGTATTATTTTGCTGCTAGGTTTTATCATTATTGACCTAAAGAGATTAACTTTGGTAGAGATCTGTGTGAATTGTTTGCTGATTCTTTTGTATTGGCAATGTGTGTTGCAGGTCAGGTTATTAAAGGATGGGATATTGGTATTAAGACTATGAAGAAAGGTGAAAACGCTGTTTTCACTATCCCTTCCGAGCTGGCTTATGGGGAATCTGGTTCGCCGCCGACCATTCCTGCTAATGCCACGCTTCAGTTTGATGTGGAGTTGCTTTCTTGGTCGAGTGTCAAGGATATATGCAAGGATGGTGGCGTTTTTAAGAAGATTGTTGCTGCGGGGGAGAAGTGGGAAATGCCTAAGGATCTCGATGAAGTTCTTGGTGTGTGTCCACTTTCTTAAGAAAATTGTGTGCGTTTGTTTCGATCTCTCTAACTGTGTTTTCCTGTGTATTTGTTTTTTTCAGTTAAGTATGTGGCTAAGCTTGAGGATGGTACGGTTGTTGGAAAATCTGATGGTGTTGAGTTCACGGTTAAAGACGGTTAGTGCTCTGTTTCTTCTGACAAATGATGGAGATGTAAGATAGTATGTTCTGTCCCTGACAATCTTTGTGGTCTGTGTCATTATATAGGTTACTTCTGCCCTGCACTTGCTAAGGCTGTGAAAACCATGAAGAAGGCAGAGAAGGTTCTTCTGACTGTTAAACCACAATGTAAGACGGTTTTTTTTTTCAGTTGTGTTTTTATTGATCTTGGTATGGTGTTGCACATCATCTCTTATTCCAACTTGCTTATTAATGCGACAGATGGTTTCGGGGAGAAGGGCAAGCCAGCCTCTGGTGGTGAAGCTGCGGTTCCTCCAAACGCAACCCTTGAGATCGAGCTGGAGTTAGTTTCCTGGAAGACAGTTTCTGAAGTGACCGATGACAACAAGGTCATCAAGAAAATCTTGAAAGAAGGGGAAGGATATGAGCGTCCCAATGAGGGGGCGGTTGTGAAAGGTTTATATTTCAGATTTTGAGTGCACTTATCTCTTGTCCAATAACAGTTTCTTAAATGTCTTTTTTTTTGTTCCTTTCTGGCAGTGAAACTGATAGGGAAACTTGGAGATGGTACTGTGTTCCTAAAGAAAGGTCACGGTGAAGGTGAAGAGCCCTTTGAGTTCAAAACAGATGAAGGTATCTACTATCTACACTTCTGCAAAACTTCTGTAAACTTTTCGTTGGATGTTCCAACTTTTATCGTTCTAATTGATTTTACTGGGTGCTTTTTAACAGAGCAAGTGATCGATGGGCTTGATAAAGCTGTGTTGAAGATGAAGAAGGGTGAAGTGGCATTGGTGACCATAGACCCAGAGTATGCTTTTGGTTCAACTGAGTCAAAGCAGGAATTAGCTGTGGTGCCGCCAAACTCAACCCTCTATTATGAGGTTGACCTTGTGTCTTTCGACAAGGTTAGTTCAGTTTTGGATGTTTACCCCTCTTTCAGAGAATAAAGCAAATATGGGTGTCCAACACTTGTTTGTCACTGTTCTTTTAGGAAAGGGAATCGTGGGACATGAACACTGAGGAGAAGATTGAAGCTGCTGGTAAGAAGAAGGAAGAAGGAAATGCCAAGTTCAAAGCAGGCAAATACGCACTCGCTTCCAAGAGATACGAGAAGGTAATAAATATGAAGCTTTAGTGTTATTTTACGTTGAAGATCATCTCACATGGTTTGGTTTCTTCTCAGGCTGTCAAATACATTGAATACGACTCATCCTTCAGCGAGGAGGAGAAGAAGCAAGCGAAAGCGTTGAAAGTGGCGTGCAATCTGAACGATGCAGCTTGCAAACTGAAGTTGAAAGAATACAGGCAGGCTGAAAAGCTATGCACAAAGGTAAAACTAATTGGTGGTTAAGACTTACATATCCTTTTTTTTATAACTTCAGAGCTAATAATGATGGAAAATGATTTGCTTTGGATATATGTTTTAGGTGCTAGAGCTGGAAAGCACCAATGTGAAGGCCCTATACAGGAGAGCGCAGGCTTACATGGAGTTGGCTGATTTGGACTTGGCTGAGTTTGATGTCAAGAAGGCCCTTGAAGTTGATCCCGACAACAGGTTTGTCTTCTTTCATATACTGGGTGAACATTATAGATTATAAAGTTCAAATCTAAATTGTCATTTTGGCCTTTATCGAAATGATAGGGAAGTGAAGGTGGAGCAGAGAAGGCTGAAGGAGAAAATGAAGGAGTTTAACAAAAAGGAGGCCAAGTTTTACGGAAACATGTTTGCAAAACTCTCTGTAAGTATCTCTCTAATACCAGAACATTTTTGTTGATTTTAAGCGTAATTAACCAAACTTTATTTGGGTGAGAATGTGCAGAAGTGAAGCAGCAGCATCGTGGAGAATGTGGTTCACTCGCTTTGGATGTTTTTCTCTTTTCTGTACCTTTGCCTAATTTCGATTAAGTTGTGTTTTTAGATAAGACTCCTCAAGACATTGTTGTTCTTTATTAAATGTTAGCTTTTGATAATTTATAACCGAGATTCTCGTCGTCCCTTGTGTGAATCGATTAGAATTTACCAGGAAAATTTTTACATGTTGATTTCCTAATCGTTCACAACTTTGGTTGCTCTGTTCAGAGCTTTGCCACGTTCTATCGAAACTTATCAAACACGCTCTCGCTCTTTTTTTTTTTGATCAAATCAAACACGGTCTTGCTCTTCTACCGAAGTTCAACCAATTAGGATGGAAGCACTTCTACTAAACGTCCTACGTTAATTGATGTGACCAATGAAGAATAAAAAGAAACACGAACGGTGCATAAAATGAACTTTGCTTTAGGGTATATTAATATTCTTGTAAGAATTAAAAAGGAATATACTTGGCTGCTCTAAATCTTGTTCGTCCATACGACTTGGAAAAAATCCTCAGGTGCCATCGGATATCCTTCCTAGGCACTGGTCTTACGTCAGATGAGATACCATAACAAATTGTAAAAGCCAAAAAATAAAAAACAAACATAGAAAAGAAAAAAGAAACAAAGGAATATTCCCAGCTAAATGCTCCACCATAACCACTCAAACGCTCACTTTAAATTCGATTCTCTCACCTTTTCACTTCTCACTCGTCACTAAAAACACTCATCTATGGCGATCTTCACTAAAACAAAACGTGTCACGGACCCACTAGACGATGAAGCCAAGGCTCGGATCTTCAGCAACCACAGCAGCACACTAGAAGACCAAGACTCTCCCGAAATCTGCGAACTCGAGTTTCTAGAAGATGGTCTCGAAGACAGATCACAAACACTCTACGACTCTGACTCCGACTTGTCTGAAAATTCCGCAACGGAACGTTCCAGTGAAGAAGCTAGTGAGAAAATCTTAAAAATGGCCTTGAGCTTCTCCGACTATGATCCTTACCAAAACATATTGCTAGCTCACGTTTCGAGAGCAGCGGAAGCATATTCCGCTTTCAGATCCAAGCGGAAACATGTTTTCAAAGACAAGGTAGCATCATTTCTACTAGAGCTCGGACACAACGCCGCCGTTTGCGTTTCGAAATGGAACTCGTCATCTAAACTCACCGCCGGGAGTTACGACTTCATCGACGTCGTTTACAAACCCCCTGGTGATAAGACATCCGTTCGTTACTTTGTCGATCTAGACTTTGCTTCCGAGTTCGAGATCGCGAGGCCCACACCCCAATACGCGCGTGTGTTGCAGTTGCTGCCTCGTGTTTTTGTTGGGAAGGAAGAGAATCTTAGGACGGTTGTGAGAGAGGCTTGCGCCGCGGCGAAGAGGTCGATGAAGAGCCGTGGCTTGTCTCTACCACCGTGGCGGAGATTCTCTTACTTGCAACACAAGTGGTTCGGTCCGTGCACGAGAAGGGTTGGATCTGGTTTGGAAGTGACGCCGTTGAATAAAGACGCCGTTAGCTGTCGTTCTGTGGGGTTTGATGACGCCGTCAATGGGCGTTTGTTCATCAGGACGTGATCCGCATCCATGCAGCATGTACTAGTATTAAATGAATAGTTAAGTAGGGACTACACTTTTTTCCAATGGATTTTAAGGAGACTAAAATATTAATTAGCATCTTAAAATTAAGGCCATGATGTCAAAGTTAACGTTCTACCACTGGGTTAAGTGGCATTAATAATCATATGCTTTTGTTTTGAACAACTAATAATAATCACATGCTAAGAGTTGTGATAATTAATAACTGAGATTATGAGAGTCATATTATATGACAATGAAGCATTATTAACCTATGATATGAAATTGGACATGTAAGAATATTTTATTGAATTGTGTTAATAATAGTTTTACATTATTGATGTGAAACTAGGACTGCTCGTCAAGTTAGCCTAAATGCGCTTTCATTACAAATGCAATAAGTTGATTGCCACTGACAAAACTGTATGTATGTATCTTACGCTTTTCCAGAGCTTTTGTCGTCTATTACGAACCCATCAACTCTTTTCCTTTGCCACTACAAAAACTTATGCTATCTAAACAAAAAATAGTTTTGTAAATGTTTTCCTTTTCCATGCAAGTCTAAGAAACTAGAAATTTCTTTTTTTTTTGGCATATTTTGGGTTTGAATATAAGAAAGGAAAGAAATGGTAGATGCATGAACCTTTTGACTTGGCAGCATGATATCCGATATTACTTTAAAAGTTACCTTAGAGCATTTTTAAAATAAGATTTGGAATATTCTGTAATTGATACATCATACATGGATATCATTCAGTGACTACACTATGGCATGTTAGATAATAATTTTGAATACATGAATACAAAATAAACTGATTTAACCAATACAGAGATACATATTACTCTTGCATTTCTCAATACATATTAAGAAATATATAACAATTTTACTAATTATATAAGAAGTGGAAAGATAGTGTCATTACTTGCAAATGTCCAAACAAAACTATTCAGTCGACACTTGTAAAACAGGTCAATAAATAGTAATTGCTTTCCGTTTCTGCTTTTAGTTACTTTGTTTTTACATTCTCACGCAATTTGTTCTTATTTTCTTATATAAACGAAAACACAAAGTATCTATTAAATCATCCTTGTTTCAAAAGTATCGTAGAGATGCAGAATGAGATGGAAGAGAAATTTGAAGATTGGAGGGGTAAAGAGGCAATACCTGGCAAGCATGGTGGAATTAGAGCTGCATCCATCGCTTGTGGTAAATTTCTATAACTCAATAAAAACACCCTTATAAATTGTACTTTCATTATTTATAAGAGCTTTGGTGTATGCTGATGCAGTTGTGGAGATTATGGAGAATATGGTGTTCTTAGCATGTTCAACCAACTTCATCACATACTTCACGAAATCATGGCATTACTCATCAGCCAAAGCATCAAACATGGTGACCAATTTCACAGGAACGTCGTTTTTGCTCACTATCATTGGTGGTTTTGTTGCTGACTCTTTTCTCACTCGCTTCACCGCTTTCGTCATCTTTTGTTCCATTGAACTCCTGGTAACTAGAAAACACTCCATTGAATCTTTTAAAATGATAATTTAAACTTATAGAAATTAAAAAGTATACTCCTATAGGGTTTGATCTTGTTGACCATCCAAGCACATAGCCCTAAGTTACAACCTCACGGAGATAACACTCCTTCAACTCTTCCATCACTGGTTCTATTCACCGGATTATATGCAGTAGCTACAGGTGTTGGAGGTGTCAAAGCCTCTTTGCCTGCTCATGGAGGCGACCAGCTTGATAGTCGAAAGCAAGGAATTATCTCAGGATTTTTCAGTTGGTACTTCTTCTCTATCTGCTTTGGAGGCCTCTTGGCCGTTACAATTATGGTGTGGACTGAAGAGAACAAAGGATGGAGCTCCAGCTTCGATATCTGCACCGTGATTTTAGCATCTGCACTCTTTATTTTCACCGTGGGATTTCCTATGTATCGGTTCAGGCGTCCAACGGGAAGCCCTTTGACCAGAATTGTGAACGTGTTTGTTTCTGCCGCAAGAAACCGAAATAGGTTTGTAACGGATGCAGAGATAACGCTGAATAACTCTACCGACAAAAGCATTCATCACAACAAATTCAAGTAATGCTAAACACGTATTTTTTTTTATTTGCACTAACATAATTATGTTTTGTTGACTTCCAAAGTCCTAAAACAAAACAAACTAAATATGGTTCCCTTAGAAATTAATGAAGAAACAATAAGCTTTCATAATTTTGATTCTGCATGTATTTCAACTAATCTTTTTACCTTTTAATAAAAATATATTTTCAATTAAAATAGATAATTAGACTCTCCTAACTAAATTTAAAAGACGTGGGTCAATAAAAATGGGTATTGATCTTATTTCAAAAGCCATAGATTGGCATATATATTTTAAAAAAAGCCATAGATTCTCGTTAATTATTGTATGTATTAAAGTTCATTTTTATTTAATGATTTATATGATTCAAATGCGTTATAACAAGATCGGCATTGGTATTTGATTTTCAGGTTTTTAAATAAAGCGAAGCTCAACAACAAGATCTCAGCAACAGAAGTTGAAGAAACAAGAACGTTTCTAGCTCTCCTACCAATATTTGCGAGCACAATTGTAATGAACTGTTGCTTAGCACAACTCTCAACCTACTCCGTACAACAAGGCATGCTGATGAACAGAAAACTCTCAAAGTCCTTCGAGCTTCCTCCCGCTTCTCTCAACACTATTGCTCTCCTATTTATGCTCTCTTCTATAGCTTTCTACGAACTCTTTGCAAAAAGAATCGCATCAAGCAACAACGAAAGGTCGTCGAGCTTCAATTTGAAACGCATAGGAACAGGCCTAGCTCTTACATCTGTTGCAATGGCCATAGCAGCAATCGTGGAGGCCAAGAGAAAACACGAGGCGGTTCACAATAACATCAAAATATCTGTGTTCTGGTTAGAGTTTCAGTATGTTTTGCTGAGTTTCTCGGATGTGTTGACTCTTGGAGGAATGTTAGAGTTTTTTTATAGAGAATCTCCGGCGAGTATGAAGAGCATCAGCACGGCGTTGGGGTGGTTTTCCACCGCATTAGGTTTCTTCCTCAGTACGCTTCTTGTGGATGTCACTAAATCGGTCACCGGATGGCTCGACGGAGAAGACGTTAACGGCTCCAGGCTCGAGCTGTTTTATGCGGTCCTGTGTGTTCTTAACACCCTTAATCTTTTTAATTATATTTTCTGGGCGAAAAGATATTAAGAAAAAAGAAGAAGACAGTATGTGGTCGTCTTTTGTCAAAAGTACTCTTTAGTTTTGTTAAATATTGACATAATCTTTTAGTGAAGATGCTAAGCATAATGTGTGTATGTGTGGTCTCGTGATGTAGTGGAAGTCTAAATCAAGTCACTTGTGTACTTGTTTCTTGTGGTCGTTCGAAAGATGGTTGAGGTGTCATTGTAATAAAGGGACGCAATAGTAACCATCTTCTTAATTTGTGATTCTACCCTAATTAACAAATTTCAAAGGTAATATTTTTAAGAACGAAATTTCCCTTTACCTAAGCAGGGTGTGTGGTAGCACACTGATCAGCGTTTTATTAACAACTAGGGTTTAACCCGCCCAAAATAAATGAAAAAGTAATTGAAAAATATCTAAAATGTTAAGGGAAATTTAACTGCGTGTGTTGCTGCCTCGTGTTTTTGTTGGGAAGGAGGAAAATCTGAGGACGATTGTGAGAGAGTCGTGCGTCGCGGCGAATTGGTAGTTGAAGAGCCGTGGCTTGTCTCTCCCGCCATAGCGGAGATTCTCTTACCTGCAACACAAGTGGTTCGGTCCGTGCACGAGAAGGGCTGGATCTAGTTTGGAAGTGACAACGTTGAATAAAGACGCCGTTAGCTGTCGCTCTGTGGGGTTTGATGACGCCGTGAATGCACGTTTGTTCATCAGGACGTGATCCGCATCCATGCAGCCCAACGTTGGACAAGCCCAATTCATTTTTTCCATTCATTTTTGTTTTCCACCGAATTTAAACTATGATTTAAAAAAAAAATATTTAAACAAAGTTGCTGGACCCTTTTATTAGACTTAACTATTTTTTTGGTTTTGTTTTATATGTTTCTAAGTACTTTACATAATTTAAATGAACTCATTTATTATTCTCCCATAATTTATTTTATAATTACTTTGAAAATAAATCTTCATAAATATATGACAGATTATTCAAACATGTTTACACATGACATTATCATTATCACATATAGTTCTATTAATAGTATAAAATTTAGTTATGGTTTAATAGTATAAATTTGTTATGTTTAATTTATAGGTTGTAATGGAGAATTCTTTGGTGTATAACAAAAAATTTTCTTCATTTTTACGTGAATTAGAAACTAAAAGTCTTAATGTCAATTATTCAACTATGAAACAATAATTTAATTAATTACATGCAATCACTTATTAAGATTTGATCTTACATTCTTATATGTGAACTAAATGAATAATCTTATCATAAAAAAAATATAAAATGGGTCTAGACGGTTTGGAAATTTAAATGGATTTAGTAAAAAAAACTGGTTTAAATAGAACATGTTTATTTACTTTACAAGTTCTAACAATGGATATGATACGTTTTATTGAATTTTCACAAATGTAAAATATCTTGCGCTTTAAATCGGATAGTTTAGATTGTTTGGAAAAAATATAGGATATATAATTAACTACTAGATTTTGACCAATACTTTTTTAACGTGGGTTTATTTTTGAAATTAAATGAATTCTTCTTATATAATTTCTATATAAGATAATGCATGGGTTTGGATACATTTACCCGGGTGCACTGAATCGTACCAAACTGGATAAAGAAAATTAAATTTAAGCTGAATTTCATAAATAACCGAGAAAATATTATATTTTTAGAATTGGAACTGAGAACCAAGATGAATACTTCAATTTTTAAAAAAATACAAATTATATACCTACAAATATTAATTATATTGGATTTCTAAATAACCAAATATCCTAAAAATACTATTTATAAACCAAATTATGCAAAACAAAAAAAAAATTAGTGACTCGAATATTTTTTATTCAAATAATTAATAGTTAATTATTTATCCTATTTTTCAAACAACCTAAACTAGCGCAACAACGACATCCGGAACGAAGAGATCCATGGTATTATGAAAGATATCCAACAGCTCTCTTCTGATTTCGCCGATATTTGTTTTCTCCATCTTCTTCGTCAATGTAATGGTGATGCTGATTGTTTGGCAAAATTTACTTTAGAAATGGACCCAGTTCGGGCCTGACCTTGGGCATGAGGCCTCTTCTAAGTTTAATTAATTTGTGCACAAAAAGAAAATGCTAGCTAAAGAGTTTTGTGAATGTTTCCCCTTTCCATGCAAGTCTAAGAAACTAGAAATTTCTTATTTTTGGTATATTTTTGATTTTGAATATAAGAAAGGATAAGAATTGTAGATGCATGAACCTTTTGACTTGACTGCATGATATCCAATATTACCTTTTTTGAACAAATATATCCAATATTACTTAAAAAGTTATCTTAGAGTATTTTTTTATAACAATTTGGAATATTCTGTAATTTTTTTGTTTTTTTAATATAAGTATTCTGTAATTGATACAATACATGGATATCATTCAGTGGCTACACTATCACTTCTATGTCATGTTAGATAATAATTCTGAATATATGAGCACAAATTAACAGAAAAAGGCGATACAGATATTCTTGCATTTCTCAATGTATTTTAAAATATATATGACAATTTTACTAAATGTATAAAAGTGGAATGATAGTGTCATTATTTGCAAATGTCCAAGCAAAGCTAATCAGTGGACATTTGTAAAACAGGTCAATAAATAGTATTGCTTTCCGTTTCTGCTCTTAATTACTTTATTTTACATTTATCATCTTATTTTCTTATACAAACTAAATCCACAAAGCAACCACCATCGGTGATGTCCAAATATTAATAAATACACGGCACCTAATAAATCACTTTAGGCACAAATATATCTATTCAATCATCCTTGTTTCTAAGGGATCGTAGAGATGCAGAATGAGATGGAAGAGAAATTTGAAGATTGGAGAGGTAAAGAGGCAACCCCTGGCAAGCATGGTGGGATTAAAGCTGCTTCCATTGCTTGTGGTAAATTTCTATAACTCAACAAAAAAAAACCCTTAAAAATTGTACTTTCATTATTTATAAGAGATTTGGTGTGTGTGCTACTGTAGTTGTGGAGATGATGGAGAATATGGTGTTCTTAGCATGTTCAACCAACTTCATCACATATTTCACGAAATCATGGCATTACTCACCAGCCAAAGCATCAAACATGGTGACCAATTTCACAGGAACGTCGTTTTTGCTCACTATCTTTGGTGGTTTTGTTGCTGACTCTTTTCTCACTCGCTTCACCGCTTTCGTCATATTTTGTTCCATTGAACTCCTGGTAACTAGAAAACACTCCATTAAATCATTTAAAATAATCAAAGGGTCTATATAAAATTTAAAAATATCTCCTTTTTATAGGGTTTGACCTTGTTGACCATCCAAGCTCATATCCCTAAGTTACAACCACAAGGAGATAACACTCCTTCGACTCTTCAATCAGTGGTTCTATTCACGGGACTTTACGCAGTAGCTACAGGTGTTGGAGGTGTCAAAGCCTCTTTGCCTGCTCATGGAGGCGACCAGCTTGATAGTCGAAACCAGAAACTTATCTCAGGATTCTTCAGTTGGTACTTCTTCTCTCTCTGCTTTGGAGGCTTCTTGGCCGTTACAATTATGGTTTGGATTGAAGAGAACAAAGGCTGGAGCTCCAGCTTCGATATCTGCACCGTGATTTTAGCCTCTGCGCTCTTTATTTTCACCGTGGGATTTCCTATGTATCGGTTCAAGCGTCCAACGGGAAGCCCTTTGACCAGAATTGTGAACGTGTTTGTTTCTGCCGCAAGAAACCGAAATAGGTTTGTAGCGGATGCAGAGATGACGCAGAATCATAACTCTACCGACAAAAGCATTCATCACAACAAATTCAAGTAATGCGAAACACGTACTTTTTATTTATTTTATTTTATATTTGCACTAACATAATCCTCCGAATTCCTAGTTACGTCCTAAAACAAGATAAACTAAACATGGTTCCCATAGAAATTAATGAAGAAACTATAAGCTTTCATAATTTTGATTGTGCATGTATTTCAACTGATATTTTTGCTTTTTATAAATAAAAATATATTTTTCAATTAAAATGATTAGATATACTCCCTCCGTTTCAATATAAATGATGTTTTAGGTGATTATTTTTATTTCATAATAGATGATGTTTTCACATATCTAGGTAACTTTAACTTTATCAAAAACTGTGTAGCCAATTGTGTTTTTATTATTTTTGTTTATAATTAAATAAAATAGTTTTAAATTATATTTTAATGATTTTTTGTTTAAAAAAGATAATTTCTTAATATGTGTGCAAAAAACCAAAACTTCATCTATTATGAAACAGAGGGAGTATATAATTAGACTCTCGTAACTAATTTTGAAAAAGGTGGGTAAATTTAATACTCTCTATGTTTCATATTATAAGTAGTTTTAGCAAAAATGTTTTGTTTCACAATATAAATAGTTTTAGCATTTCAATGCAATTTTTGTATTTGTTGAATATTATATTACCAATTGAATTATGTTAGCTTTTTATAATTGGTTGAAATTATATGTTAAATGATATTTTTTTATAAATAATTATGTTTTTAATATTAGTGTTTTTAGCCAAAACTACCTACAATTTGAAACATAGGGAGTAATAATGGCTGTCAAAAGCCATAGATTGGCATATTAAAAAAAGGCTATAGATTCTCATTATTTTTTGTATATATATAACAAAGTTCATTTTTATCTAACGATTTATGATTTATATGATTCAAATGCGTTATAACATAATTATGATTCAGTACAAAATAGAGCTTCAAGACCGTTATTGGTATTTGATTTTCAGGTTTTTAAATAAAGCGAAGCTCAACAATAATATATCAGCAACAGAAGTTGAAGAAACAAGAACGTTTCTGGCTCTCCTACCAATTTTTGCGAGCACAATTGTAATGAACTGTTGCCTGGCACAACTATCAACCTACTCCGTACAACAAGGCATGTTGATGAACAAAAAACTCACGCAGTCCTTCGAGGTTCCTCCCGCTTCTCTCAACGCTATTGCTCTCTTACTTTTGCTCTTTTCTATAGCTTTCTACGAACTATTTGGGAAAAGAATCTCTTCAAGCAATAACGAAAGGTCAACGAGCTTCAATTTGAAACGCATAGGAGCAGGCCTAGCTCTCACCTCTGTTTCAATGGCTATAGCAGCCATCGTGGAGGCCAAGAGAAAACACGAGTTGGTTCACAACAACATCAAAATCTCTTTGTTTTGGTTAGAGTTTCAGTATGTTTTGCTGTGTTTCTCGGATATGTTGACTCTTGGAGGAATGTTAGAGTTCTTCTATAGAGAATCTCCGGCGAGTATGAAGAGCATCAGCACGGCGTTGGGGTGGTTTTCCACCGCATTAGGTTTCTTCCTCAGTACGGTTCTTGTGGATATCACTAAAGCGGTCACGGGATGGCTCGACGGAAAAGATGTTAACGGCTCTAGGCTCGAGCTGTTTTATGCGGTCTTGTGTGTTCTTAACACCATTAATCTTTTTAATTATATTTTCTGGGCGAAAAGATATTAAGCAAAACAAGAAGACAAAGTATGTGCTTGTGGTGGTTCGCAAGATGGTTGGGATGTCACTGTAATAAAGGGACGAAATAGTAACTATCCCATTTAAAGATTCTTTTTTTTTTGGACAAAACCCATTTAAAGTTTCACAATTTGTGATTCTACCCTAATTAAGAAATTTCAAAAATAACATTTTTCAAGAATTCTTTTTTTTTATCAAAAAAAAAAAAAACATTTTTCAAGAACGAAATTTGAAATTTCCGTTTAGCTAAGCACGGTGAGGGGTACCACACTGGTCAGCGTTTTATCAACAACTCCCGAAACAAATGAAAAAGTAACTGAAAATTATCTAACATTAACGTTCACTTTTTTGTTATTTTTGCTAGAAATTATAGACTTGTCTACTTAAGAAGAAAATTTTATATAATTTTTATACATTTTAAATATTTGTTTTACCTTAATAAGTAAAATAAAATTACTTAAAACTGTGGTTAAGATTGAATATATAATTTATGAATTATTTATCACTACATTATAAATATATATATATATATATATATATTAAATTTACTGTTAATTTTTGTTTCTATTATACATTTTTTTAAAAAAATATTGATTTAAATAGGGTGAAAGTTAATTTTCACTAAAAAATTTTTTTATATCAAATTAGCTTATAGCCTAACATAGTTTAAGTTTTTTTTTTTACATATTTGTTTAAAAACTTATCAAATAAATGATATCATCCAAACTGATTAAGGTTTTTAAACTAAATATTATTGTTTAATTTTCAGAGTATAATTAGTGATTCTATTATTTTATTTTATTTCCTTTTTGTAATATTATTTTATGTTGGTTTTATTATATAAATAATTATTCTCTTATTTACTTAACAATTTACGATAACTGTTTATTATAAAAATTATCTTATCTTATTTTTATTTTATTTATTATGTATTCTAGTTTCATTTTGACTAATACAAAACTTTTTTGAAAACAGAAAGTTGACTGATATATATCATGTTTATAATATTTATTATGTAATGAGATTTTAAATATGTAACATTAATAATTAACAGAATATCCCTTTAAAAACGTTTGGAAATATAAAGTGTTAAATATATTATAGTAATCAGTTTTTAATTTTAAAATTAAAATACAATTAAAAAAAAGATTTCAGTTTCAGTTTAGAACAGAAAATTGACAAATAAAGTTTTTATTTATTTTAGTTGTGTATATAACATGCTAAAATTCATTAAAGATATCTCTTATTAATTTAGACACACACACATATATATAAGTTTAAAATAAATAAATCTTAAATTATGTAATATACACATAAAATTAACCATCATGAAAAGAAAAAATGATATTCATATTCGTTTAAATATATTTATATGTAGATAAATTTAGATTTAAATATTAAATGATATATTTTATTTCTAGATGATGTCATCATGAAAACATGTAATTAGAACAAAAATTTGTGAACCATTAAATGGTTTGTTAAATATTTTGACCAAATAATAAAAAAAATGAAAGAATTTATAAAATTTTAAAATTGGTGATGAATTGTTAGATTTTGGTGCCATTTGTCTAGGTTGCTTCATGAGAAGAAAGAAAAGTCTATTTTATATGTATAGTTAATATTTTTTTATTTTTATGATTTTATTTATTTATTTTTGAAATTTATGTATTTTTAATTTATTATGTATTTTAAATTAATACATGTTGTAGAATGATTGATATTAAAATATTGGTTGAACTAAATTAATTTAATAATTTAAAAACAAATTGTGATGAGGTGTCAACTGCATCCATTGATGAGTTGGAAGTTTGAGAAAATAGAAAAACATAATTTATTTATGTAGAGATATTGATATATAGATCACTAGACTAACTGATAAGTCGATTTTTGAATATTTTGATAACATTTTTCTATGTTTGGTTATGGAGGTCTAACATGCAAAATTAATTAAAAAGTTTAAAATAAACTGAACTAACGTTGCACCTTCATATTAGATGTCTTAAGGGATAGTTTCACTACCTTATGCTTTGCCATGTCTGATGAAATACTAATTTAATTTCTATGTCAGTAATATATATGTGTGTTAGAATGTGACTAATAACTTTATTAAAATATTAACAAAAACTACCTAATTAGTTAAATTCGTATAACCCTTGTATATTGATGAATTAGATCTTTAGATTTTTAGATAGATTAACACGTGCTAATTTACTACTGCTATTTATTTGATGCTTGATAAAGAATTTTGGCGATATAGAAAATTAAGTTATTAGATTTAATATTTTTTTTTAAAAATTGATGAGTTGTCAACTTTTAGTGCATCTATTGATAAATTGGAGACTTTGAGAAGGGAGAAAATCTACTATTACAATTTGATTTTTTGGTGTTGTTTGCCTACAAGGTGATCTTGGCTTCCCAATACAAGACAAACCATGCAAACCAAAGACTGATATTACATATGGAGCATGCATCAACACTTTGGATTATTTTTCCCAAGAACTTGCAACTTTAACTATGGGTGTTCTTAGTTTCCTCACAGCATGATTAAAGATGTTCCGGCATGTTTGCTTCTCCTCTATCTCACGAAAGGTCCTCTCATGCTTCACTAATTTTTTCTGACTGAAAAAAATTGTCTATTGCATATGGAGCATGCATCAACAGTCACTGGTTCTTTTTTCTTTGCATGTGCTCGTGCGGATTTACTAAGAGATAAGGTTTGACATACATACATACAAAGAAAAAGAGTTAGAAAAGAAGAGATACAAAAAAATAGTAAGGGGTTATCAAACAAACAAAGCTAACACGTACCACGGTAGATGATCGTCTCTGATTTGAATAAGAAACTTCTTGTATCTGTTTCTATATTTCATTTTCTTGGATAGGTTGAGCAGGATGTCGTTTCTCTTCTGAAGAAAAATGAGATATAAGCATAATCTGAATTATTTGGAAGTCATTTCAAGAAATTTGAGCTAATTTTAAAATGGTTATTTGGAAGCACTTTCATGAGCTAATTTTAAGATGGTTACATAAAAAAAATCAAACTTTAGCCGGCATATGACCTCGTTTGTCGTAGTAACGGATGTCTCCAGCTGTCTACTGGTGGCTGATTGTTGTTGTTTAAACTTTTAGGGGTTATATTTGTCAATAAACAAACCTTAAGGTTTTTTTTTAAATTATTTCAAGTAAGTTGGTTTGATGGACAAGTAAAAAGATTGAAAATGAAAAAAAAAATACGGAAACCTTTGTCCTCGGAAAGAGGCTTTGGTCTAGCAACCCTTTAAAAACAAGTATCCAAAGTTTCTGTGTTGGCTTTGTCAAATCCTCTGCATTTTGTAGTTAAAGAAGATCGATCAAAGCCTCTTTCTCGTCTTGAGAGACTTGGAGGCTAATTCGAGAAACAAAGGACAAATGTGATTGGGCTCGGTGTATCTGGTTCTTGCAGGCTACACCTAAGTATGCGTTTATGGCTTGGTTGGCTAACTTGAACAAATTGTCTACAATGGATAGGATCGTCCGGTGGAATCATGGAGTGGACACTACCTGTGAGCTTTGTAAGAGTGCACCGGAAGATAGAGATCATTTGTTTTTTTAGTGTGCCTACTCATCTCAAGTTTGGGAAAGCCTCACTAGAGGAATCATGGGAACCTCCTTTACAAACTCTTGGTCTGATATAGTGCAACTAATCGCTGGTAGATCGATGGAAAATAAGCTGCTCTTTTGTCTCCGGTATACCTTTCAGGTTGCAATTTATGCATTGTGGCGTGAAAGAAACAAAGTCAGACATGGAGAAAAAATGTTGCCGTTGACAATCTTGAAGAAAATGGTGGATAAGGGAGTGAGAATAAGTTGAGTCAGTTGAGATCAAAGAAAGTGAAGGGAATGGAAGGTACATTACAAGTATGGTTTGGTACAAGAAGGTGAATATTTTATAAGGAGTGAATTCAGTTTGGAGTATATAAATTAGATTAAAGGATGATGCACTTTGATGTATAAAGGTTTTTTTTATGAATACAAATTTAACATTTATTCAAAAAAAGAAAAAAAAAAGATAACCAGTGAAATATATACAGATTACGAAATTTCTAAATACAAAGGTTTGCGTGTAGCTCGATTTGAGTCAAACTTGGAACGTAATTCAGAAAAAATGGAATATACTCGATTCCAAGGGCCACTTCCCTAACTTCATTGTCCTCCCCGACGATGTATTCCACGTGTTCGTTTTTTCCTACCACGAATGCACTATACACTAGGACTTTCTTCTCGACATCCACCAAGAAACTTATACAATGATAAGTATCAAGCTCAGGCTTTAAATCGACTGCTAAGACCTTGATCCACGACACCACTTTAGTCTCACCAATCTTATTTGTCACCCAAATCTCTGTCTTAGATGAAATTTTGTGTTGTAATAACACGGAAAGCTTTTCTTCTCCAACAACAGAAAGAGACATTGTTTGATAGCTAGGATGCTGATGGGGAAGACTAAGACGTCCAAATGTTTCAGTTGTATAGTCAAAACTGACTAAGAATATGCCGAGCTGTTTCTCTTTTTCATCTGATGCAAACCAATAAGTCTTTCCCTTCAAAGACACGTTACTAAAGAACTCAAACCTGCAGTCCAAAGTGACATGGAGAGTCCTCCATGAATTAGAGCTAACATCGTAGATATCGAATTCTTGGTTTTCGCCACAACCCCACTGGCTCAATATTTTGTAGCTAATATCGTTGGATTTTTTGTTTTTGTAGGATCCAAGAGAATAGGTGTGGCTTAGCGTGGAAGGATACCTGGGTTGGATGCACTTGGTTTCACCAGTACACGGGTTCCATACCACAAACCTAGCATCTTGATTATACATGTTAGAGAAATCAAACACATCGTTAATGCAGACGCATAGCAATAAGCCGTCAGTCTGACAGTATTCAGAGATCCTGCATTCATCTAAACTTGAATGAGGATAGATCAGGTCAATTTTTTCCGTGACCTCTACAGGTGAAGATCTATGGAGATTGATGCTCACCGAGTAAACCCCATTCGGATTCAGCATGAGACTCAGAGACTGCTTTGCAGCTTTTTCGAAGTGTTTTATTGTGAATCTCCTATTGTTGATTAAATGGTTCCATCGTTTGCAAGTAGATTGTAAGCGTTTCAGAGATGTAGCCTCAATGCGACATAGTATCTCCTCTAACAAATCATCTGGTAGATCAGACATCATCATTCTGTTGCGTGTCCTCTTCTTGGTGTAACACAATCCATTTTTTTTATCAACCGTATTCTCCAGTTTCCTAGTTTTGGGAAGCATTGTTCTAGTATTGGGAAGCCAGGATCTCCTTCAAGCCATATGTTATCTTGTATCTGAATCTGCAATAAGTTTAGAGATCAGTGGTTCAGTTTTAATATAGAGGAATGAGAAACTTTTATAAAAAAAAAAAGAAAAAAACTGGATGAATAAGAAATTTACAGTTTTGCGTTCGACCCAACAGCACTCATCAATCGCACCGCACTCCTGAGAAACTTGCCCACAGCCTAGGACAGTTTTGGATTCTTTATCCCCACATCGTGATATTTTAACGCTGGATGTTTTTTTTGGTCTAATTTAACGCTGGATGTTACTTCTGACATTATCAATTTGTGAGTTTTGGTGGATATGGGTGTTGTTTAGGGTTTTCGAATATAGACGAACAGATTATGTTTCTTTTTTTTTAACAGATTATGTTTCTTGAGTAGTATATATCTGTTTAAGAACCTCTTCCTTTTTTCCTATTTGGTTCTATTATCCAATTTCCTATTTGATTTTCTTATTTTTAACTCTTTCCATTTAAAATATTATATATCCAAAGTTATAAGACCAAATTAGTTTCCTTATCAAAACGAAAAATTTCAAGAAAGAAAAAAGGAAAAAAAAAAAAACTCATGGCATTAATTTAGCACACAAGCTGTTAGACCAATGTTATATACACTGTAGAAGATTTTCTAACCGTCATTCTGGCCTTGTCCGTCGTGTAGTAGCAAAATTAATCACTGCATTACAATCAAAATCTAAAAAACACGTGTCGGTCCTCTGTCTCTGGTAATGCCGAACTGTTAATTCCCCAGTGGCCGGGATTTGAACCCAGGTGGCGATACTCACAGCTGTAAGCCCTTTACCACTAGAGCTAGAAGTCCCGGTTTCTAAAACATGTTTTCTAAATTTTTTAATATGCTTTGGTACCTAAAACATATGTTCATGGGTTTTATCAGAGTACCTACCTACACAATATAATCTTTGGAACTACCAATATTAGAGAATCTCAGTCTCTAAAATAAAGTTTATTTCTTAACATCAGAGAATTTGACTAAAATAACTGTACATATAGGTAAGAAACTCTCACTTTGGCAAAATTATTTTTTTAAAAAAAAATCCAAACATATTATACGAGAATAAAAAAAAAGGCTAGGTTTGGGCACTCGGAAATTTTCCATGAGCATGCCCCAAGGCTCAAGTATTTAAAGTTGAACCGTCATTGTATTCGAATAATCATTATGATTTTGGAACACGACAGAATATCTTCTCTAATCATGTGGAAGTTCCGACATCAATATCGTCGTAGTGATCCTTCTCTTTCAAGGGGAAAAAAGTGCTGGTGGTCATGGCGGATCAAGAAAAGTTTTATAGCCTGGAAGCATTAACATAAATTTTGAATTATTTGCAAGAACTTTCATGGAATTTGAGTTAATTCCAAACAAGCATGATTAACCCCCGTCTCTTCTATTTAAGTTAAAAATTAAGAAACAGTTTCTTATATTTTCCTAACAATCTCACCCTAAAAAACCAGAGATAATGATATTCTTATATCTCTTATTTAAAAGAGGATTTTTAGTTTTTCTTAGTTAATCATGGTCTATATGGCTGATTGTCGTTTTAGTTAGGGGTTATATTTGTCAACAAACAAACCTTAAGGATCTTTTTAATTATTTCAAGCATAGTTGGTTTGATGGACAAGTAAAAAGATAAGAAATGAAAAAAACGGAAACCTTTTTACTCATGAAGAGGCTTCGGTCCTCGCAACCTAAAACAAGTATCAAATCCTCTCCATTTTGAAGTTAAGAGGAAGATCAATACTTTGGTCGATCTTTTCCCCCAAGGAGGAACAAAAAGATGGGTTCTCATGTTCTTAAGTCTCCCATTACCTTGCGCTCTTACAGCAGCTCCCTCGTGGGCTTCTTCTCCAACTCTCGCAATCCTCTTCTCTCTGGTATGTTCTATGGTTTCTTCGCAGATGTACGTAATCTGCTTATCTTATGGGTTTGTTGCTAGAGACTGTTTTTTCTTCTGTCTGAAGTTTCTTGGTTGAGTAATTTCCACGAACACTTAGAGTGCATTGTCAATTTCATGTTAGGCGAACAAAATCAATATAATCGATGGGAAAACCCAAATTCATAGTCCTAGCTGTCAAGTTCTAGAGGAAAGAGACAACCTTTGTGATTAAAAAAATGTTGTTCAGTTTTAGATGAAATGTTGAAAGCTTTGTCTTTTTTTTTTTTTCATTTTCGTCACTGATGATTTGTGATTATCTGTTCAGTGAGATGGGTTAAAGCAGGAGAAGCCAGTTCTGTCAGATGTCTTGCTTCTGCTATACGTGGGAAGAAGTAAGCTGTCTTTTCTTTTAATATCAAAATCAAGAAGCTTTACATCTTTCTGTAATGAATGAAACTCTTCTTGCTCTATATCAGCAAGAAGCAGAGACTGGATGAGGCATGTCTCGAAAGGTATCAGGAATACAGTCGCACTCTAATACAATCATGGATTCTACAAGGTACATACATAAAGTTGGTGTAGCTTAATCTTTAGTGTTAACTATGCTACAAAGGATTAACTGTAGTGTGTATGTTAATTTAGGCAAAGTGCTTGTGGATGGGAAAAGAGCTAGTAAAGCTGGGATGCCTGTAGGAAATGATGTATCCATAAAGATTACAGCTGAGGTTCCCAAATACGTATGTAGGTGATTATTCCTACCCTATCTTTATAAGGTTTCCTTAGTGCTTTGAGATCTTCGTTTTTTTTTTGTCGACTGTCCTCTCTACTGTTATCTTCAAATTGCAGAGGTGGGCTGAAGTTGGAAGCTGCAATAGAGAAGCTAGATGTTGATGTTTCTGAGAAAGTGGTTCTTGATTCTGGACTTTCTACTGGAGGGTTTACAGATTGTTTGCTTCGTTATGGTGCAGCTCATGTGTATGGTGTGGATGTTGGTTATGGTCAGGTGCTAAGTTTTGTTCAAACCAGATTGTTTGATTTTTTTTCCTGCAATCTGAGTCTCCATTACTAATTAGTCAGTGTATTGTAACAGGTTGCGGATAAAATTCGTAATGACAAGAGAGTGACTGTTATGGAAAGGACAAATGTGAGATACCTCCCAGGTCTCCCACAGAAAGTCGATGTAGTGACACTTGATCTCTCATTCATTTCCATTCTCAAGGTAAGTTTGGTTCTGTTCATTTTGTTTGCAGAAACTATGATGATTGTTATGTTTCTTATATGCTTAAAACTGATGCAGGTGATGCCAGCTGTTATGAATGTGATGAATGAAGATGCAACTTTAGTTACCCTAGTTAAGCCTCAATTTGAAGCTCGACGATCACAGGTAATCAAAACTATTTGATTATTTACCCAGTAAACTCTGAGAAAAGCATACTATATCGAATCATCTCTGCAATTTGTTACAATTTGTTCTTCAACTTTTTTATTTCTCTTCAAGGTTGGGAAGGGTGGTATAGTGAGAGACCCTGAAGTACATCAGGAGGTATGTTTGTATTGCCCTTTAGTCATTGTGGCAAATGAATCTTTGTCTGTTCTTTCTAACGAAGTAGTTACAATTTTTGATGTCTTGTTTATGTCTGTATGAAGGTTCTTGAGAGGATAATAAATGGTGTTGAGAGCTGTGGATTCACCAACAAAGGGTTTATCGAATCTCCCATCAAGGGCGCCGATGGAAACATAGAGTTCTTGGTTCGCTTCGACCGAGGGACTGTTAAGAAAACCGAAGAAGAAGAGTAGTACTAGACTTTATATATCTTCATTGCTTGGGGAAATACTATTGTTTATCGTCACTCCTCATTTTAAAACTATTTTTTTTTTTTGATGATATCATTTATCCCAAAGATAAATTCCAAAGTAATCTCAAGTTAAATTATTTCAAAGGATGTTAAGAAGAGTATTTTGGTCTTATACATGAACACTTCTTCCTTTGATGGTTGAAACTTATCATACAAATGCAAAGGAAAAATAGTATTCGGACTGTCGCAAAAGGATAGCTTTTACAAAGCAAAAACAGCTCTTGAGATCTAAAACATGTCTTTTAATGTATAACAAGTCTTCTTCTACCTAGGGAAGCTTTCTCATTGTAATGTTTTAATGGTCTTGTAGTATCATCATCATGTCTTGCCGCTGTAAAATGGAGGCAAAAAAAATTGAAACGGGAGAGAAATATAACTTTTGTGAAAGCACAAAATCGAGGAACGTGAATCTGCATACCACATTAGGCTATGTTCTCGAATCAGTTTTCAGTTCCAACAATGGACGCTTCATTGTTATTTGAAGATTTTGCATTTTTGGCAGTATACATATGCACAGGTGGAGGCAAAAGCTCTTCTTGAATGGCCTGGAGACAGCAAACCAAAGACCAAAACCATTATGACCAAAAACATAAACAACCAATGTAGTCTATATCTACCAAAAACCGAAACATCTGAAGACACATGGACAACATACCAACCAGCCATTCTTCCCTCTGGCACCGCCTTTGATGTAATAAGCCTCTTTAAATCCATTCTCAACCAGCAATTCAGCCACTTTCATGGAGTTACCATCAAAACTGCCTTCCACATCAAAACATGTAAGACAAACACAAAGCAATGTCCAACAATCATTACAAAGTTTGAAGCTTTTGGTCTAAATATCCTTACTTGTCAAGTACACAAACAACTGTGTTCTCAGGATCAGAGAATCCTCCTTTAACTCTCTTCACGAACCCCGGCTCATCATTTTCGCTATACGGAACCTGAACCGAGCTCTTACCCAGAAACTTGAGACTCGGAGACGCCAACGAAGCCAACGTCTTGTCGTCTCTGATATCAAGAAGCTGCGAATCAGGCTGGCTCTTGAGCTTACGAAACGCGTTAATGGCGGTTATCGGTTTGTACTTCCTCAGGTAGAAGATCGCCGCCGGGTAGACGACGAGGTAGATGAATGTGCATCCCGCCACGAAGAAAGGGTACTTGTTGAAGAAGTTGTCGATCGTGATCAGAATCGACTCCAGGTCGATTTTGCCGGTGGATTGGTCGGAGATTGAGGTGAAGGGGGCTGTTGATGCGAGGACAGGGGAACAGAGGATGGTCTGAGGGAGGGTGAGACAGAGATGGGTTTTGGACAGAAGGTGTAGTGAAGGAGATATGTTGTTGAATGGAGCTCTGCGAGTTTGGTCGGAATTTGGAGTTTGAGGAGTGGAGGGTTTGGATAGGTTTCGCGGAGGAGAAGATGCGAGAATTGTCGGAAGAGACGACATAACTAAATGGCGAGGAGAGACGATGAGTGTGGAAGGAAGCGCCAAGAGGATAAGAAAAAAAAAATGAAGGGTTATTCTTGTAAAATTGGATAAACACTAAAATATGATGGCAAAACTGTAAATAACTACTTTTGTCAATTATTAATTTAGATTAAATAATGTTTTGAGAACTATAAATTTAGATAAAATTGCCAATCCCAATTTTATCAACAAATTTTCCCAGCTTTTTGTCTATAGCAGTTTATTATGTTAATTAATTCTCTTGTCTTTTCTCTAAGTTTTTTAGTTTCAGTTAAATAAAATAGCATTACATATGAAATAAATTTTAATAGATTATTTATTTTTGCTTAGAAGTAAGTCATAAGAAGAGAAAAAAAAAACAGTATTCTCAAACACTACTGTTTTGATTTTCTAGTGAATTCTGATTTATTCATAAAATTTAAGATGAACAAATTTAAAATGTAAACCTATATTATTTTACACAAATTTAGAAAAAATAAATACTTCCGTCTCTGTTTCCCTCCTCTCTCTCTATATATTATGGCAAAACAAACTGGATACATTTTACACAACACAAAGCTGATCCCATCTTAATAAACTAATGAGATGAGTTATGTTCATCGTCTGAAGATGAAGACGACGAAGAAGAAGAAGACTGCTTTCGTCCGAATAGTCCAGGCAGAGGCTGTGGCAGCATTGGATTCACAGGAACTGGAAACTTGTGAGCAGAACTAACCATTGTTCTTTCGTTTATCATCCCTACTTCTTTGCAGACTCTGTCCACTACTCCGAGGAAGTCTCGAACCACCAAGAATATCCTAAACGGATGCGCTTCTTCTTTAGCCGAGTTCCCATGGAAATACTCTGTGATCTCTTTCACGAGAGACAACGCTACGCTCTCTTGAGCCTGTACTCTGATGATGTCTTCTTCAGCTCTTTTCAGAAACGTGTTCATCGATTCCAAAAACCTCTCGCTACCGCTTTCTTCTGTGACCGTTGATTGGATTTGGATTGCTTCGTTGATCTTGGCAATGCCTTGAGAAAGCTTGGAGACGTAGCTGCTTAGCACTTCAGAGTCCATCGCAGCAGCTTTCTTGACGTTGCTAAGCTCTGAAGATAGACTTGATACAACTTGGAGTCCGAGTTTCCTGCATTTGATGTCATCCGTTTGTGTATTGTTGTCACCTGAGAGACGTGTGCCTTCTGCTCGGATGATCTCTTGTACAACGAAATGCAAGAGAGTTGTTTTCCCATCAGCGCCTTTGACATCGACCAGCTTGAGGAGCGTGTCGAGCTTGAACGCATGTGCATCGCCTCGGTTCGTCCCAACGTTCATGCGGTTTCCTGTCTTTAGAACCGCTTCTAGAAGCTTTAAGAACATCCTGCTGTTTCTCAGCTCCTCACAAGCAGCCTACCCCATAAAAGGTATGATTCGTTACAAACACAAATGGTAACAAGAGAGAGAAGATAGCTTTGCTTTATACATTACCTCAAGAGTCTCGAAAGAATTCTTCAGGTAGTCAACCTCGGACTCAAAGTTAGCTACATAGAGCATTGCGTCAACTCTTTTAAACGCAAAAGGGATGTCTAGCATTGCCTTGAGGAACTTCTCAGCATGTCCAAGCTTCACAGGCGAATCATCCTTGTACTCTTTTAACTTGCGCTCTTCCTCTTTCGTTGGTGCCATCTTGAGTAAGCTCTCAAGAAGTTCAGTCCCAAGTGTTTCAGCATTGCCTGAAAAACATAACAACGAACAATCATTCAGTACATCAACTTCTTAGATCATAGCTAAGCAAACGCAGATGAAATGTGAAACGAAGTATAGGTTACCTTCAAGAAGAGCTTCACAAACTTCTTCAATAGTGACATTAAGTGCACGAAGCAGGATTGCAATATTCTGAGCCTTCTTAGGGTCCAAGACTCTGTTCTCTTGGTTCGGGCTCGGGAGAACACATCTTGGAGTGGTCTGGCTTTGATTTGGTTTGGAGTCCAACGACTTTGCCACAAACAACGTTTCAATCATCTCTTCATCTAATCTGCAACCACACCAATAAAATTTCAACAACCATATTGTGACAAAGAAACTATGAGATTAACTCACTTGAAGGAGCTTGATCGAAGCTGATCCCAGACCATCTCACGGTCGGAACTTGCTCTAACTTTATCCCAATGTAACGCCTTTAGCTTCGGTTTCGGAGTTTCCTCTGCAGGCTCATTGGCACTAAACGTCTCTTTATGAGTCTCTTCCGGTGAAGTCTTTGGAAGGTTTTCCGATGGGATCACAAAAGGATTCGAAGGCGGCGTGAGAGGAGGTGGTCTGGACACCTTAGGAGTCGCTTGATTCCGCCGTGCCCACGTCGGAAACGGTGGAGGAGGTGGCGGAGGCGGCGGCGGCACTCGTGCTGCAGACACCGGAGGCTGTAGAATCTGAGATGAGATGTTGGAGATTCGTGGAGACACATCTAAGCTATGGCTAAAGTCTCTATCCGGAGAAGACGAAAGAGACGACGACGAAGCAGACTGTGGATCGTGAGAACCTTTCTCCGGCGGCGACTTGTGAGAAGTTTTCTCCGAACGCAACGCATCCAACTCGTTGAGGAAGCCTTGTCCCGGAGAAGAGAGTAGCTGAGACTGCAATCCTTGACGGAGATTGCTCATGAACGCAGGTAACACCTCTGGAGACTTCTGGAAGCATCGGTACGGTGACGTGGAGGCAGATGAATGCACGGGCGATCGCAAGTAAGCTTCTGGAGTATCGTTAGGTCGTCTCTCCGGGGACGTTGAAGCGGATGATCGCGAAGAGCTTCGAGGAGAGTCGTCGTCGAGGTTCTGGAGAGAGTTTTCCTCTTTGTTCTCTCTCTCTGGTGAAGTCGTTAGAGATGTAACCGTCGGAGATCTCGAGATTTGACCTAATCCTCCTCCTTCAGCGTTTTTCCCCGGGCAGAGACGCGGCGATAAGGAAGCTAGGGAGAGGGACGGAGATCTAACTAATCGAAAGTCAGTTATCTTCGACGGAGATGATTCAGAGCTTCCCGGAGAAGTCTTCGGTGGTGGCTCCGGTGCGGAGATTACAGTTTTTTTAGGTTCGGATCTCTTCGGACTCATCGACGGAGAAATGCTGATGAACGTCGATCTCCCGGGGGACCCTGAGCTTGACGATGAGCAGGAGATAGTGTCGTTATTCACAGATCTAACGTTTTGATTCGGGACCGATGAGAAAACTCTCCGTGACTCGGATCCGACCCGGGTTAGCGTCTCCCGCCCGCTCGCTGAGCCTCTGGGGGAGTAAAACTCTTCTTCATCCTCCTCTCCTATCGATCCAACCTCAGGATTTAGCCGGAAGCTTCGTTTCATTAACGGAGGAAGAGGCTGTAGATCTGGAGATTCGAGCTTCCTCGAGCTCGAACCGTTATTGCTACGGTTACTCACGGATTGATGATCCTCGACTCCTCTCGGATTCACCATCGTTCCCAAGTAGAGAAACTCTGAGCTAGTGTTTGCTGAGCTCCTCGCCGTCGTTGTCGTAGTTCTCTGCTTACTAGCTCTACCCTCAGCATTGCGCCGTGCTGAAGGCGCTGCTGTCGTCGGAGGAGGAGGTGGATAGACTCTGCGGCTGCTGTCGGTTGTCCACGTCTTGCTATCATCGGGTGCGTTACTCTCCTGGCTACTTCTTCCTCTCCTTCGTCGCCAGTAGAGCAAGGCGATTAGGGCGGCGACTAGAGCGGCGGAGGTCACGGCGGAGATTGCGGCGATGAGGAGCTTTTTGGAGCTAGGTGGAGATTTGGTGGCGTGAGGGACGATGAGAGAGGAGATGTTGGCGGGGAAGGAGGCGAAGGAGGCTGGAGAGGGAGGCGGAGGAGGTGAAGGGTATGTAGGGAAGAAAGGAGGTGACGTGGCGTCTGGAGGAGTGGTGGAGGAGAATGGGAGCTTAGGTAGGGGTGGAGATTGAGGAGGTGATGGTGGTGGAGAATCTACTGGGAAGAAGGGCTCGTGGAGGACTCGACGGTCGGCGAGGGCGGAGGAGGAGAAGAGGAAGTAGAAGAACAATAAGAAGAGCATTGTGTTCTTTTTCAGTGAACTAGATCTGATACTGTAGGGACTCTCTCTTTCTTTCTGTTTATTTTTCTTCTTCGGGATTTTCTCGATGAAAATGAGAAAACAATTTGGAGTGGTGGATCCAGCTAAGATTCTGCTGTAATGGTCGAACGATCTTCTTCACTCTTTTTTTTTCCTTGGGTTCGTGTTTTTTTTTTTTACTTATGGTGAGAGAGAGAGAGTGTAAAGAGGGGAGAGAGCAGAGAGTCCAAAAGAGCTGATGGAAGGAGAGTGGTTAGTGATTCCCTTACACGTAGTAGGGCCTGTGTTTCTGACCATGACTAGTTATGTTTTGACACGTGTTCAAGACGTGGACTTTGTAATAGCGTTGGTTTTCTACCGCGTCAGTGTACACACTGCACAGTGCACACTGCGATGCAAGTTGATTTGTTATTTTATTCTATTATTCTAAAAATATTGTAAATCATCTATTACCTATGTTACATGGAAACGGGAAGCGGGTACGTGGAAGCGGAAGCGTAAGGAAACGCAGAAGCGAGATTTTTTAAAATATTAGGAAGCGGGTACGTGTTGGAAGCGTATATCCATATATAAATATATATATATATATATATATATATATATTAATTTTTAAAAAAAAATTAGGACTAAAAATTATATGATTTAAATTTGAAATAATGCATTTATTCATTTATAATAATTTTGAAATGATTTTATATTAAAACTGTAAAACTACACATAAATGAAGTTTACAAAAAATATTATATTAATCATTTTTAATACTTCATAAATAATTGACACAATATATTTCAATATGTGCTATATCTTTGATAAAAAATCTCAATGCATAAAGATAATTTATAGTATTATTTGTATATTTGTATATTTATAACTCAATATTCATTACTATTAATTTTTTTTATTTTATATAGATTAAAATTATGGTTTTATATTTTATTGATATACATTGCATTTTTTTAAAAAACGGAAGCGTGATTCCAAAACGGAATCGTAAGCTTCCAACAAATTTTTAAAGAGAATATTTTAGAAACGTTTTGGAAGCGAGATTCCGCAAGCTTCCGCAAGGTTCCGATTCCGATTCCGGTTCCGAAGCGGGAAGCGGACGTCCGATGAAGCTTCCGTGCAACGTAGTCTATTACTCCATTTCTTTCGGCGGTAATCAAATAAGTACGTGCTCAAAAGGAGTTTCTCATTTCTTAAAACTTTTCATCTGACAATCGTTTTTTCTTCTTTTTCTATCTTTATTTTTCTTTTCTGTTTATTGGTTTTCTTTATTTTAATCATGAAAACTCATTCCAAGTAGAAAATTCATTAATAATGATGCTCTTGTGGATTTAAATATAAAATGATGGTGTATTACTGTTTGAGGAAGTGGGTGTGTTGTGGGAATTGTTTTTTTTGTTACCGACACTTCTCTGATGGTCGGTTCATGCTTCCCCCAGATGCTCTGTATACCAAATGTTGGATTAAAGATTATAACACCCGTAACCAATGTACAAGTACATATATGACTTTCAGCCACCAACGTCGATGTCTCTGAATATATATACAGAAATTTTTCATTTCCACATTATTGTTTCCTAATTTTACTGATAGGTTCTTAAATAATCTAGACTACCAATGATTTGATTCGTTTCTAATAATTTAATAATGCTAAACATAACTGATTAGACAAGTTGTTAGAGTTATCATTATTCACTGAAAAACTTTTTCTTATTAATGACTGTTAAAGAAACATTTATGGTTTGCCAAACGAAATCACGCCACAATAAGGCAACCAAAGAAACTAGTAATTGAGTATGATCATTCGTTGCTAGACTCTAACGGCAATGTATGCACCATGCTTCGTAGGAGCAAACCGATCACATTCCACCAGGCGCATCAATCGGTTCAAGACCCTTTTTTACTAAATCTGACAAAGAATATGTGATAATTGAGTGTAAAACTGTATTCATTTCTAATAAATAGTTTCTAACATCTAATACGAAATATTAAATTGAAAATTAAATGAATGCTAATACTTAAAATTTCGAAATTTTACTTTTGAATACGGCTGTTTGTACTTTCATAATTCCTTTGCAATAGGTTTGTATATTCATACCACTAACTAGATTTTCTGCTTACAAGTAGTCTAACTCTGATTACTGTGATGCAGTCTATTCCTCGCGATTTTAACGACCATTTTGCAATATGTGAAGCTTTGACTGAATTTTTCTCGTGTCATTTACTATTTTCTCTTCCACTAAATATGGTATAGAGCAGCAGGAACACATACCTCAGCAAAATATAATAATGTGTACATTTAAGCTATTGAAACTAATGAGATGCATCAAATTAAATAAGATAATCTCTGTTTGTAGATGACAATGAAGTGGAAATGTAATCTTCAGCGAATGTAAGAAGTTAGTAACTAGCTCTATCTACTATAAAGCTAATTAGGTTACTGAAATTGGAAGTTGTGAAGTTTCTTAGGCCAATGATCTACTCAAAGAGGGTTGGGTTTAAAGATCAAACAAGAATCGGCTTATATAACTGTTATATGCTTGTCAAAGAAAATCAAGCATCATATAGGTGTTTGAGAGTATCGGTCAAATTCACTTCAAAAGGAAAATGGTTGTATTTGGAGAATTGTAAGTATTTAAGATGTATGCTTTCTTCTTTGAATCTAATAGAGAAGCTTATACAAGCTCACCAACTCGCAAGTTTGAGGGTTTTTATCTAACGTATCTTATAGGAAAAATAGACATTTAAATCCTCGACTATTTGAAATCAGCAAGTTTAATATCGAAGTATTGTTCGCACGATTTTATTCCCCAACTAATAGTTGACTTGGCGAATTGGTGACTAAAAAAAACAGTTGTTAAATCATAAACGATTCTCCTTAGTTTTATATCAATTATCTTCGTCATTGAACTTGAAAAATCAAAATTCCCAAATTCAAACCCTAACTTTGAATGATAACGATTTTTGGTGACAACAAAGGCGATTTCCAGTGATAAAGAAGCAAATCCGGCCCGATCACTAAACAAATATCACTGGAAATCACTTTTTTCGTTGTCGGACAAAAATTTAGAAAGGCATATCCTATAAAATTTCTCCTATTTTTATCATGTTAATTAATGATTTTGTCTTTTCTCTAAGTTTTTTGGTTTCAGTTAAATAAAAATATTACATATAAAAGAAATTTTAATAGATTATTTTTTTTTGCTTAGAAGTAAGTCTTAAGAAGAGAAAAAAACTATGTATTGTCAAGCACTATCGGAAATCGTCTTCACTCAAAATTAGGATTTGAATTTTGGAATTTCGAATTTTCCTGGTTCAATGTCGAAGATAATTGATATAAAACTAACAAGAATAGTTTATGACTTAACGGCTGATTTTTTTAGTCACTAATTTGCCAAGTCAACTATTAGTTGGAGAATAAAATTGTGCAAGCAATACTTTGGTATTAAACTTGTTGATTTTAAATAGTTGAAGATTTAAATGTTCATTTTCCCGTATCTTATATGTTATAATTTTTTTGGGAACCTTGTTATAAATACATATATACTTAGTCGAATATGTGTATAGTATATAACTAATACTTTCATGTTTACATTTATATAATATTATTTTGTTATTAAAGTTTTAATTAAATATATCATTAACTTTCTAAAAATAAGCAAAAGATGAGTCAAAAAGATAGAAGACGGAGAAAAAAAAATTAAAAAAAAATTCACTCAAGGCCTAAAACACCCAACAATCCACATTCTATACATATTATAATGATGTTTTGTGGTCACTGGAGCCTGGAGGCAGCGGCATGTGACCTAAAATCTTATTCATTTAATAGTAGTGTAGCTTTAGATTTTAGTGAATCAAACCCAACATGTTCTAGCAATGTTACGATTTTGTTCACTTCTGCGCAATGATAGTTTTTGCGACTAGTCTTAGTTCGTTTGAAATATGAAAATTTGAGTTTATAAAGTTTAATCCTTAATAATTGAACAGTTATTTGCCTATCGCTGATCGTTGCACTTAGTCACTTGATCGTTGTCATCAGTTGTTATTTTTGGTCGTGGCGGTTAGTGCCTGGGAACCGAGGACAGTTATATACAATTATGTTTGTAGTGAAAATTGTGAAACTAGATTCGCATATAAGTGTATCTGTGTATGGTCTGATTGGTCACGTTTTTCTTTTTTGAACGGCCACTAAAATCATAACCGCATCCAGACACTCAAAATTAATGATTCAGCTCTATTGCCACAGACAAAAGATAAAAAGAAAAGTTGAATCGTGGAAGCTTTTCACAAAAAGATGTGTGAGTATAGTAAATTAGTAACGTTGCCTTTTTGAAAACTTAAAAAAGTCCATTAACCTTCCCTTTTCCTCTTTTAGTTGCAAAATGCAATGATGCGATATTATTAGGATCGAGAATAATCACACCTGTATTTATGACACATCAATCATAATAGATGAATTTTGTATAAATTTATGTAACTTTAATTTTATCAAAAACTGTGTAACCAATTAAATTTTTCTTATTTTTATTTATAATTAAATAAACTAATTTATATTGTAATTTAGTGATGTTTTTGATAAAAACTAATTTTTTTTAATATTTGTGTATTAGAGTAAAACATCAAATAATAAAAAAACAGAGAAAGTATTTAATAATCTAACCTATACTAAAAGCCAAATATAAACCCCA
Source organism: Brassica napus (assembly GCF_020379485.1). Lineage (NCBI taxonomy): Eukaryota > Viridiplantae > Streptophyta > Magnoliopsida > Brassicales > Brassicaceae > Brassica > Brassica napus. The sequence goes on from NC_063436.1 coordinate 20,435,731, forward strand.
TTTAGCCTGTCCACGTAGGACTATAAATTCTAGCCAATCATATAGCTTCATCTCTCCACATCACCACCGAATATTGGATCATCGAATTGGACATTGTTTGTGGGCCAATCATATATTGTTTTCGGCCTATCTGTAAGAAGCTTCGGTTGCGTCTTTACACGTTCCTTTCTAATTCTTCGAAACGTTAGAGGTTATTAATTCATCGCTTTAACAAACCTCTTAATACCATCAATCCGCGTCGAGCATGATCTGAGATTGATGCATCTTATCCCTCTGCAAGTTGGTCTCTATGCACCTATAAAAGGTAAGCCCTCTTTCCTTGAACATCATCCTCTCAATCCGTGATAACACCAAAGTTAATTTTATTGTGTGAATGGCTAACTAATCAATCTTTCTTCTTTAGTGGCTTCTCGCTGCAACACAAGAAACTGCGATGAACGGAGAGTCCTCATCGGTTCGAATCAGCCCTAAGCACGAAGGAGTCGTGGAGATCTCTGATTCTGTACCTCTCATTCCTCCTCTCGGGATCTCGGTCATCATGGTCACTCTCTTCTTCTTCTTCTTATGATTTGAATCTGAAATTGAAATTTGATATTGGATTATGGATTATGGAGTTTTAGTTCGTCTACGAAATGAAAGTGTATCCTTGATGTCCTGAATATTGCTTGATTGTCTGTAAGGCTTATTGTTTTGTCTATTTAACATAGAAAGTTTAGGTCTTGGATTGTTTGTGTTTAACCACAAGCGCAACATTGTTTTGTAGCTCTGTTTGAGAGAAATTTAGTGTTTGAATCCATATGTGTTTTTGATGCCAAAAATATAATTTTCTGCTGTTTATCTGTGTTTAGATACGTGGCTATGTGAGGAGATGGAGTTGAGATGAGGATGATAGCTCTCACTTCACCTTGAAATAATTGATCGACCCGTTCAAGATGACTGACTACTCGGTTACTCTCGGTTGACAAGGAGGCGTTTACTCACTGAAAAATCTCTTCCGAAGTGTTTTCCTTTCCAAGAGTCTGCTCAATTGATTGATTTTTCTTTTTTCACCTTCTCTGCAAAACTTTTTTGGTAGCCAAGAGTCACTTTTTATAAACTTCAGGCTTCTGAACTCTCATTCTAAAAATGGATTTTTGTGTGGTTCTCTCATTCTATGATCTTTTGTTCGTCTGATATGTTCGATTTCAAAAGCAAGTTGTTATCTAATTAAAGCATTGTCTTTATAGGAACAGAAGCGATGATGACAAGAGAAGAAAGCTGAGTCCTCTGGAAAGAAACAACACAATAAGTAATTTAGAAGAACAAAGGGAGCTGAAGTTGCAAGACATGTGGACTGTCCGTTGCATTAGCTTTTTTATTTTATTTCCAAGTTCAACGAAGTCAGAGCACTTCAAGTCTTTTATAGATTATGTTTTGTTGCTCTATATTTTCTAAATTTGCACCGCTCAGACATTTGCAAGTTAATAAATTTGCACTTCCACCCAGACTGGCCTTATCCAGTTTACCTTACCGGCTTACACTCACAACGCCTTATAGTTTTTAATTTAATTTCAAATCACTACAAAGTCATATGACTTCAAATCGTCAGCACATCTATTTCTTTAGCTCTATTTGTTAAGAAATAAGCACCACACTTCACTTCAAATCGTCTGCACATCGAAAGCATTATTATCTAAATGAATAATTTATTCCTGCGACACCACACTTCCTGATACCATCACTAACATCTCAAACAAGTTACATATGGTTCATTAAATCTACATAATAACAACATTCCACGAGATATATTGAAAACAAAACATTAGGAGTGCAAGAATGACACATAACATTAAGCCAAAAAAAAAAAGAATGACACATAACATCATGCGTGAACGACAACAAATCACTTTAAAGCTGTGGAGGGATAGTTTATATGTTGCTTCGGTGAAAATGTTAAACTCATCCTCTCTAATGTTATTTTATTCACTCTCATATATGGTTACAAAATTAAAACACATATTCTTCCTTACTTCTCATGCAAGTAAATCAAAACTAAAACTCATCCGGAATAGCAGCCGACGTCTTAATAAGCATTATCACAACCACTAATAATAACAAAATATGTTACTATTCACAAAGGTGAGTAAGAAATTTTTGAATGTAAAATATATACCATCCATTTAATTAGAGTGATCACAATGGCACTACTTAATAATTAATATCCATAAATATATTTTCCTTTTATAATTTAATAATTAATAATTAGAGTGAGCACAATGGCATTAGACTTTAGAGTGATCACAAGTTTAACTTCAATCGATTACTTAATAATTCGATTACTTCATAATTAATATCCATAAATATGTTTTACTTTTCTTTTATAATTTATGTTTTTATTGCATGTATAAAAACGTAACCATCGGTTTGGCTTACTCTTCTTTACTAATAAAGATTTACTAGGTATTTTGCCCGCACATATGGGCATAAACTTCTTATGGATACTTATTAGCTTATGTTTTATTAATCTAAAACCAACATAATAAGTTATTATTTATTGTTTTAAATAGTTAAATCAAACATCAAAGTATTTATATATGTCAAATATTTTTTATCAAAATATATACTTACTATTGTGTTATTTTTTTTTAAAACACTCATATCTTAGAAATAGTTTAGAAAATTTTTTTATATGATTTTTTTGCTTGAGTAATATTATTATTAATTGTTTTTATCTTAAATTTTTAAAGTTTATAATAAAATATTGTTTTCAGATAGCAACACAATATAGATAAGAATAATCTTATTTTTTATAATTCTATTATATTATTTTATAATCAATTATTTAATGTAACATATAACATATAAAATTTATACTATTAAAATAAAATTCATTTTTAATAATATATAAAATTCAGTGAAGATATTGTTTATTTTTTTTTAAAATATAACACAAAAATTTAATATTATTAACATTCGTTTTAATTATATACAAGATTCATTAAGGATATTTTTAAATTAATATATTAATGACTCAGCTAATAACAGATAATAAATCAATAATTTAGTTAAAACCTAATAAAACATGACAAATAAGCAAAATTAGGGTTCCTGGAAAAATGAAGAACCTTATTCAGGTCAAGGATGGTATAGCATACTCGAGGGCTTTCAGGGATTGATGGGTGCAAGAAATTCTAGGGCATGTATTTCACCTCTTCATGCAGAGATGGAAGCATTGATATGGGCAATGGAATGTATGAAGAATTTACATCAGTTTCAAGTTACTTTTGCTACGAATTGTTCTCAATTGGTGAAGATGGTTTCGGAACCAGAGGAATGGCCGGCGTTTGAGAGTTATCTGCACGACATAAAGCTACTGAAGACATGTTTTACTAGCTCAGAGATCATTCATGTACCCCGGACAAGAAAAACAAAAGGCGGATAGTCTAGCACGATGTGCCAGAAAACAATCGTCTTTCGTCGTTCACATGGATGCGGAGTTACCGTATTGGTTCGCAGAATCTATATGAGTCTGTTTGTTGATGACAAAAAAAAAAAAAAAAAATAAGCAAAATTATCTAAAATCATGGAGAACATGACAAATAAGCAAAATCACTTCATAAATAATAGTGTAGATTTTATCAGTTGATTTTCATCATTCAGATATTAACATCATAATTCTTATTTACACATTTTTTAGGATAAGAATTTAATTTAGAAAACATTGTATTATTGTAAAACGTTATCGTCACATTTACTATCAAATTATATATAAAGTTATACAAATTTTAATATATAATATCTATAGGTATATACGGATAACGGTTAGCATGATCAACTTATTGCACAAGTAAATGACAAACTATTGTTCATATTTTTTTCTTCGATTTTAAGGCATCCATGTTGTCTAATTTTCTCCAAGCTACACTCATCAAGGAGAGTAATGGCATTCTCTTTGATATTGACCATTTCAGCAGCTTCTTTAAAGCTTGCTCTTTCCATCGTATCCCTATATTATGTAATAAAGAGGTTGATGCAGTGGCAAAATCAACTCTCTTATCTCTAAACTTGACAATTTTTTGTGGTGGGTAAACTTGCTTTTATTTTAATGAATCGTAGCTCGGTCAAAAAATGTGATGAATTTTAATAATATTCGTTTGGTCTTTATCACATTATTGTTTCATTGTAACAAAAGCAGTCTAGGATCATCGAAAATTAAATGAGATGTGCTAATTTAGAAAACAAGGTAAACATTATTGTTTCTTATTTTGTATATACGAATAAGTAAATATAAAATATACAATACATAATAACTAAACATCTTCATATATATTAAAATAAAAAAAACATTATTGTTTGTCGGAAAATTTTAAGAGGCAAACACATAAGAAACGGTTCTTTTAAGTCGACAGATGATGATTTTCCACAATAAAGGTAGATGATGACAAACTTAGTTTACGATAATACTTTTCGTGTGTGACTGTATATAAAAATGAGAGCAACTTAGAAAATTTAACATTCGATTTAGATTAAGTCTACAACTATTTGTTAGATGTTTTTTTGTTGTTGTTCAGAAAAAAAAAGATGTTGTTTTGTTAAAAATAATTGAGGTGACATATCGTTATAAGCTAAATTATAACAAACTTAAACAAAAAATCTATTTTATGATTTTAAGTAGGGGTGTTCAATCCGGATATCGGTTCGGTTTCGGTTCGGTTATTTTCGGTTTTCGGTATTTTGGTTAGTAAAATATAACTACCATTCTAAATCCATATTTACTTCGGTTCGGTTCGGTTTATATACCGTCGGTTTTCGGTGTATTCGGTTTTATACCAAAAAACATAATTATTTTGTTTGAGATCATATTATATGAATTTTAGTCATATTGTCAACACAGTCATTTATTAAAAATATATTACATGTTTAAATAAATGAACAAAAAAGTAAAAATGCTTCTACCATCAAATAAAATAATCAAATCTATAACTAAAATCAAAGCTTGAAATTTTGAAAATAAAAATATGAAACAAAACAGAAACATGAAAGAAAAGTTTTTCCACTCTTCCATATTTAGTGTTCATTAAAGTCATGCTTTTTCAATTGAAAATTTTCCATCAAATTTATAATCTTCATATTAATTTAGTGAAGACTAAAATAAATCAAAAAGATCAAAAAAAGACTTAGAAAATAAGATGTCTGAATTGCGATGTATTGTTATTTAGTTATAGTTCAAGTGTTTTACAAATTAAAGTTTTTTATTACTATAAAATTATGGTAATAGTTATTAACACAAATTTAACTTATATAACAAAAAGATTTTCATGTATTGTTATAAATAGATACATATTTACATGTTTCTACTTTTAATCGGTTTTTGTTCGGTTTATTCGGTTTAATCGGTTATATACCAAAGCATATCCAAATCCTACGGTTTTTATAAAATTATATCCATTCGGTTTATATGGTATATATCAAAACCAAACCATATTGTCTATTTCGGTTCGGTTCGGTACGGTTCGGTTTTACCATATTGAACAGCCCTAATTTTAAGAGTTAATTAAATTTATGATTTGTAAAATAGATAGACAAGTTTAACATGATAAATATATAAAAAGTAAATTAATGTTTAGCTAAAAATGAATTGAACATTTTAAATATATTTAAATTATTTGTATATTTGTTTACCCGCCCGTAGGGCGGGTTTAACCCTAGTTACATATAAAATTCGCTTTAGGCCCCAAGAAAGGTTCGCACGGCACCGATCACAATGTAATTAAATTAGGCACTGATCACAAATTCACAATGTAACTAAATTAGTAATTGTATTACACAAACGGTTGCGACTCGAGTTACCCAAACTCTTGGCTCAAAACCATGCAGAAGCTCTTCAATGTTACTCGACTGACACATTCCATTTAGAACCTTGAACATTTCGTTCGGTTACTCAACTGACACATTTCATTTAGAACCTTGAACATTTCGTTCAGTTACGTTCTTATTAATTAAGAGTCTCTTTAAAAGATTTTCAAACTCTTAAAGGCTGTCAAGGGAAAAAAACCGAATCTCTAGTAGTTCTTTTACTAATATCTTATATTATTAATTATGATAATAATGTTTTAAATTCTAAAATGAATACTAATAACTTTTAAATAATAAATCATTATGATGCTAATCTACTATTATAAATGTATTGAAATAAAGTAAATACTTATAAGGGTAAGACAAGTGAAATATTTGAAATAAATTTAATTTGTTTTTTTATCTTGTAATAATACTTATTATTTTTATAATAGAATAAATAGTGCATAAAATATGTGACATATATCATTTGTAGTTCGCAAAATTTATCCAGTCACACAAGAAAATCATTTCACCTGTTTGATGCATGTTTTAATTTTTTTGCAACTTAATTGTTTTCTTTACAGTTCTGCATTAAGAAAAATCTTTACCAATCAAAACTCATTAAGATCTTGAATGTTTATCAACGGGAGAAGAAAAACACACTGCCAAATAGCAAATATGTCGCCATTTAATTACCTTTTTTGTTACTAATTCTTACAAATAAAATAATAATAATAAATTAGAAAAGGTAGGGCGGAACAAATTTGTTCTTAAACAACCCCTAAAGTCAAGATATGGAAGGTGATATCAAATGATCTATACTTAAAAAAAAACTCTAACTAAGATAAAAGAAAATGCAAAAGTTAAAAACAAATATTTTGGATATTTTATTTGTTTTAAATACAGTTTCATAAATATTATCCTCCTTTGTTTTCCTTTTTAAGCGAGTATCATCCATGTCCTAACAATATGAACTTGTTAATCCAACATTTTATACTTTTCAGAGTTGTAGTAACTCTTAGTTTCAAATATTATGAAGTGCGCATTCTTAATCATTCAATAATAAACAATTAAGCGTCTGTCCTAAAAACAATTCTGCATGCGGGAGTTTGAGAGATGGTGGGTGTATATTATTAGTAAGTGTGTTATCAAAACAAAACAGTAAACAAAAGTGTAGAAGTATCTACACTGAAATCTGAATGAATATCAGTATTAAAGTAGTTATTAGAAGCAAACAACAAAATAAACAACGGGAAGGTTTCTAAAGCATATGCCATAAACATAATGATGACATTTTCTCATTATAATAATGATTAGCAAACATAAACGAACAAGTGGCTCTATCACTATACAATTGGAGTTAAAATGTGAGTATATTAACATGTGGCCACCTGTAATTGCTACATTTGATGAATTCAGCAATGCATGAGGGACGAACTTCTCTTTGTGATAATAACTTCATTAGTTATGTTATGTAGTTGCATTTAACAAAAACAAATATGATGTGCACTACTAAAAGCATATGAGTATGTGCATTGGTCGTATTATTGAACAATAATTGTGTAGGCAATTTAGTTTTTCTATTTATTTTTGTTTTGTAAATTGCGCTGCAAACAAAGAACAAGCCTCGAAGCTCGAGATTCCACTGAACCTCTGACATACTACATATTATAGCTTAAAATATGAGATATATACGAATATAGTATGATATTACCAGTGGTGATTTAAAATTAATTGCTTTCGAATTTTATTGACTTGACAAAGTAAACACAGCATGAAATCGCATGACACTCCGCCAATTCTATTTTTAATATTCTGTTGTTCAACGATCTGTCGTGTACCAACCCATTATATCGGCTAGTCAAAGTCCACATTTTGCATTAGTTAGGACTAATTTAGTGCCCATCAACTGGGCTGTCGAGAACGGTCTCCAGTTAATAAGGCTTCGGCAGCATCAGAATGGGGTTAACATCACTGCTATAGAAGAGACAATGAAGGCTCAAAAATTTCCTACAAGAGATTTTCTTACGTTTAGTCATCAGCCTCGGTAAAGCAAGGGCGGATCTAGAAACAAACATAATTGGGGGCACATAAATTTTCTTCACTGCATTTTAGTTTTGGGTTAGTGGCATTTATTATAGTATTTGTCAAAGAAAGTTAGAAATTCGGGGCACGTGACCCCGTACACTACTCTATCCGTCCGCCACTGGCCTCAGGCCTGAGCCACTGTTAAAAAAATTAAATGCCACATTCTCCCATTCTTAATAGATTGATATTTTAAAGATTTTTTTTTGTTTTAAATTAGATGACATTTTAAAATTTCTATGTAAAATATATTAACAACTTTTATTATATGACCAATGGTATTATAAAATCTATTTTATTATTCGTCAAATTATGTTTAGGTGAATGATAAATTATGTTCTTTTTAAATGTAAATAATTACTTATTTCTTTATGAACAATGGATATTCTTTGGTTTAGAATACAATGTAGATATACAACCATAAAAAATAAAAATTTAACGATTGCACGAATATCAAATATAGTAGAGAAACAATAATATCTTCAAATTCGTATTGTTGTTGTCTCCTTGATGCATATTGTGATTTCAACGATATATTTTGATACCAAAAATAAATATAAATTCTGGAAATTTCTTTTTTTTGTCTGAATTCTGAAAGTAAATTATTCATTCATTCTTGAAATCCTCTTTCATAGTTTTTTTTTTCTGGTGGACGTTGTTTTCTTAAAAAAAATCTGTTAAGATTTGTTTCAAACATCAAAAAGTCATCATACAATCACAATAACCACCAAAAACACTTGATTGATTAAACTTAATTGGGTAGGTTGTCTTATCGATCATGGCAAAAACATACATGCAGTAGATTGTAACAACAAATTGGAAGAAAGAATTTAATCCGCCATAAATTAAATTGAAAAACTTCTAAACTAGAGAAAAGAACAAAAAAAAAACACATAAGCATATTACTATCCCATCGACTCATTTATTCATGCCTTGATTGGATAACTGAGAGAAGAACGCAATCGCATCTCAATCGCTACTATCAGCTCTCTCTAACCGAATACTATGTTATATGCAGTGCCGGTCCTAGGGAATACAAGACTAGAAGCAAGTTTTAAAAAATTGGCCGTTTATCAGTGGATTCGAACCCAGGTTGGGAGAAGAGAATCTTAAACCCAGGCCGGCTCTGGTTATATGACCACTGCTTTGATATTCTTTTGATAGAAAAATGCCCAAAAAAACTATATTAAAATTGAAGAGTTATCATACGGCTTACAAGTTACAGGTTTCCAACCTGTTGAAAAATGAGAAAAAGGCCTCAAAACGTTTTATATCTCTAAATGATTTCTTATGACGAAAAAGGTCTCATAAAACTTGGCCCAAGATTTATTTCTTATGATAAAAGGCCCAATAATATATAAATGTCCCTTAGAGCTTTCTCATTTCTTCAATTTTCTGAACAACGTTAGAAGAAAAAACGACGAGTCCGAGAGAGAGTCGAAAGAGGTAAAGAGTTGCTTTGATCTTTCTCTTTGCAATTTCGTTTCTGATCTCAAAGTTTGCAACTTTATGATCTTCTATCTTTTGGGATTTTTTTCTTATGGCGCTTACAGTTTTTTTTAGGCTTGTTAGTTTCATTTGCTTTGGTTTAGGGGTTCATGCAAACTAAACTCTAACCCTTGATTATATTTTTATATTTGTCTTTAAAGTTCTCACATTTTTGAGGTTATTATTGTATAGTATCTTGCTTACCAGTTAATTCACCATCTGAGTTTGTGTGAGAGAGAGGTTGATACAATGCGTTATGCACAGCTTGTTATTGGCCCAGCAGGCAGCGGAAAGGTTTGTTTCTTTTTCATACAAAACCATCTCTGCATTTCTTTATTTTTTTTTAATACAAGAATCCATGTTGAAGTTTATGTTTTTGTGGAGCAGTCAACTTATTGCTCATCTTTAAACCAACACTGTGAAACTATCAGACGAACAATGCACATAGTTAACTTGGATCCTGCTGCAGAAGTCTTTAACTATCCTGTGGCAATGGGTGAGTTCTCACTTCTCTGCTTCTTCAATGTCCCTGTTTTTCTTTCTTTTTAATTTAGTTTCACAATGATCCTCTTGTCTGGATGCAGATATCCGAGAGCTTGTTTCCGTTGATGTTGTTATGGAGGAGCTTAAATGTGGTCCCAATGCTGCTCTCATCCGTTGTATGGAGTATCCTTTTAGGCCTTTAGCAGTCTATGTGATTTTGTTTTTCGTGAAGAAACCTTAACTTTAATTCAAAGGTACCTTGAGGACAGTCTATATAATTGGTTGGATGAAGAGTTGGAGAATTTCACAGACGATGACTACTTAGTCTTTGACTGTCCAGGTGTCTCTACTCTCTCTTATAGCTCTTAAAGACTTTATCTACATCTGTAGTCCATGATTGTTGTTTTTAACTTTTATGTTGTGTGGTTATAGGCCAGATAGAGATTTTTACACATGTACCTGTGCTCAAAAACTTTGTGGAGCATTTGAAGAAGAATGACTTCAGTGTCTGTGCTGTCTATCTGCTTGACTCTCAGGTTTTTCTTCCCTTAACTTTTGAGTTTTTAGTGAAAAAAAAAACATTTAGTGTTTTTGAGATAGAAGAGAATGTATCTTGGACCAGTTTGTAACGGACGTAACCAAGTTTATCAGCGGATGTATGGTATCTCTTTCTGCAATGATACAGCTTGAACTGCCTCATGTTAACATCCTCTCTAAGATGGATCTCTTACAGGATAAAAGCAACATTGAGGAGTGAGTCTTGCTTTCTCCCTTCTTCTTCTTTGTTTACTTTTTTTTGTTTCCCTGAAATTTATAATAGTATCATTTGCTTGTGTTGTTTTAACATAATAAAAAGATATTTGGATGCGGAGCCTCGCACAATGCTGGCTGGGTTAGACCAAAGGATGGCTCCTCAATTTGCAAAACTGAACAAAGCCTTCATTGAATTGGTAATGGCTCTTACACGTTGTTGAAACCGAGTTGAATGTTGGATCATGGGAACCTGATTTTGAATTGTTTGTTTTGAAGGTGGAGCAGTATAGCATGGTGAGATTCACACCACTTGATTTGAGGAAAGAGAGGAGGTAAACTCAAAACCAATTACTTTTTTAGCTTCTTGCATGTTTAATTTTAGTATGAAAATGAAAATGTACCTGATAAATGTTTTGTGGGGCAGCATACAATATGTACTGTCTGAAATCGACAAGTGCATTCAGTTTGGAGAAGATGCTGAAGTCAAGATCAGAGAACTTGATGAAGACATGGATCAACTAGAGCTCTAGAAGAGTAGTGGCTAGTTAGTAGACTGAAGTGCCTCAGAACTAATTTCTCAGCTGTGGGTTTGATCATTAGATGTATTACTCTTTGCATTTTAAATTTCAGATACTGAATGTTAAACCTGAGTTAAAAGACGACTGCAAATTCACGATATTATAACAAGAGTATAAGTTGTTTAATCATATATGATATATAACGTTTGCCAACATTTTGCCAAAAAAGTTCTAACAAGAGTATGAGTTGTTTAATCATATATGATAAACAACGTATGCTAACATTTTGCTAAAAAAGTTAAATCAAAAATTGATAATACATTATTGATTGGTTGAGCAATGAGCATGAATATAGGCTTAAGATCAAACTATAAAGACTAATTGATGAAAAAGTCGAAAAGATTTAAGCTTAACATTCTCATACTCAAAATCCTCAAACGCAATTAAAATGTGAAAACATAAGTTTAAAAGTCTGGCAAAAAAAGTAACAAACTATAAGAGACATCCTGAGACGCTTTACTCTTCGTCGTCCTCATCCTCATCGTCGCCACCAGCAGCTCCGTTCAGTGCCTTTACTCTCTCGATCAACTTGTTCTTCCTCTCTTCATAGGTCAACTTCTTCAAGTTGTACCTGTTTATAGATCAAAACACACAATAAGACACCAATGCACCAAGACGAGCCAATAGTATTAAGAAAGAATGAAATGCTCTCACCTCTTGTGTGTCTTGGGAGCAGGTTTCTCAGTCTTCTTGGGGTTGGGGTCTGCACGGATGGCTGCATGAACCTTCTTGTACAACTCCTCCATGCTCTCGGCATCAACTCCTTTCTTCAAGTACTGACTGAAGTGAGTCTGAAACTTCTCTGGCTCATCCTCATTCAACATCTTCATGTAGTTTGAGACGTGACCACCGTAGATGTAGTTCCTGTGGATCTCAGCATCGAGCTGTTTGTTCTCCTTGTTGAAACCTGCAAATCTCTTGTCACTGTGAGGGATATCAAGTCCTCCGTCCAACGCACCCTACAGTTAAACCATAAACAAACCCAAAAGAATATTAAAGCTTGTCATGTAAACACAATACAACAGATAAGAACAATGATAAAACATTACAGCAATTTATATACCTTGAGTGCACCGAAGACACGGTTCCCAGTGGTGGTTCTGATAAGACCAACATCAAGAAGAGCACGGAATGGTCTCCTGGACTCGGTTGGCTCAACGGAAAAGTCCTCTCCGGTAGCCTGTTCATGATTTTGTACGGTTAGAGATCACAGCAAGAGATAAAGCTCAAACCAGATACAAGAAACAAAAGCACCAACAAACCTCAAGGTTGCCCTCATACTCTTCATCCATTTCCAACATCTTCAGAACACGGCGAGCCAATAGAAGCCCGGTGCAGTAAGCTGTGTTTCACAAGGGTACTAACTATTTAGCAAGACAGAACAAATCAACTATAACAAGAAAACTAAAGCAAACGACTGATCAGTACCAGCAGCGTAGTTAGTAAGACCAACGGTGAGACCATACTGAGGCAGCTCATGAGCGTAAGCAGAAGCCTTGACAATGTCACCGGCGATGCTTGCGGACACGATCTGTGCGACTATGTCTTTGTTGGTGAAGCGGACAACAAAACGGTACTTTGGTGTGTTGTACTTGTTCTTGTCTTGGTTGATGAGACGGATCCTTGCTCTGTAGTCAGTCTTACCATCTGCACAAAAATGAACAAACTATCAGAACGGGTTGAACACAGACAATATCAACAAGAAAGTAATGCAGAGTCAAATAAAAATACCTCTCCTTCTCCTGAACTTGACTTGGTACCTCTTGAAGTAAGCGTTCGACTTGGATGGCTTCACAAACACCTATCAATATAAAAAAAAAATCTTATATCGTTAGACTATCATATAAAGCCCAAGTTCTAACGATGAAGCTGTTCTTCCTAAAGAAGCAAAGATCTATGTGAAAGATCGTAAAGGTACAGCCTTTAAACATCAAGACCAAAACCCATTAAGATTATAGCAGAGCTCAAGAATTCTCGTTACCAAAGCTCAGACAAATATGAAAATATCTAAAGAAACGCTGGAGAAAACTAATGTAGGAGATTTCCATATTAAACGAAATGAAAAGCAGAATCTTATTGTTTGAGAAAATTAAGAAGAAAATAAGAAGGCGGAGAGATGGAAGCTAGGGCGTACCATTGTTTGAAGCTAAGCGGAAGCTTTGGGTGTGAGCTGAGAGTGTCGTGAAGACAAGAGGCGGAACATAAACCAAAATGCAAGATCTTATAATGAAAAACCCTAGATGACTCCTTCTTGGGCTCTCTCCCTTTATTCCACGGCCACGATTTATCTGGGCTTAATCATGTTCTTACGGTCTACATCGGTATAATGATTCTGCAAGGGCTCATTAGTCTTTATATTTGGGCTTTTGTCTTCCCAAACTATTCTGAGTTAAGCTTATTTAGCTCGAAAATGTTTTATAAAATGCAATAACTCAACAATATTTTATTTTATTGGTTTCTGATATTTTTTTTTTGTCAACAAGAGTTTGTAATTATTTATCTGATGCAAATATGTGTTGGACTATTATCTTAATATTTTGGGTGTGACATTATTATGAGACTTTTTCTGTAATGATGGTATTTTTTTTGAAACAGAGTACAAATGATGGAAACTGAATAATATGTGGTAGCTTAAAACAAATGTACAACTTAGAAATTTGTAACTAGTTTGTGTAGTTCTTGAGCATGTGGCTCATGACTGGTAATCAGTGTTTTAGTGTAACTACTGCAGCAATATATAGCTACGACTTGAATGTAGTAATTGTGATTACTAGATTAAGTGTGGGAATTCCACCAATATTATATCTTGGTCTTTCTTTACCACCAAAACAGTTACCAGTCATGATTATAAAACCCACAACCGCCTACCCACTTGAAAGAATTTGAAACCTCTTTCATACAGGCAGATCACAATTCATAAAATGTATATCATTTTTAGCTGCTGGTGCTCGGTTTCCGGGATTCAAGAGCTACTACCATGGGGCCATTGTGATGCTGTGTATTCTCATGGTCATGAACTCCTAGTAAATATATTTTTTTTTGTTTGAGAAATGTAAATACTTTTTTTTTTTGTTTCCTTAAGGTGAAGGAGGATTTGGTACCTCGAAACTAAGAGAATTGACAAAGCTATTTTTTCTTAGGCTGAATTGGTATCATATATTCCTATGGTGCACTAGGCAAGGAACCCGTGCGATATTGCACGGAAACTCATTTCGTAAAAAATAATATGCCATATTTTATATATTTTCTTTGATTTCTTTGAAATTACGTAAAAATATATGTATGGTAAAAGAATGATTACATGGTGTGGTTAGAATACTTAAATTTATGAAAAACATAGTTACAGTTAGCAAGGAATTTTTATAAATTAAAAAATAAATTATAATTCAAAAATTTAGAGTTGTGTTAGTGCGGCAGTATAAATTATATTTTCATTAAAATTAATTTGTGAAAGTCGGTTGATAAATGATTTTTTTTTTACTACAAAAGATAGAATATAAAATGATAGTATGTAAAATTGAACAAATAAGAAAAAGACACATTTCATATACCATTTTCCAGGAAAAAAGGAGAAATAAATGAAAAGATATATCTTTACATACTTATTTGGTCTGTTTTAAAGGATAATAAATAAAATTAACCAACTAACAAAATTAACATTAATTAAAACCTATGCAATTTTAAAGATGAAAGAATTCACCTTCAAATATTTTTTATTTTTTTTTGGTATTATTAGTAATAAGTGTATTATTTACTTGGGGATATAATCTAGAATATGTGAGTTATGAACTTGGATAATGATAAAATCACGCATGAAATCTCTTTCTTAAAAAATAATTTGACAAATAAAATTTTTTTTTTTGTGTTTTAGGCTAAGATACATAAATACCAAATGAAAATTCTCGTATTTGTATGTATATATTTTGAAGATCTTTGTTGATTGTTTGAAAATGGAATTTTCTCTTTATTTCTATAATTTATTTGCTTCTAATTATAATTTGTCAATATGTACAATTTCTATATAGAAATTTGAGGGTTGCAATGATTAACAACCATAACATTGCAATGGTTGACCAATTATCATAATGGTTATCACCAAAAATTGCAATGGTCCATAACTCAAGTCTAACATTACCAATAATTACAAGGGTTGTCATTAAGAATTGCAATGGTTCATCACTAAAATATACTATTATCAATAGTTGTTGTTGTTTATCATAGTTGTAATGGTTCACCAACAAATATGTTAGTATCATCAGTGGTTGCAATAGATTATAAAAGTATAAAATAATAAAATTATCCAGAAGTTAAATTATCAAAATATTTTTTAGATAATTTTAATATTCTTTAAATGCATATAAAATTGATATGAAAATGAACTAAACAATAACTATATCAAAAACTTATAGAAACATTTAGAAAAAAAATATCATGAGACATTTTGAGAACCCTTAAACAATATGCAGTTTTTAAAATGAAAAACACGTCTTCATAGAAAAATACAACTTTTTCAAAACCTATAAAAATTTATGATAAAAAGACAGGTTCGTATCATCGCTATGTGGTTGAGTAAACCTCTTTTCCTCTTACAACTTTTGTGCTGTACCATTTCATTGCGCTCCCAAAATCTATCACGCCGAATCTCTTAGTGACCCAGTTTTGGAATGCTTGTCCCCATATATGTTACTTTCTACGGTGCAGTCCAATGAGAACCCTAGTCTGTTATGTACGATGGAGATGGTTGCATTTGGTACTAGCTCACTGGTCATCGGCGCTGTTTATGGCTCTGAGCTTCACAAATCATTTTCCTCGTCATGCTAATTGTGAGAGTTACACTTTTGTGTGAATGGTAACGAGACGCTGTACACCAAAATCTCAGAGGTTATGTAAATAATCCAGTAAGAAACATCATTGGTCAGTTTCTCCGTTTCCATTTACACAACATTTTTTTTTGATATTTCAAATCTAAAGAAACATAAATCAGAAAGTTATTTTTCTCAAATAAATCCTTCGTAAAAAAAACTTTGGTCTTCTTATTATAATTTTTTTAAATATACAAAATAGTAGTTTCTTATACATTTAATGTCTATTTGACATTTTAAAAAGAAAAAAAATCAGAAATTAGTTTTTCAAATATTCATTCCCTTTAAAAATAACATTAGTCTTATTGTTGCAATTTTCTTTTTAATAATATATTTAAGTAGTAGTTTTCTTAGGCGGATGATCTAGACCACGACTATGTTTGTATGTGAAGATACCTCAAAGTAGAAATACAGGACCAGGTTCGTAAAAAGTAAAACCACCTTTGAGCATAGACCAGCATTTGGATTCAACAATAACTCAACCTGCATGCTTATGTTCACCATTCTTCTTGAAGACGGCTCTTACGGGAACGTTCCCTTGGCCTGCTTGTACCCAAGTTGCATGTTACATAAAATATATTAGATAACAATCGACATAATTCTAAGGAAAGAGTTTGAGCCAAAAATCACAAGTTTGAAATTATATATACCAGAGAAAGTGCAGACCAGTCCCTTTTCCAAACAAACCTTTTGTGACACACTATCATAAGGTTGATTCCTCCATCGTACAATAACAAACTTATTGTCTTCAAACTCTGTGAAATTAACTTTGTCGTTTCCATATTGACGTATTGTCACCAGCCCTCTAAACCATTTTGTAGGTCAGGGTTCACGATGATCCCTTCATTGTACTGTGGCTTCTTAGGGTTTCCTAGACACTACACCAGGACATGATGTGATCAATGTGAGCTTGGTGTTGATGTGATGGTTATACTTTACTAATTGAGAAGTTCTCTCCTATAATCACACAATACCAAAGGCAAGAACATGGACTATTTATAGTTTTTCAAAGATCAAATTTAAAATAGTTATTTTAAGTTAATTTATTTTAAAAGACATGTCATTACAAAAAAACACCACAATGCATTATGAAAACCTTCTTAATACATATACAAATTTAATACATTATTAGAATATAAATACACATTTATTATAAATATTGCATAATGAAAATACACATAATTAGAGAAAGACACTAATTTGGATATTTTAACAATTTTTTATTACTAAAACTATTCTAAATGGAAGGTATGGGATATCAAAATATATAACCGTCTTCTCTCTGAGCAATAAGAGCATGTTTATTAGTGAGACCCATTAGTGTCTCTTAGGTGGATTGTAATGATTTTTTAATTATTAAAATTATGATAAGAGATTTTGCTAAAAGATAGTTAATTATTGGAGTTTATTGGTGGTAGCTTAATTAAGCTTCTTAACAATTAAAAAAGATTAAAATCAGAGAGAATGGAAGGATAGAGAGAATGTGAGATTAAAATCAGAGAGAATGGCTTGTGATCAAAAGAAAGTGAGATGGCAATGGCTTGTGATCATAATGTTAAGTATATATAAGAACATCAACGACAAGAGTGCAAAGACCCGTGAACTCCAAAGACCCGTGAACACTATACAAAGACAGCAACAGTCGCCGGACAGTCTTCAAACGACGACAAGACCCACCGCGGTTTTCCTTCGTCGCCGAGCCCCACCGATAGAGCCGTCGTCGTTCCGTCAAGGAGAGCCACGGAAAGGAGGGAATCGCCATCGATTCGTCTTTCGCAGAGAGAGGAGAGAAACGAAACAACACTCGAACAAATGAAAAAAGATGAAACGGTGGGAGCGTGTTTTTTTCTTTCCCCAGTAGAATTGCGACACCTGGCAAGAAGGGACGGTGCCTTCACGCTCCTAATTAAGGTACGTCTCAAGCTTAAATCACATGTTTCCTTTAATTAAATAATCCATTTATGTTAACAACCTCACCTAAAGAACGCCTATAAACATGCTCTAAAGACGCGACCTATGTAACTACCGCTTTTCTTGCTTTCTTTCGTTTTTAGTCATAACACATCTACTGTCTTCATAACGATATTGGCGAGTTTGAATTTCTTCAATCGATGTCACCTTTTTGCATATTTTTCGATCCATGGCGGTTTTGACCGGTTATCGATATCTCTGGCAGTGATATTAACATGATTCTTCTTCCTATGGTTATCGGAGTGTTCCACATCGTTTTTGGTTGTTAAGGATTCTAGACTCTGTTTTGTTCTATGATAACAGAGTAAAAACAGTTTGCAATATCACAATCTTGTGATTATCAATATCACGGTGCTCTCTTTAATAACACAACTACTTTTTATTGTGTGAGAAACAATTACCTTAAATAGACTCGAAACAGTACAAAAGAACTAGACAAAGAGTTGTGTCTCTTCCTTAAGAGTTGTGTCTCTTCTTTCTCATGACTCTAAGTGAATAATTAACTTAATAACATATTACGATTCTTAATACATAAAGCGTATCGTAACGTACTTGGAAACTCAATTATTCGACCAACATTGGTGTGGTGTTTGTCTCCTTTTGTGCAGTAATAACTCTCACATTTATTCATAAACTTTTACAGTAGTTTCATATTGAAATGATACAACCTTTAAAGACATCTTAGTGAACAAACACAACTTTTAACAAAAATTGAGATCTTTATAAAAGCACACAACCTTTGGAATTAATTGGGATTGCTATGGCAAGAAGGGACGGTGCCTTCATGCTCCTAATTAAGGGACGTCTCAAGCTTAAATCACATGTTTCCTTTAATTAATTAATCCATTTATGTTAATAACCTCACCTAAAGAACGCCTATAAACATGCTCTAAAGACGCGACCTATGTAACTACCGCTTTTCTTGCTTTCTTTCGTTTTTAGTCATAACACATCTACAGTCTTCATGACGATATTGGCGAGTTTGAATTTCTTCAATCGATGTCACCTTTTTGCATATTTTTCTATCCATGGCGGTTTTGACCGGTTATCGATATCTCTGGCAGTGATATTAACATGATTCTTCTTCCTATGGTTATCGGAGTGTTCCACATCGTTTTTGGTTGTTAAGGATTCTAGACTCTGTTTTGTTCTGTGATAACAGAGTAAAAACAGTTTGCAATATCACAATCTTGTGATTATCAATATCACGGTGCTCTCTTTAATAACACAATTACTTTTTATTGTGTGAGAAACAATTACCTTAAATAGACTCGAGACAGTACAAAAGAACTAGACAAAGAGTTGTGTCTCTTCCTTAAGAGTTGTGTCTCTTCTTTCTCATGACTCTAAGTGAATAATTAACTTAATAACATATTACGATTCTTAATACATAAAGCGTATCGTAACGTACTTGGAAACTCAATTATTCGACCAACATTGGTGTGGTGTTTGTCTCCTTTTGTGCAGTAATAACTCTCACATTTATTCATAAACTTTTACAGTAGTTTCATATTGAAATGATACAACCTTTAAAGACATCTTAGTGAACAAACACAACTTTTAACAAAAATTGAGATCTTTATAAAAGCACACAACCTTTGGAATTAATTGGGATTGCTATGGCAAGAAGGGACGGTGCCTTCACGCTCCTAATTAAGGTACGTCTCAAGCTTAAATCACATGTTTCCTTTAATTAAATAATCCATTTATGTTAACAACCTCACCTAAAGAACGCCTATAAACATGCTCTAAAGACGCGACCTATGTAACTACCGCTTTTCTTGCTTTCTTTCGTTTTTAGTCATAACACATCTACTGTCTTCATAACGATATTGGCGAGTTTGAATTTCTTCAATCGATGTCACCTTTTTGCATATTTTTCGATCCATGGCGGTTTTGACCGGTTATCGATATCTCTGGCAGTGATATTAACATGATTCTTCTTCCTATGGTTATCGGAGTGTTCCACATCGTTTTTGGTTGTTAAGGATTCTAGACTCTGTTTTGTTCTATGATAACAGAGTAAAAACAGTTTGCAATATCACAATCTTGTGATTATCAATATCACGGTGCTCTCTTTAATAACACAACTACTTTTTATTGTGTGAGAAACAATTACCTTAAATAGACTCGAAACAGTACAAAAGAACTAGACAAAGAGTTGTGTCTCTTCCTTAAGAGTTGTGTCTCTTCTTTCTCATGACTCTAAGTGAATAATTAACTTAATAACATATTACGATTCTTAATACATAAAGCGTATCGTAACGTACTTGGAAACTCAATTATTCGACCAACATTGGTGTGGTGTTTGTCTCCTTTTGTGCAGTAATAACTCTCACATTTATTCATAAACTTTTACAGTAGTTTCATATTGAAATGATACAACCTTTAAAGACATCTTAGTGAACAAACACAACTTTTAACAAAAATTGAGATCTTTATAAAAGCACACAACCTTTGGAATTAATTGGGATTGCTATGGCAAGAAGGGACGGTGCCTTCATGCTCCTAATTAAGGGACGTCTCAAGCTTAAATCACATGTTTCCTTTAATTAATTAATCCATTTATGTTAACAACCTCACCTAAAGAACGCCTATAAACATGCTCTAAAGACGCGACCTATGTAACTACCGCTTTTCTTGCTTTCTTTCGTTTTTAGTCATAACACATCTACAGTCTTCATGACGATATTGGCGAGTTTGAATTTCTTCAATCGATGTCACCTTTTTGCATATTTTTCTATCCATGGCGGTTTTGACCGGTTATCGATATCTCTGGCAGTGATATTAACATGATTCTTCTTCCTATGGTTATCGGAGTGTTCCACATCGTTTTTGGTTGTTAAGGATTCTAGACTCTGTTTTGTTCTGTGATAACAGAGTAAAAACAGTTTGCAATATCACAATCTTGTGATTATCAATATCACGGTGCTCTCTTTAATAACACAATTACTTTTTATTGTGTGAGAAACAATTACCTTAAATAGACTCGAGACAGTACAAAAGAACTAGACAAAGAGTTGTGTCTCTTCCTTAAGAGTTGTGTCTCTTCTTTCTCATGACTCTAAGTGAATAATTAACTTAATAACATATTACGATTCTTAATACATAAAGCGTATCGTAACGTACTTGGAAACTCAATTATTCGACCAACATTGGTGTGGTGTTTGTCTCCTTTTGTGCAGTAATAACTCTCACATTTATTCATAAACTTTTACAGTAGTTTCATATTGAAATGATACAACCTTTAAAGACATCTTAGTGAACAAACACAACTTTTAACAAAAATTGAGATCTTTATAAAAGCACACAACCTTTGGAATTAATTGGGATTGCTATGGCAAGAAGGGACGGTGCCTTCATGCTCCTAATTAAGGGACGTCTCAAGCTTAAATCACATGTTTCCTTTAATTAAATAATCCATTTATGTTAACAACCTCACCTAAAGAACGCCTATAAACATGCTCTAAAGACGCGACCTATGTAACTACCGCTTTTCTTGCTTTCTTTCGTTTTTAGTCATAACACATCTACAGTCTTCATGACGATATTGGCGAGTTTGAATTTCTTCAATCGATGTCACCTTTTTGCATATTTTTCGATCCATGGCGGTTTTGACCGGTTATCGATATCTCAGTGATATTAACATGATTCTTCTTCCTATGGTTATCGGAGTGTTCCACATCGTTTTTGGTTGTTAAGGATTCTAGACTCTGTTTTGTTCTGTGATAACAGAGTAAAAACAGTTTGCAATATCACAATCTTGTGATTATCAATATCACGGTGCTCTCTTTAATAACACAATTACTTTTTATTGTGTGAGAAACAATTACCTTAAATAGACTCGAAACAGTACAAAAGAACTAGATAAAGAGTTGTGTCTCTTCCTTAAGAGTTGTGTCTCTTCTTTCTCATGACTCTAAGTGAATAATTAACTTAATAACATATTACGATTCTTAATACATAAAGCGTATCGTAACGTACTTGGAAACTCAATTATTCGACCAACATTGGTGTGGTGTTTGTCTCCTTTTGTGCAGTAATAACTCTCACATTTATTCATAAACTTTTACAGTAGTTTCATATTGAAATGATACAACCTTTAAAGACATCTTAGTGAACAAACACAACTTTTAACAAAAATTGAGATCTTTATAAAAGCACACAACCTTTGGAATTAATTGGGATTGCTATTATTAGTAGATTACAATTCAATGAACTGTATCCATTCCAGCAATGTAAATTTTTTGTTTGAGACATCATCTTTCTCATAACTGTTAGTCGATAAAATTTCATAAGAAAAAGAGAGTTGAATAAATTTAAACCCTATAGTACCATAAAAAACATTATGCAAAATCAAATGCTGTGAAATGTGCATGTGTGACTAATGAGAACGCTAATGGCATTTGCTATAGGATCTGTAGAATGGAAAGAAACAATATGTAACGTGAATATTGCAACAATGACTTTCTGATCAGTGATTGATGAAGTAGGGAAGGTATGTAAGGCTTTGCAACGTGTGATCGTGAGATTGATCGTTTAGCTGAATAATAAGATTCTGGAATAGTTAACCAGAGGCTTTCTAGACTAAAATAATTGATTTGTGATGATCAACATATTTAAGAAACATAAAGAGCATAATCAGACCAGCTAAACCAACAATGCTAACCAATATTAATTAATAATAAAAAAAAAGAAAAAAATTGATTCATAATCGTTTGGAACACCCTCATTAGACATCACTTTTTGCTTTCTTAATTTCAGATAAAGAGTTAAAAGTCTATTTTGCATACTCAAGATTTTTATGTATTGTCTAATCCATTGAATTGTTCGAAAGGTTATATCAGACTCTGATAATGAATGATTGATTGGTTGAGCAATGAACATTAAAGTACGAATAAGATCAAACTATAAAAATTCCAAAATCATGAAAATGTCAAAAAAAAAATTAACTTCTTGATAGAAAATAGCAATCCTCATACTCAAAACGGACATAAAATGTGAAAACACGAGCTTAATGTTTTAAGTCTGGCAAAAATGTAAAAAGCTACAAGAGACATCAGGAGAAAGGCTTATGACGCTCTACTCTTCGTCGTCCTCATCATCATCATCAGCACCAGCTGCTCCGTTCAATGCCTTGACTCTCTCGATCAACTTGTTCTTCCTCTCCTCGTAGGTCAACTTCTTCAAGTTGTACCTGTTTTATCAGTCAAAACCACACAATCAGGCACCAATGCACCAAAAGCATTAAGAAAGAATGAAATGTTTTTGTAAATGATTTACCTCTTGTGTGTCTTGGGAGCAGGTTTCTCAGTCTTCTTGGGGTTGGGGTCTGCACGGATGGCTGCATGAACCTTCTTGTACAACTCCTCCATGCTCTCAGCATCAACTCCTTTCTTCAAGTACTGACTGAAGTGAGTCTGAAACTTCTCTGGCTCATCCTCATTCAACATCTTCATGTAGTTTGAGACGTGACCACCATAGATGTAGTTCCTGTGGATCTCAGCATCGAGTTGCTTGTTCTCCTTGTTGAAACCGGCAAATCTCTTGTCACTGTGGGGGAT
This sequence comes from Brassica napus, assembly GCF_020379485.1. Lineage (NCBI taxonomy): Eukaryota > Viridiplantae > Streptophyta > Magnoliopsida > Brassicales > Brassicaceae > Brassica > Brassica napus. Next base: position 20,459,332 of record NC_063436.1, read on the forward strand.
ATCAAGTCCTCCGTCCAAGGCACCCTACAGTAACAATAAACAAACTCATGAAACACACAACACAACAGATAAGAATAAGGTATTACAACAGTTATATATTACCTTGAGTGCACCAAAGACACGGTTTCCTGTGGTGGTCCTGATAAGACCAACATCAAGAAGAGCACGGAATGGTCTCCTAGACTCGGTTGGCTCAACGGAAAAGTCCTCTCCGGTAGCCTGTTCATTATTTTAAAAGATTAGAGATTACAGCTAGAGACCAGTACATGAAACAAAAGTAAAAACATACCTCAAGGTTGCCCTCGTACTCCTCATCCATTTCCAGCATCTTCAGAACACGACGAGCCAAAAGAAGCCCGGTGCAGTAAGCTGGTTTTTACAACAATAAAGAAGTACTCTTTAGCAAGCTATAAAGACATAACCAGAAAACAAACTAAAGCAAAGGACTGATCAGTACCAGCAGCGTAGTTGGTAAGACCAACAGTGAGACCATACTGAGGCAACTCATGTGCGTAGGCAGAAGCCTTGACAATGTCACCGGCTATGCTTGCAGACACGATCTGTGCAACTATGTCTTTGTTGGTGAAGCGGACAACAAAACGGTACTTTGGTGTGTTGTACTTGTTCTTGTCTTGGTTGATGAGACGGATCCTTGCTCTGTAATCAGTCTTACCATCTGCACAAAAATGAACAAACCTATCAGAACAACGACAATAACAATCCAAAGAAAGTAATGAAGAATAAAATAAAAATACCTCTCCTTCTCCTGAACTTGACTTGGTACCTCTTGAAGTAAGCATTCGACTTCGAGGGCTTCACAAACACCTATCAATACAAATCAAATTATTTCATTAAGACTTTCATATAAATCCCTAAGATCTAACGATGTAACTGTTCTCCTCAAGCCGTGACCTATAAAACATAGCATAAAGGTACAGCCTTTATAAATCTAAGTCCAAAACCCATGAAGATTACAACCACAGACTCATGAATTCTCGTTAACAAAGCTCAGAAGAATATGAAAATAAGCTGAGGAAACAGAGGAGAACCAATGCAAGAGACTTCTATACGAAATGAAATGCAGAATCAGATAGTTTGAGGAGAGATACCATGGCGGAAGAAGAAGATAGAGAGGAGAAGGCTAGGGCTTACCATTGTTTGAAGCTGAGGGTGTGAGATGAGTGACGAGAAGACAAGAGGCGGTATAACCCTAAATGCGAAGGTCTTATAATGAAAAACCCTAGACGACTCCTTCTTGGGCTGTCGCTTAATTCAACGGACGCGATTTATCTGGGCTGATTAATGTTTTAACGGTCTGGATTGGTATGTATTCTACAGAGGCCCATTAGACTTTATATTTGGGCTTTTGTGTTTCCAATCTATTCTGAGAGATTGAGGGTTTTTCTCATTCTAATATACCAACCAGTATTTTTAAAACCGACCGACCCGATGGCTGAACAGGGTTTGACCATGAACCGGTTGCATAACTGGATTAAATCTAATAATTGGTTCGATCATGAATCGTAGAGTTATTAAACTGATAAAAACATTAAAACTATCAAAAATCTATAAACCACTCATATATACACAAAATTAGTATATATTTATAATGTTTTATATTTTAAATTCATTTATATTTTAATTATGTATCATATTTACTAACATTATTTTTAAATTTATACAATAAAAATATATTAAACCAGATTATTGAATTATGTTTGACCCGGTCGAACCATATTGAATTGTGATCCAAAAATTTATCTCTTTCGTCTTCTGATCTGGTTTTAAAAGCACTGATACCAAGCTTATTTAGCGTGGACGGTGGACATGAAATGTTTTATAAAAACCAATAACTTAATGATAGCTATTAGCTAATGTTGCAGGTTGATTTTTGTCTATGATACCATATCAAGGAAAGACTACATGCTAAAGATGTTGGAGAAGAAGATGCAAAAGAAACGTTATGTTTTTCAATTAAACTAAAAATGTTAATTTTTTTTTTTTGTAACACTAACTAAAAATGTTAATATACATGAGAATTAGTAACAAACTAACAATGTTAACCAGACCAGCTAAACCAACAATGTTAATCAAAATATTTGTTTTTTTGGTCAAAATATATTTTTATTCATTTGTTGATTATAGAACTATTACATTTATACATCAAAACTTAAGAAACAAAATAGAGTAACTGAAACACCCTTCATTTATGACAATCCCTTCTCACTTGATAGTATTCTCTTCCTAGCTTTCTCAGCCTGCAAAATCATAGAGTCCAATTACTTCAAAGCATTATAAACAAAACAGAATATGGAAGTGTAACAAGCTGGAATGGCTAGTCTTCTATTCCAAGTACTAACCTGTTCCTTCCAATTCATTGAACTTATGATGATGGAAAGTACAATGGCTTGCACAGCGGATCCAACCACAACACCGCTCCACAGTCCTTTTCCGTTAAAATGACGATAGAAAGCTAAGTAAACTCCAACCGGAGCTCCTATGAGATAATAAGACACCACATTGTTCCAAGCTCCAATATGTTGCCAACCACTTCCCCTAGCAACACCATTTAGAATTGCAGTAAAGCCATCAAGGATGAAAGAAAGACAGAGCAAAGGAGCTATGTCAGCCACATAATCCACAACTTCTTTGCTGTTGCTGAATGCATAGCCTATGATATTCTTGCAGGTGAAGAGAAGTGTGGTGAAGAAAACTGACTCTACAAGCCAGAGACAAAGCCCTGATAATACTGATAGCCTAGCAACTTGAGGATTCCCAGCTCCCAAATTGTTAGACACACGTGTGCTGCAAGAAACCAATCACAAAATATTGAGGAAAGGAATTGTGGAGATGATTAGGTCTGAGAGTTTAAATCATACCTCACAGCCGCGGCCACTCCACCTGGAATTACATAGTGCAAAGCTGCTGTTGTAAAACTAAAATAAAAAAAATTGGATTAATAATCATCACTAGTAAAGAGAAAAAAAATAAGAAGAAGAAAAAGTATTTATATATGATACTTACCATATCGAAAGAACAGAGGTCTCAAGTTTTGGATTAGGAAGGAGACCTGACCAGAGTACGAGTAGCTCAAATAGCCACCATTCTAGGCTATAAAAAGACAAAAATGCAAGCGGGATGAGAGGAAGCCAGAGTGTATATAACCAGCACTGGTCCAACTAAATAGTTGTCCGAATGAGAAAAAAAATGTTTTCCTTATCAAAATAGCATTTATTAAATACTAAAAAACTCCCATTGAATAACGCAATAATTAACAAAACAATTTAAAAAATTAAAATATATATATTTTAGAATAGTATTACTGTGAATTTTATACCATAAATCCATAAACTCCACTTCTAAATATCTTAGCCCTAATTTTAAATTAACCCTAGGTTTATATATTTTAGACATTTTAATGAACACTATTTTGGTTTTATATAAAGAGCCGGTACTAGGAATTTACGGACTAGAAACAAAAAAAAAGGAGCTGGTTGTTGACCGTAACTTGGAACAAACATACCACTGGTCGAATGGGAACTTTAAGAAAATTGTGGCAGAAATTAATTTATAAAATAATCGGCTGGAAGCAGGTGGCTTTGTCCAAGGGCCGTCACCGCTTGTATACTATTTAGTCTATTTTATATTTTATGATAAAAACTTTTTTGGAATAAAAATATCGAAAATATTAGCTTTAAAGTGTAACTTGATCCACAAGAAACTTGAAAATGACTTACCAAACCATTGCAGCTGATGGGATTCCGTAGTGGAAGAATTGTTTGACGCAAGACACAAAATCATCAGATATTAAGCCGCGAGTCTTCTCACAAGATGTGGAGAATCTCACATAGCATGCGAGTATCAATGCATAAAACCAGAAAGACACACTAATAGCCATAGCAGCTCCATTGCTTCCCAGACCAAACACAGAAACCATAGTCCAGCAAACTGGGACATGGAACAAAAGTGTGGCTACGGCAGTGTAGAGCAGAGGCAAAACCAACGCTTGTGTCTGAAGATACCTAGTGAGTGGTATGACAACAGCTTGTCCGAACAAACCCGGTATGAGCCAAAAGGCGTAGGAGCCAGCGACTCTGGAGATGTCAGGGTCTTGTCCGAAGGAGACCAAAAGCTTCTCGATGTAAATCCAAAGAATTGATATGAGGAAACAGATTGGGATGTTAGAGGCGATTGCTGAGTATGTGTAGGTTCCGATTATTTCGTATCGTTTGGCTCCAAAAGCTTGGCCACAAAGAGTTTCCAAAGCACCCACTAAACCATACTGCACAAAGCGTTTTCAAGACTTGAGAATCAATTCAATTAGATTCTTGAATTAAAGAGGAGAGAATTTTGGCATAGTTATTACCAGAATACTGAAACCAGAGACATTTGTGAAGGAGGTGGCAAGAGCGACGCCGGAGAGCTGAAGCTCACCGTTGTGGCCGGCAACTATGACTGAGATGACAGGTAAAAGGTATTCAGCAATGGTCACGATGGCCATAGGAGCGGCTAAGAGGCTCAATTTCTTCAGTTCGACGGTGAGATGACCTTTTTGCCATGTCGTTTTACCTGGGACTAGCTCCTCGTCTCTCGGAAGAAATGGCTCTTCCATTATCGTCTTAGAAGTGTTGAAGTCTCTGCCTTTGATTTCAAGATAATTTGAATCTTTATAAAGAGAAGGAACCAATGTGTCAATGTCTGTGAAGACTTTTCTTTCTGTAAAATATAGGATTATTATTATTGAATTTAGATGACTTAAAAAAGAGAATTTAGATGACTTTTGGGTCGAGTTAAAAAAGGAAACACTCCACGAGGAAATTGGTGTGAACTTTCCATATCATGATATAATAAAGAGAAATTAAAATATATAATGAGGTCGAAATCTATGGGCATAAACACTATATTAGGTTAAATAACCGATTAAAATGTGTTGGAATCATGGGATGCATCAAGATTTATACGATAAGTTTTTTTTGTTAATCAGCAACTAGATTTTGACCCGCGCAGGCGCGCGGGTGTATATTTTGAAAAATATGTTGATATTTGTTTTTCATGTAATTATTAGGATTTGGAAAAATGAATCCGAGGAACATAACCGATACCGATCCAAAGATATAGTACCAAACCCAAACATAAATTGATTAAATATTCTAATTATTCAAAATTTTGTTATTTAGAGAACCGAATCTGATCCGAACCGAAGTATTTGGGTATCCGAATTTATCTAAAAATAGATTTATATACTTATATATATTAATTATTTTTAGATTTAACGTATATAAAACATCAAAAAAGATACTTTTAAATTGGTTTAAATACTTGAAAATATATATAGATAGTCAAAAGTAAATATCTGAAATAGTTAAAGTATACTCAAATCACCAAAAATACTTAAAATAATTATTGATTTCGTATCCAAAATTTTAAATCAAGCCAATTGATATGTTAAGCTTAAGTATTATGACATATGTTATTCAAATTTATACGTAATATATTATTTTATTTATACATTTTGAGAAATTTAAAATATATAATGATTTAAGACTTTAAAAATAATTTAAATTAGTTATCCAAACCCAAACCAAACCCGCAAAGATCCAAATCGAACTCAAACCAAAATTTAGAAACATTCTAATAAGGCTGAAATCTTTGACCCCGAAAATCCAAAATACAAACCGATCAGAACTAAACCCGTATGGGTATCCAAAAGCCCATCCCTAGTCATTATTATATATCGTATTTTATCATCATATAATTAATCGTATTTTATATGTACCATCATATAAGTAATCATATAATTAATAGTATTTTATACATACCATCATATAAATAATTACATATATTATATTTTTAAAACTTAATATGAAATATGAAAACCATAATTTGAGTTGGTATTTCAAATTGGGCTTTGTATTATATTTTTCTTATATATATTGACAATATTTTTTTATAATGGTTATTGAAAAATAGTTTAGTAAAAATCTATTTTTGAATATATGTATATTTTTGAATCAATTTTTGATATAAATCAAATTTGAATTATTATTTTGATTTGAAATATGTATATAAAGTTTAAATCTTGTTTTATGGTTAGTTTAGAAAAAAAAAATTTACGGAATTAGATTGACCCATTTTGGTATATTTTAAAAGTGGCCTAGATAACTTTCAGTTTTTAAAAAAAACATAAGCCCATTACTTTTTTTATTAATACTACTATCCTTGTTTTCAAATAAAAATATTTTTTTTAAAAGACTGCAATCCATGTTTCCAAACACTCCAAATTTTTAAAAATCCTATTCAAGTCTCCAAACACTCCAATTTTGTACTTGAGTTTTAATAAGATAGATTACTAATGTTTTTGCCTATACATACTTCCTATTAGTTCATCAGTTTTGGGAGCCTATATCTCCTATTAGCCCAATATTTATTGAGCTGTTAAATATTTTTATAGTAGATTAATTCATGGGTAGTTTTTTTTTTGGTAGGATTAATTCATGGGTAGTTGGCACAAACATTCATCCAACAAAAAGCCAATTTAATACTCAAAAGCACATCTTCATCCTTTTCTTTGGTGATATGTAGTAATTTCATCGTTTTTGCGGTTTCTAATACCATGTAAAAAGAAGCATAAATAAAAAGAATTTCTCTGATTTTTTTGTTAAACGTATTTAAACTTGGGGATCACGTTTCTTGTCAACGACTAAAATCGCTAAACAAGTGGACAGTCACGAACGTGCTGCCGAAGCAGATAGTGTAGCAATATTCTTTTTGACTTGTTTGAAAGCATGACTACTACTCTACTAGTGGTCGGAATATCCAATCTATGACATAAGATGAATGAATGCTCTGTTATCTACGAGCACCGTTCATTTATATATTGAATTATTTACATCAAGACGAGTATGAATTATCACTTGAAAAGTCACTTAGTTTGCACCACAAGGCAGTTTGAACATTCAATCTTGTATCCACTGCTATTGTCGAGTTTAAATTTTACATATTCCTAATGGTTTATGAGAGTGAAATTTCTATAATATTTTTTGAAGAAAGCTACAAAACTCAAATGGTTAAGTAAAGAGTTAATTTGTGAAATAACCAAGAAGGAGAAATTAGTTTGTAAAGAGAGATATGAAGAGAAAATAGGAAATATAGTGTAATATTGGTTAGCTAGTGAATTATGTTTTTTTTTATTGGTTAAAGAGTACACTTTCCATAAAATAAATAGCCTGATTCATATCAGCAACGACTTTGAAATATCTGTGAATAACAGAAACATAAAAATTAATAATTTGATTTAGCCTCTGGATAAATTTTGATTTAAAAAAAAAATATTACAAAATTTTGATGAACGCCACAAGATTCTTGGACAGATGCTATGCGCCGCTTCACACACACAAAGACTTAGGGTAGATGTTTTGCTATGGCAAAAACTCAGTTTTTTAAATTGATATGAGCTAAATGATACAAGGCTGCTTATAAGGGATTTATATGAGATCCGGTGCAGCTATGCCCTTCTAGAAGATTTGAAACAAATTATCATACATGACTCGAGCTGGACCTAAAGCAGAAGCTAAAAAATGGCCTTGAAATATTCTTATTCAAAAATGGGAAAACAAAACAAAAAATAAAACTCAAAGGAAACAAATTACCATACATGACTCGACTGGACCTTAAGTAGAGGCTAAAAAATGGCCTTGAAATATTATTCTTACTCAAAAATGGGAAAACAAAAGGAAACAAAAAAATAAAACCCAAAGGAAACAAATTGTTAATCAATTAATTCAATAATTCACTGCGATATCACACTTACGTTGTTTAAGCTGATCGACAATGAATGTCTTTGGCTAGGTTGGACACGCATGAACCTAGAATTATCTGTGGGTTGATTCTTGTCTAGGCGAGTTAGGCGGGTCAGATATGGTTGGGGCGGGTCGATAACAAGCAAGGTGAGGCAATGTGTTGATGGAAATATGGGTCATTCCTTGTTGTTCTCAGCTGGGCTGAAGCTGGGTTGGACTGGATTTGAGCTAACCTTTGCAAACACTTCCTTTGGGTCGATTTATTCAACTATGCCTTCTTCTAGTCTGATTGTCTTTTGGTCGAGACTGAGCTGGTTGAACCGGGTGGTTAGATCGTCTAAGTTGGGTGGTCGAGCCAAGAGAACTTCAATTGACTGGCTTAAACTTTTTTCTTAAATCTTTTGTACCGGAACGTGTCTTTGGAGCAGTATTTATGGTCGGTATTTGGTTGGACTGGTTAATGTTGGTTTCTAATCTTGCATCACTTTAAGCAATCTAATCTATGCCCTTAAAAGAGTATATTAGGTTTGGGATGTCTTTAAACGGGAACGATAGAGATAACTGGCAAATAACCTAGTTTTGGATGGGATTCACGGTGATACAAACAATAAGCAGTCATCTACACGCCAAATTCCACGCTAAAGAACCAATTCCCTCATCAAGAATATGAAACATAAATGAAAATTTCCCTAACTTGCGAGTATATATGCGAGACCCTTACTACCCTATAGGAGATTATTTACTACAACGTGATTTTGACCTCCAGATGACACTAAGCATCGATAAAACTATCTATTAATCTATATCCTACCACATACTCCCATTGATTTATCTAACCCTTCATAAAGAATGTGTCTGGAAATACTTACTATCGCCTATCGGAGTACCGTTCTCCAAGTATATAGAATTAGTGACGATTCAAGTTACATTTGCCTTTCATCCGTGCATTCCAAAGGTGTTCTTTAGCATTTGAGATGAAGGATGAATAATTCTGAGTTGCAAATGGGGTAACTCTATTTTCCTTACATTTGAAAGATGATGTTTAGGAGTTGATTCTTTGTGCCTATACTTGTGATTCCTCCATTGGATGAGATCCAAAGATCTTGAGAGCTCTTACTAGATGGATTCTTTTGACCGAGGAAACAACCATCAACTTGGATTCGCTTGCCGAAGCTCCTTGTTAAAGACCATCTTTAGATGATGAGTTTTCATTTAGTCATTTAGCACATGATTCATCACTGTAGCATAAGGAGACCAAGATTAGGGAGTAGGAGCTAAACATAACAGTGTGTAGAATTGGTTTATATTTTGCACTATCAGTCAACATAAGATATCCAGCTTGCAACATAGTCTCATCTTCAAGTTGGATTGAAGAAGGTGGAGCGATTCTATCTCATCATGTGTCATCTTCAGCATAGACCTAGTGGAAGGAATCAATGATACATTGATCGAACTTCATCAGATTTGGAAAATCTTCTGCAGTGATGGTGCATAGCTCAACTGGTTCTGATATGGTTTCGATTTGGGCCACAAAGTGAAGAGTCAATGATTGGAACATCACATGTATGATAAATAGAAACGACAAATAAACCTACCGTAGAAATTGGGGGAGCTGGTAGTTTATCTGGAGAAACCATGCCACTAAAATCCGAATAGATCAAAAAATCCACCAGAGGTAGAGTCTCAAAATTTCTCTAGTTATCTCTCCATTTTGATCGGATTTTCTTTCGTTGTCGCGAATCTGTTTTTCCGACTGCATATTTGGTTTGCTTTGTTTTCTTGATAATAACTCTCTCACATGTTCTCTAGCATCCTTCTGTTTTTTTTTTTTTAATGTGTTTTCTTTCCCATGTGATTCTGCTTGATTATTTATTTCTAGATTCTAAATTTTCTTCGTTCTCTTATGGATTTGTTTGATCCTCATGGAGTGGAGTTCTTCCTTTTGAAGAGTTGAGTTTTGAGGTTATTCTTCAACCCTTCTTGAGTTGAAGTAAGTAGAGTTAGAGTTTTCTTGTATGAAAGCGTTCTAGCAAATATTTTAATCTGAAATTGTTAGAAGTTGTAGCGGTGTTTAACTTGCTCACGATTGATGGAAATCACACTAAAAAATCTAGCAAATCTGAGTGGGAGAAGCCTGCAAAAGTAATTTGAAGGCCAGTGGTAAAGCGGTATTGTGTTGATTGAGCGATGATTCGGTGAAGTTACCAAATGTGAAATAAGTTCAGTAAGTTTTTTTTTTTTGCCAACCACCCAAACCTAGTCGCTATTATATATAGAGGAGGAGATGTTTAATTTTGGTAATAAATTTTAGTTATTACATTACTTTTATACCCCCCCCCCCTCCCCTACGTTTGGCCTATATTACGGGAGAGGATGACGTGGTATGCTCGTGAATTTGAGGGAGAAAGAGAATTCGTCTGAGAGTGTTCATATGTTTTGGCCGTGAAAATACTTTTGCAAAGAAATGTGTCAGTGGAATAGCTTTGTCGGCTAGGTCGGTTTGCTTTTTTTCTTTTCTTTTGGCTTCTTCCCTGTACCAATTTCTTCTCTTTGAAGGAACAATGATTCTTTTTTTTTTCTGTCAACATTTAGAGTAAAACAGAGCAAACAAAGAAGTGGAAAAGAGTAAAAAACAATAATAAAAATAAGGAGAGAGGAAAAATAGAGTAAATCTTATTATCCTAACAAAATCTAGAATACATATTAGTCTTTTTTTTAGTTGTTTCGACAGTAAAGAGAGTAATTGTTTTGAGTTTTTAGTTGAATTTGGAGTAACTTAAAGTTTGGGGTAGATTATTATTGTAAAAAGGTAAACTCGAGCATGGATTCTGGACCGTACACTGTTTTATTTAAAAAAATATTTTAAATTCTCAAAACTTTTGAAATTCTAATTTTCACACTGTTGATCCAGGTCGTTGAAAAGATTGGCGAGGAGTCTATTATTTCATTGCCTCTCAATCACCTCTTTCTTCCAAAGAACGCCGCGACCACCAGAGAAGAGAGTGAGCTGATTCAGGATAGGTAATTCGTTTTTTTTTTTTCCGGTTTGCATTATTATTTCTTATGCACTTGCTTTGATCTGTCTTGTGTACTCTGTTATAGTCGAATCTGCATTAATATATAAAATCTTTGGATTTGTACAAAATCTTGTTTTTTTTTAGGAATTTGACGCATGTGAATCATTTAATCATTAACTTTTACCAGTTTGTTTGAAGAAAGAATAAAAGATATTCATGTCTCAGTAGATCAAACAATTATTTCTTGTAAAGAGGTTTAGATCTCACTACAAGTTTGTAGTACTATTTTGTTGGCTAATGTGTTGACGGTGGAACAGGAGTAGTTATGGCTGAGGAAGTTGTATCGTCCGTAAATGGAATGCAGAAACTCTTGGGCGTCGTGAATCGAGAAACTAAGCGATTGCGTGGAGTTCACGAGCAAGTTGATGATTTAATACGTCAGAAGAGAGCGCTACAATCATTTTTGGAAGATGCAGATGCCAAGAAATATGGGTGTGAAAGATTGAGAAACCTCTTGGAAGATGTCAAGGACGTTATTGAGGATGCTGAAGCTACAGAAGATTCCTATCTATTGAAAGAACGTAGTAGAGAAGAAAAAGGGATCATGACGTGTGTGAAAAGAAATTCTTTCTTCTTATATAATCGCCTGAAATTTGCTACACATATTGAAGGCATAAATAAGAGAATCTCTAAGCTGATTGCCCAAATGTGTGATTTTCGAATACACAAGATCATCGATGGTGACTGTTCAGTGTCTTCGCAAGAGAGACAAAGGGTGCAACGGGAGACCCAACAAACCTTTCGTCCAAGTTCTGAAAACAATCTCGTGGGAGTGGAACAAAGTGTTAAAACACTGGTTGGTCACTTGGTGGATAACAATGATGACATCCAAGTGGTTTCCATATCCGGAATGGGTGGTATTGGTAAAACAACACTAGCCAAACAAGTTTTTCAGCATGTTGATGTCCGACGTCATTTTAAAGGATTTGCATGGATCTATGTTTCGCAAGAGTTCACTCAAAAGAACATTTGGCAAAGGGTATTGCAAGATCTTAGACCACTTGATGGAGACGTTAAACAGATGGATGAGTGTACTCTTCAAGGAAAACTCTGTGAATTATTGGAAACGTCAAGATATTTGATTGTCCTCGATGATGTATGGAAAGATGAAGCTTGGGACAGAATCAAAGCGGCGTTTCCCCTAAAAAGAGGTAAATTCTGATTGCATATACATTACTTTCCTTTTCCGTTTCATCAATTACTGTAATAAAAGAGATTATAGCATGACAACTCACGTGGGTTATGAAATGCATCCCTAGCTAACATGAAAAGTATTTGGCAGGTGGTTCTAAGGTGATACTTACTTCTCGCAATGAAGGTGTGGGTTTACACGCAGATCCAACATGTTTTCCCTTTAGACCAAGAACCCTTACCCTCGAAGAAAGTTGGCAGCTGTGTAAGAGCATAGTATTCCCTAAACAAGATGCAACTGGTACGTTTTCATAAGAATATTATGATTTCGTAAGGCCAAAAATCGTGATTTCTCTTATGAGTTATGCCTTCCAAATGTTTATTATATCAAATAAATTATGGATTAATTCACTAAACTATATTTGATACGTCTAATCATATTTGATCCTACGTATATTAGTTATGCAACCTATTTATTTTGAGGCTAAAATCTTTTTTTTAAAAATATTGCCTTGTGATGGTTTGCAGAATTTGTTGTTGATGAAGAACTAGAAGCCATGGGTAAGAAAATAATGCTCACACATTGTGGAGGACTACCTTTGGCCGTTAAAGTGCTAGGAGGCTTGTTAGCTAAGAAACCTACGGTTTCTGAATGGGAAAAAGTATGTGACAAAGTTGCACGAGAATCTGGTTTAGATGATAAAAAACTCAGTTCAGTTTACCGAGTATTGTGTCTGAGTTATGAAGATCTGCCAATGCATTTGAAGCATTGCTTCCTTTACCTAGCTCATTTCCCCGAAGATTACAAGATAGATTTGGAGAAATTGTTCCTTTGTTGGGCTGCAGCAGGAATAATAAAATCATTTCATGATGGAGATACCACCATTCGGGAAAGTGGGGAAGACTATCTCGAAGAGCTTGTAACGAGAAATATGGTTACAGTTGTAAAAAGCAATTCGAGTTGGGAGACTCATTTCCCTAAAGACTACAAAATGGACGTTGAGGAATTATTCACAAACTGGGGTGCAGAAGGAATAATAAAGTCAGTTTGCAATGGAGCGACCATTCAAGAAAGTAAAGAAGACTACCTTGAAGACCTAGTTAGGAGAAATATGGTCACTATTGTAAATAGCTATTCGAGCTGGGGATCGGGTTACTGTCAGATGCATGACATCATGAGAGAAGTATGTTTATTAAAAGCCAAAGAAGAGAACTTTGTTGACTTCATCAACGCACATACTTCCACCACTACCATCAATGCTCACATTCCTAGCAGATCTCGAAGACTCGTTGTACATGGTGGCAGTGCACTCCATATGCTGGGACGTAAAAAAAATAAAAGGGTTAGATCTATTTTGTGTTTTGGAGCTGAGGGAAACTTGTGGAAGCAGTCATCTCGAGGATTCCGAAGTTTACCATTACTCAGGATGTTAGATCTGAATGGAGCCAAGTTTAAAGGAGGGGAGTTACCTTCCAGTATTGGGAAGCTCATCCACTTGAGATTCTTGAGTTTACGCGGGGCTTGCGTATCTAAACTATCTCATTCCCTAGGGAACCTAAAGTTTCTGCTCTATTTGAACTTGTGCGTCAATCAGGTAGTTCATGTCCCAAATGTTTTAAAAGAGATGCTAGAGTTGAGGTACCTTTTGCTACCAGCTTTTATGGACGATAAAACGAAGTTGGAATTGGCTGCTCTAGTAAAGCTGGAGACGTTGTGGTATTTCCCAACGAAAAACATCAGTGTGACAGACCTTCTATGTATGACTAGGCTCAGGACTCTCCGTGTATATCTCAATGGTGGGTGTACTTCTGAAACACTATCTTCATCTCTTCGTGGATTAAGTAAGCTGGAGCAGTTTACTTTAGTTGCTTCTGACAAAACACATGTTTATAACGGGGGAGATTTCACTAGGGACTGCAATCGTCTAAAGAGTTTAACGCTGGTCATGCATATGCCAAGGTCTCTTGAGCAAGATCAATTCCCTCCTTTACTTGCACACATATGTCTGCAATATTGCAGGATGGAGGAGGATCCAATGCGGGTTCTTGAAAAGCTGCTTCATCTGGAGTCGGTTGATTTATCAGATAGTTGCTTCGTCGGGAGGAGAATGGTGTGCTCGGAATCTGGATTCCCTCGGTTATGTGCTCTACAAATATCTAAACAAGAAGAAGTGGAAGAGTGGATAGTAGAAGAAGGGTCGATGCCATGTCTTCGTACTTTGACTATAGAGAAATGTGAAAAGTTGAAGGAGCTACATGACGGGTTGAAGTATATGACTTGCTTGAAGGAACTGAAGATTCAAAGAATGAACAAGGAGTGGACGAAGAAATTGGAACCAGGTGGGGAACACTACTGCAGAGTCCAACACATTCCTGATGTTCAGTTTATCAATTGTGTCGGCGAATAAGAATAATGAAGTCTACCAGGTAAATCTTTTTGGTGTTTATGTCCATTTCGTTGGTTATGTATCCTTTTTGGCGTTAGTTGTGAAAGTCACGTTAGACAGTCTCAACTATATTATATTATATACATTGATCTAAACTTTATGTTTTTTGGCTTGCAGGTGAGAATCTTGACCTGATATGCTACCGATTGTGTGTGATGTGATAAGTCGTTTTATCTTGTGTGTTGATGTATAATATTCAAACATATCGTATTTACGAACTTACGTTTGTATGTTGCATACTTGCAAACTCTCTCTTTCATTCTATTTAAGTTTGATATAATATTGTGAACCATCCTTTCATCGCCTTTCTCCTTCTCTTCCCTTGTTTTATGAGCAATCTAATACATACAGAATATGACATACTCTTCTATGTCTTGGCAACGATTTCATTACCAGCCAAAGTGTTCAAACTTTAGTTTATCATTCATAAGTCATATTGTGCTATCTATATATTTAGGCTCTATTCATAACTCTGCTTTGAATCTTTTGTGATCATCTTTTAAATTATCAGGAATTTGAAGAAAAACCGGTTAGCTTAAATTAAATTTTATAACAATCAGAATGATAATGTGCCATTTTTATTTTGATGATCAGCACAAACAAGTACACTGCGGAAGAATGACCATGAGTCTCTCTAACATAAATCACAATTAGGCCATTCTTCTTGTAAGCCTTAAAATTCAAACATAAACAACTTAAAATTCATGGAACAAATATCATCATCGGCACTAAAGATCTAGTTAGTCCCTTCTTATAGATATATAAACTTGGATTGCACCAAGTCAAAGCTTCACCACAATGGGACTCCTGACACGATGCTTCTTGTCTGACCAAACCAAATCTCCAAACACATAACCCTTAGCCACTTTCCCCTTACGCTTCGCAATGGTCACCTTAAACGTCTTTTGCTCTCCAACTTTGGTGAAATTTAAGCTCGTCGGTTTAACCGCAACAGAAACACCCTCTGGGTTATTCACCCGGACGGTATAGGTCGACGGCCTTCCAACGTTTTTAACTGTTCTTGAGACGGTGACTTTGCTCGATGACAGGTTTGGAACTGTGATGGAAGGATAGTTAAGGTTGTAAAGACTGGCTTTACGGCTTGAACATGCAAAGTTTTTCCCAGAGAATACAGAGATTTGTGATGCATTGTATCCAAGGGAGCATAAGAAGTTGAGGTAGTCCTTGATGCCTGAATCGTAAACCAGACCAGGATTCACAGCTAGGTTTGGTCGGACGTGTCCTGCCCCGAAACTAAAAGGCGTTGCCTTCATGTAGGTTGAGTTTAGGATGGGTCCGGGAATGTCATCCATTGTTGTTGCTACAAAACCAAACACCGAGTAAATAAATATAACTTCACAAATAAAAAGATTAAGTAAAAGATTAAGAAAAACTAATACTATTTCAAACACAAGAACAAGAAAAAAAAAATTCATGAAAGAAGCAATAGTTAGTTAAAGGCCTCAATCAATAAAACTTAAATGTGTTTATACGTGATGCCTAAGATACAGAATCAAAATACATTCATACCAGTAGTCATGATGGCAGAGCGGATGGCTGCAGGGCTCCAAGAAGGGTAGCGAGTTTTGAGAAGACCGGCAATGCCAGAGACATGAGGACAAGACATGGAGGTTCCTGAAACAGCATTGAACAGAAGACGTCGAGGATCAAACTTCTCGTTTGTTGGAGATACTGCTCCAGTGTAGGCAGCGATCACACTCACACCAGGCGCAGTAATATCCGGCTTCAGGATCTCAGGAGCCACCGAGCTAGGACCCTTGGACGAGAAGGCAGCCATTACAGGTGCTGGTTTTGTTCCCAAAACTGTCCTTGAAGGAGTAATATGCGCAATAGGCTTCCTACATACATAAACAATGATTGTTTCTTTTATTACTTAAGACACAAGTTAGGTTTGACTTAAGTGACTGAAGAATATAATCCTCTTACTTGGTTTGGCTGATATATCTTGACAGGGAAAGACTGTCCTTGAAACTGATCTGTGTGGCAGGGAGAACATGAGGATCAGCGGTTAGATCATTCCCGGTGGCATTAGTGTTCTCGAGAACCATCCCTACACCACCAGCTAAAGCCACGGCTCGTCCCTTTTCCACTCTCCCGTTGATTCCTCTAAGACACACTAATATCTTCCCCTTTGCCTTTTGCGGGTCAAGCGATCCAATTTTGCACAATTGTCTGCATAAAGAGATGACACAAAGTCAACGATGGTCATAATTTTTTTTTTAATTAAGCAAAAAAAATATTTGGAATGAGTTAACAACTTGAGCTTGTCTGAAAAAAAAACTCACGCATCAGAAGCTGTAACGTTCTTAGCTTTTGCATCCGAAGCTGCTATTATTGGGTAGAACTTAGCATGTGGCAAAGATGATGGTGCCAAGCTTTGTCCCTAAATCAACCAAGAACGATATTAATTTCAAAGATTCAAGCTAAAATTCAAGAAAATGATTCAAGAAATTAATCTAAGTACCTTGTAATGCTTTCCGTTACCAAGAATGAGATTACTAGCAAACTCGCGGTCCGTGGTGCTAGCTCCGACGGTTATCTGCCACGGCGCAACGTTCGAAACCGTACTATCCGCCGGTCCAGAGTTCCCGGCGGAGCAGACGACAACGATCCCTTTCTTAGCGGCGTGAAACGACCCGATCGCTACGCTGTCTTTAAAAAACGAGGCTGGTTCGCCTCCAAGGGAGACAGAGATGACGTCGGCACCGTCGTGGATGGCGGCATCGAAAGCGGCGAGCACGTCGGCGTCGTAGCACTCGTTGCCTTTGACCGGTGGCCAACAGACTTTGTAGGCGGCGACTCTGGCACGTGGGGAGCCACCTTTAGCCGTGCCGTTGCCTTGGCCGAAGACGTTGGCTCCGGGGACGAAAGCTCCTCCGGCGGTGGAGAGAGTGTGGGAGCCATGGCCGTCGATATCGCGTGGAGAGTCGAAGGAGGAGTTGAGAGGTCCCACGGCAGCTGCGTA
Organism: Brassica napus; assembly: GCF_020379485.1. Classification (NCBI taxonomy): domain Eukaryota; kingdom Viridiplantae; phylum Streptophyta; class Magnoliopsida; order Brassicales; family Brassicaceae; genus Brassica; species Brassica napus. Next base: position 20,476,772 of record NC_063436.1, read on the forward strand.
GCCCTTGTGGAAGTACCTTGCTCCGATAAGCTTCCTTTCATGCACAATTTTTATTCAGTCAAAGATGTCAGTAAAAAAATTCACTATTTTCTATATGCAATTACTTTTCTTTTGAAAAATAAAATAATATGGTTTCTATAGGCAATTACACAACAATAATAGTTTAGTTTTTCCCTACATCTAAACATGTGTTTATTGATGAATTAACAGGCTACGAAATGCATTTATTGAAACTTCATTAATAATCATTGAGCGAACCAACATTAATAATAAATTTTTAGTTTAACGTTATTGATTATATAAAAAGTAAATTACCTAAAAATGTGATTGGTTTGAATAATTGTTTATTCATTTATCGAAACTTTTTTTTTGAAAACTGTTTGCAATTCAATTTGGTTTGTTTAGTTAGGCTTTGGGATTCTTTGGATGTTTACTTGTCTTTCTAAAACAATCATTCGAATTTTATTGCATAACATCTACATAGACATTATTTACGGTTAGTCAATGAAAGATAACAAAGATACTCTTCAAACTTTTAAAAAGAAACTAAACTAAGTAATTTTGTTCTTTTTGGGATTCCATGTTTATCTTTCGCCGAGAAAAATAGATAGAAAGGTGTCAAAGAAAGTTAAGAGCAAGTGTCTAGATAAAAAAGAAAGATTCTACAACAGTCGGCAAAGTGAGTGACAGAAGAATATACAGAAACCCATCAAAAGTTCCTAAAAGGAGCTATATTATTTCCAGCCATAGTCAACTCAGTTATGTTTTGAATAGGGTGATCATATTTTGTTTGTATCTTATGATATAGTTACTAGTTTACAAAAAAAAAAAATCTTATGATATAGTTACTTAACGTGAAAATGACAAAACACCATTTTGGAAGGATAAACATGTGTGTGTGTGTGAGAGAGAGAGAAAAGAAACCTGTTGCAATGGAAAGTGGCATCTTTCTGGTTTTGACATATTCCCTTCCATCTTGAAGGAATTGGTCCCAAGCCTTCATCACTAAAGCTCTTCGATTCCGGCCACACACCTTTTTTACCAGACACAATCATTTTCAAAATTATTTGTTTGGAAAATAAAATCAATTATAACAGTATTTTCCGTTTACAAAAATAACTTTGTCTAAAATATATAATTTTAATAAACTCTGAAGTTCATTAATTAATAGTAACAACTTATAAACATACAATAATTATGTGTATTAAATTGGTATTAGTTTAAAGTTATTGATAATAGGTAACTACAGAAAATGATGTTTTTATGATCAAATTTTATTTTATTTTTCTTGTATGAAAAATCTAAATACATTTATTAGTATGAAACAAAAAGAGTGTTTTTTTAGATTCCAAATTTTTATTTATAAGTGGAAATATTTTTAATGTCTTGTGGTGTCTGATAATCACACAACCAAACAATTTAGATGTGGTATTACTACGGAAAATTCTATTTTTACCACAAATTTGATATTTCTTTTAAATTTATTGTTAAATGATAACTATTTTTATAAATATTTTAAGTTAGTGATGAAACGAATTAAAAGTATTATTTTAAATAATTTATAAATGTTTAATAATTCTTTAATAAAATACTAGATTTTGACCCGCGCTTAGAAAGCGCGGATTTGTTTTTGAAATTAAATAAATTCTTCTTATATAAGAAATAATGTACAGGTTTGAATACATTTACCCGAGTGCACTGAACCGTACCAAACTGGGAAAAAACTCAAAATTAAACTGAATCTCATAAATAATCGAGCATAGGAAAAATAGAAACCAAAGTAAGGACCAAATGAGTACTTAAAATTTTAAAATACAAATTATATACCTATTAAATATAACTAAACCATTAAAAATTTATACTATTAATAGAATTATATGTGGTAATGATCACATTTGAATAATCTATCATATATTCATATGGATTTATTGTTAGAGTAATTATATAATAGATTATGAGATAATAATAAATGAATTCATTTAAACTATGTAAAGTATTTATATAGTTAGAAAAATATAAGTTAAGACCAAATAAATAGTTAAATCTAATGAAATAGTCCAACAACCTTGTTTAAGTAGATTTTTTAGGAGTGATTCCCTTTTAATAGTATAGATAAATTGAATTATTTTCCTAAATAATAATCACTAAAGCTGTGCTAGAGTATTTTGAATAAATTTTTTTTTGAAAATTACTATCTAACTTACGATATTTTAAGTGATTTCTCTATTATTATTCTTACGATAAAAAATAGCTTACATTAATTTTGCGAAGCGGTTATAATCATAAGGTTAATCTTTGTTGTCTATTATTCAAGTCAAACTATATGATTCAGTCATAAAGAATATTATTAGAGATAATTAAGAGACGCTATTTTACCAAAAAAAAAATTAAGAGACGCTAAAATTCTTGTTGAGAAAAGAGAATATGTATATTAATGAATATGCACATGCGCACATGCGTGAAATATAAATGGCGGATTGATTCTTGCTGACATCTAGAGATCTTGACCACTAGCTAATGAATAAATAAATAAATACAGTATGTATATTTCTTGTAGTGCAAGTCAAATCCATGTTGAAATTGTGTAATTCTTAATTTTAAAGGAAGGTGCGTATCTTCCCCGAGACCGATCTCAAGGCTCCCAAAGTTGCAAAGGCTGGACCAATAGATTTAAGACAATTAAAAAATAATTTTTAAAGGAGAAGAGGAGAAAACCTGTATCGAGATTTGCAATGATGGAGTCTTCTCCGAATCTGGCCTTTCTCCAAATGGAAGAGGAAGGAACGTACGAGTTGTGTTCCAAACCCATGAAATCCCATGATCTAGTCGTGTGAAGCTTCAAGGCTTTGTTTGGAAATACGGACACAACTTCCGGGTGTTCTTGAAAAATCAAGACAAAAGAAGTAGTAGAGTCACTCTCAATCATAAATATAAAAACGGACACATACGCATAATGTATATTCAAGCCAAATACAGAGAATAGGCAAATAAAGTTATGCTTTGGTTTTTAAGACCTTTGTTTAGTAAAAAAACAAGTTAAGGCTTCTTTCAATATTACTAGAAAGAAAAGCCAACGATCTATACACAAAATTTTAATATTGTGAGAGACCTCCCAAAAGAGTAGGACTGCAATGTGTATACTTACTGGAGATAGCTGATGCTAGGTCGTGGTCGAGATGAGCGGCAAAGCCGTTGATGTGCTTTGTGTATGAGTAGAAAATGGCATCTGTGGCAATCTCACGGCTGCTTTCCACAAAAATGAAGACTCACGTCAATTAAATGGAGGATGAATATTAAATAGTAACAAAATAGTGGGTTGTTCAAAAGACCTTCCAGTGAAGGAACCAAGAAAGTCGTAATGTGTTTCTCTGACTCGATCCATAGCATCTTGGGTTATAACTCCGACATGGGAATGACTTCCAAAGTACACCACATATGAGGACACCTGAAATCACATACACATCAAACATTGAAAAGAATGATTAATCGAGAAGTGTTTTGAATGCGAAATGAAATATTTGTTATGGTAAAGGAGTAATGAATGTACATCTTCAGATGCAAGGATGGGTTTCGAACCCAAGTGAGGAAGAAGAAGAAGAACTAGAAAGGGAAGAAACGATAAAAGATTTGTACGCTTCATTCTTCTATTCTTCTTCTTGTTGATACTCTCTCTGTATATTTGCTAGACTCTTTGTTTTGGTCGTGCTGTGAGTTGCTTCTTTATAGTGTTATTTTTTTTTTGAACTGAAAATTCTTTGTAGTGTTATTCCAGAGAAAATTCCAATTACTTTATTAATATATTATCAGCTTTATATGAAAAGTAGTAATGTAATATATCGTTTTGTAGAACTTAATAAGAACGATGATGTAAAAAAATATTTTAATAAGAACGATATGCTTATCACTTCCAAAAGCGCTGCATAATATCATCTTGAATAACCACGTGTTAGTGATCCAGTGGTTAAACTCAATCTGAGAAGTCATAGATTCGAATATTGTTAGGAAGTGATTATGTTGAGGGACTTTCAGGTCCAATACGAAGAAACCTGCTAACGTGTGGTAACTGGTAAAATTTACATAGGGTAATCACCAGTTCTCCTGGATACCTCAACGGACTCCCAGGCTAAACTCTGATGGACGGTCATTGGCGCTAATCGGATCTTCTCGAGGTTCTAGATACCAGGGTCATCAAAAAAAAAAAAATCATCTCGAAACAAGTGATTTTCTATGTAAACTATTGACTATATTCTTTATTAATTTTTCCAGTTATATATTTTTCTTTCAGAAATTGATTTCCAGCATTAATTTGTTGCAGAAAAGGGGAAAGTTTAGGAAATAATGGTGGTTTTGGAGTAAAAATGATAAGATGCTCAAGTGGTCACATTGCGTCACAATAATGGAGTCGAGTCCCAATGATGCTATCTATATTCGGCAGCAAAAACTGATAAAAGTATTGTTTTTCTTTCCGACTGGTTGGTCTTAGTCTAATCATGGATTGTTTTGTCTATATTTCAAGGATGAAAAGTATTTCTAAAACAAATTAGATCTTTATAATAAGGAAAATTGTATTAGACTACTAGATTGAACCTTTGAAAATTAGCATAAAAGGTAGTGAGATAGCACAACGATAGAAAATTACAAACTTTTTTAGGAGGAGAGTTAGTAGAAGAAACTATCAACTAACAAAAGTCATTCAACTAAAATTACAATTTTTTTTTGTCGTCAACAAACAGATTCATATAGACTCTGCGAATTAAAATTATAATATAAGTATTCAAATAACTGTATATAATGTTTTGAACTTTTGACCTTTCCGCAGACAATCAAAACTGTACAGTTTGAAATATGTAAAAACAAGGGACCCTAGAAACAATATATATCTTTCCTAAAATAAGACATGCTCGCTTTCCACCTCTGGACTCGGTGTTTACAGTGTTTAGAGGAAACGTAATGGGAGAAGGCACCAGATGACAATTTACAGTGTTTAGAGGGAACATAATAGGAGAAGGCACCAGAAATCTTGGTCGACAGCTGTTCAGGTTACTCGTTGCATTGATAGAACAATGCGTAACCGTATTTCTTCTCTTAAGTATGGAAGAGATCACAAGTTTGAAGAGCTTATGCGGAGATGGTTTGAAGTGACTCCTTAGTTTTCTTAATTGCTCCATAAAAATTCTTTTTGGCCTTATTAGTCTACATTCTTTTTATCAAACTCATTTTTTTTTGTAAATGTTACTCTTTTGATCAATAAATATGAAATTTCATCAAAAAAAGGACATGCTACCTACTTAAAAGTTAAAACCAACAGATAAAAAAACATTTCAAATATTTGATCCAAAAAAAAAACTTTTCAAATAAAGATCACTTGGTACTTATCAATTAAAACTAATATAAATTTTTCTCAAATAATTATTGGTTGGTATTTTAACTCCTCAGCTTATAACGCTACTAAAACTTAATAATCGTTACCAAATATATATCATGTATTTGGAAAATCAAGACTAACATATGTTTAAGATTTAATTCTAACAAAATAACTAATTCGTAACTAATTTGAATCTATACCCCCCCCCCCTCCCCCCTCCAAAAAAAAATCTTTAAATTGAAAGTCAAAGTTCTTCTTTTAAACCAAACTAAGACTAACAATAAATTTTTGTAAAAAATTTCTAATGACTAGTAATATTTTTAACCAAAATGTATTTCAAAATATACACTAAATTCTTGGGTATTTACTACTTGTTTGAGCCTACTCGCAACCAAATTTTATTTGAAAGAAGATTTTTTTTTCAGTTTGGATTTTTCTGGATTTGGATTCAGATTGATTTTTTTCCTAACAACCCTTATAATATATATCATTTTATATTCGAAATATACAATTTAATTAAATAATATTCATTAAAACTTTTGTGATTTATAGAATCAGAGGTTAAAAACTAACAAAAAATTATTTAGGATTTTAGTTTTTTTAGTTGAGAGATTTTTAGCCAATCATTTTTAGTTAATTGCATTTTCATTAAACTATTTTTCTCAACAACATAAACAAGCGGAAAATTAATCAAGAAATTTTGTATGAATTTTTAATGAATGATTCTTTTATCCCAACTATCTTTAACTGAGAGACTTTTAATTAAGAACACTATTTTTACGGATAATCATGCTAAAATTATAGTTTATCAAGTAAATAAAATATTACTATAACAAATCATACTTCTTAAACATGCATTATTATAATGAAAAAATTAAAAATATAAAATTTGACTAAATAACTATAAAATTTGACTAAAATATCCATATGCCTGAAAAATAAAATGATTCCTCATTTTTAATCATTCTATTTAAAGTTCTCTTTAAATTATATTCCAGTTTACATTTGGAGACCTTTAATTTCACCTTGCAATATATCTTCTAAAATGTGTGAAAGCATGTAGAATCCCTTCAGAGCTGTCTACACAGAAAATGAGCTGTTGGATGGAACAAGAAGATATATATTTAGGAATATGGGCTGAGCTCTTGGAACATCCTCTGAATTTTTAATAAGTATCCGTGAGATTCAAGAATGTATTGCTAATAAATCTACGCCGGATATAGAGAAATAAGAAAAAGCTTTTTTCTTCTTCTCTTTTTAATCTTGAGAATACAAGTTTTGTTTTTTTTCAAAAAAAAAAAAAAAAAGAGAATACAAGTTTTGTCTAAGACTATAATCAGATGTAACATGTATGTATGTCCAATGACGTGTGTTTAATATAACAACTTATAAGATTTTAACTGATTTATTAGATGTATGTATGTTGTCAAAAACAAAAAAAAAAACTGATTTTGTTTTAAAAAAAAAAAAATATAGACATATCAGAAATATCATAATTATGCAGTAAAAATATATTACGCATTTGCATATTAATATTTTTCTTTTTAATTAAAGAAACCTTAGAAACTGTCATAAGTTTACAAATGTTATCGAAAGGCTATAACTCTAAAAACTATATTCAAATCATATTCTTAACAAGAAAAAGAGATAGAAGAATCTAAATCCGGTAAGGTTGAACTGCACACGCGAACATGAAGATAACGTAATGGACCAATGATAGAATGACAAATTAGACAACATCCTTGGTTTCATATGATTCCCAAATGGACCCATTCCCTACTTTTATCCATGTCTTTGAATGCATCTTTGCTAGTTGCTACCAATATTTACATACGCGTGCGTGCGTGGAGGCTACTTTACTTGTTTTGGATGCTAACTAGCTAGTAAAGGTAATTGAAAACTTGAGATCCCAAAATCAACGTTTTAATGTGGCACCACCACACCTTCTTTAATTTACGACGCTCGTATCATCCATGAATTGGTTTAAGTCGTTCAAACTTACATATTTTTATTGCTATATCGATTAAAATCCTTTGGATGAGATACCATACATTTTCATGGTGACAACTATAATCTAGAAATGTAGATTAGATGCAAGCATTGGATCGTTATCTCAAAATTACTTAACTAAACGTTCTGAGTGTATAGAATTACTCCGACGGGCATTTGACATACACATTAAAACGCATTTGTATGTTTTAAATTGAAAGGAAGTCACAAAACTTCACTAACTAGACCAATAGAATTCAGTTGTCTGTACAGAGAAGAAAGGAAAACTAAGTTCATTGGTCCTTTTTCTAGAGTTTTTGGTAAGGCTATTATTGAAATTATTGACATGAAAAAAAAAATTATTGACATGAAAAAAATACAAACGTGTGGAATACAAAAATAGCTTTTATGAATAGTCCTGTAATTGCTGACAAAAAAAAGAATAGTCCTGTCAGATAGACATAATAATCAAGGACTAATAAAAGTACACAAAGCCACATTTAGCAGACTATGTAAGGCCACGTATGAGTTAGAAGGTAGCCTACACAAGCGGTTTTGCAAGCGTATTAGTTTATCAACATTGGATACAATACAGGAAAGACGCAAAACGGACCACAACTTGTATTTAGCTATTCATTGCTTAAAATGCTCCCTAATTCATTATGCCCTCTTCACTCCTCAATATACTTCCTAGCCATCCCTAACTTTACTGTTATGGTTCTCTTAATACTGTCATGGCATATTTTAGGTATTTTTTTCTATCTTGATGGATATATTTGTGGCAAGTCATGTTTGCCTTGTCCTTGCTGTTTGTATGTTTCTTTAGAAGAATGAATCACTTTCTCTTGAATCTTTTTGGGCCAGACCTCTGAATTTTGACTCATTTTGTTCTGAGAATGCAGAATTCGAGCCTGGCCTTACATAGTCTGCTAAATGTGGCTTGATGAATTACAGTTAGCTGGAATGGATGGAGATACCGAATTTGGTCCAAGGATCAAATTAGCTTTGTTGATTACAAAATCTTGAGAAAAGTAAGCATGGCTCTAGATATGCCATGTTTGACACAGTAAGTATCTTAATGAAACTGTGTTAGTATTTATCAAGCTTGTGAATAAAAGACTTTGGATAATGAAACTGTGTGTACTCTGTTGTAACAGTGGGAAGCGTCCCGGTGACGTTATAATTACTTGCGAGTTACTAGAAGTTTCGGGCAGAAAAAGAAACAGTGTTGCGTTAAAACAACTGATGAATGAGATAGAATATGCATTGGATGGTGTTGGAGTCGGATATCCTCGGATATTGAGGCTCTGTCGTTGCGTTTCCAAATTGTTGCAATCAGAATTCAGAAAGCAGGAGATGATAATCTCATTTCGTAACACTTCATATTTTGCTGGTTTGTTTTGTAAATATGGCACAATGACTACTACACTAGTAGTACATCACCAAAAGGTTTTCTCTGTCACAATTTAGTTTTTTTTTTTGGGGAGTTCTGTATATGTGAATAGGTGAGGCTATAACTAATTTTGGTTGCTCTCATTCAAACTTAGATTGTTTTGTCATCTTTCATGTAGTGTTTACGTTTGCATTTTGTAAAATTGTTTTATGAAAAAAAAGACTGAAACTCTTTGTTCACCATAAAAAAAAAAAAAAAACTGAATTCACCATGTCATGCCTACATTTCAAGATACCAGGTATACCTATGTATATTAATGATGGCAAGACCTTATTCATGCAAGACTTTAAACGTTAATAATTGGTTGACACCTGTGTGCACAGTTGTACATAAGTAAAAAATAAAAATGGTGTAGGCCACTCACTCTTATCCCCATCTTACATTGAATCTAGAATCTAGATTTTGGAGTGATGTATTTACTTTATCTGCTACCATATTGATATTACGTAGTAATGTTCTCTTCTTTCCACATTTGTATGACAAGCCTTTTAAATAGTTCAAATATCATTTCAGTTACACCCAACTGTCAATTGCAGGTAATACCTCAAATCTGAATGTAAACTCATTGTGTCACTCACACACAGATAGATTCATCAAGACTATGTTCAAACAAGAGATTCCATTACACATGGGTATACATATATAACTCACATGATATGTATGTACATCAGATTACCCCATCCCCGGTCTAAATCTGCTGAAGAATCAACCGTGACGCAGCCTAATTTTCATAGTAAAAGCAGTAGCTGTACACAACAACAAACACACCCAAACCCAACCAAAAGAAAAACAGCCTCTATACCAAAGAAAAGTAGTCACCAAACATAAGAAGAAACCTGCTGGTCTTCTGCTACAAGAGGAGTCCTACACAAGGGGCAAGTGATGTTCCAATAGTCTATCCATTTCTCCACGCATGTTTTGTGAAACAAGTGTCCGCATTTTAGCTTGTTGACCTCTGAACCCTCTTCGAATTTCGTCAGGCATACCGAACACTCGCTGTCCTCCTGTTTTTGGCACAAGCTCTCGAACTTGAGCGTTGGAGTCCTGTTCCTGAATTCCTCAAGGAAACTCTCAGGCTGGCAGATCCGGAAATCGAAAGTCTCGGAAGTTGGAATCTCTGAAGATGCTACTGAAGAAGGAGAGAGACGGATTCCTACTAGGTAAAGCACTGATCTGACAATGCCTTTGAACATGGAGATTGATAATGCTGCGTTGACTAATATAATGCATAGCATTCCTTCTGATGGACCAGGAAGGCTTGATAGACCCATCTTGTGATCTGGACAAAATAAACAACAGAAACTTGCTTCAAACCGAACTCAAAAGACATTGAGGAAATGTTTTGTTTATTTATTTATATATTCACTTTTGGTCTCAAATGAAACTTGAAACCAAGTTTGTCCAACCCTACACAGCTAATCTTATCAAAATTTATATATAAAAATTTTTACAAAAAATAAGAAAAAAAATTTTACATATCAAACTTTCCAACTAGGCGTAGAGAGACTCAATTATAGACTGAGAGATTCCAAATGATTCGAAAATAAAAATAATTTGCCAGAGTAATTCTTGAATCCACACAGATGATTCTCATTTAATCAAAGCTCATGTCAGTGAGTCATACAATATTTCCCTCTAAAGCAAGGAACTTGGATGAAAACTTCAGTAATGGATTCAAGATTTGACGAGTTAATCAAAGAATTTATCAAGAAACCAAGAATCAAGAATTTTTCTGATAAAGCATCAACCTTTTTCCTAGCGAAATTACAAAGGGAACAAATGAAAATCAAGTAAACAAAAACCTGGAGTCAAAGTATGAAAGGCGATGATGGTCACTGATTGAAAGATATAATTTACCTTAATACCCTTTGTGTGTGTTTTCCTCTGGTGAAAGGTAGTGTGTGGTGTTTCGGAGAATCTGAAAAGTGAGAGATGGGTTTGGTTTGAGTGCTTCTTCCATTGTTATTTTATAAATAGTTAAGCACATCACAGAGCTTCCAACATCTTTAACCAGAGAAGCCTTAACTATGGTTAGTCGACCCAGTTTATTCTATCTCAGCCTTTCGTGTTCTTGGATTTAACCATGGTTACTTTATATCATCAACTGTACTTCCTTTGCAATTTTTTATTTGCTCTTCTTTTTTATAATGATATACACATAATCTCCCCACAGGCTAATAGAGTAGACCATGTTTCTAAAAGAAAATATATTAATTTTGGTGTTGATGATAGCTTAGTGATTTGTACGATTGTTAATAAAATTTTTGTTATAATATATAAAATATCATTGATATTATTGTTTGTCTTTTCTTTTACATTTAGTTTATGCACGAAATCGCTCGTTAATTTTTCAGATTATACAAATATTAGAGAAAAATAACAAAAATGATAGATAATCTTCAAGTCTTAAAAATATGTCTTTAATGATAACTAATTCATTCAAACCTTTTGAGAAGTCTGGTCATGATGTTGGATCTTGAATCATTGAAATTAAAAACTTGCAATATGTTCTAACAATGTTGATAGATTGTGTGTTGAATCATAGTTCCATAGTCCATGTTTGTTTTGGAGGCTCTTTCCGTACCCTTCCATATATATTGAATTATGCTTCATAAGTCCAAGAACCATCCACTAAACATATGTTTTATAAACGTAAGGTGTCAGTGAATGATGAAATGGTTGCACTTCCTTAGTTTCTTTTGTATTCGTTTTAAAACACGCTTTACATTCACCTTCCGCTTCCGTGATTCTCCTAAATAGTTTGTCATCACAAAATTTTCACAAATATCATATTACTCATGGACAAAAAGTCTCTCTCCAGTTATGAATCTTCGATAACATTTTTTTTTCATAATAGATAATCTATGTTTATATAAACATTAAAAATGGGGAAAATAATGGACATGAAAGTGTAGATGGTAATGTCCAGGCCTACAAAACATGAAAATATTCAAAATAGCATGATTAATATATTCATTTACTTCCCCACATCGAAGGTAATAATTATCACATTGCATATAACGATGTGTTAAGTTTCGTGTTACCGCAAAATGTCTTGTTATAGTCTACCACATAAGATGACATATCTTACAATCTGCTATACAAGATGACATATCTTACAATCTGCCATATAAGATGACGTATCTTTGGAAGAACACTTATTTTTCAAGAAAAGACTTGAAGCTTTGTGATGCTAGTTTCAATTACCATAGCCTCATATTCACGGTTATAATATTCGTTGCCACATTATAACTAGATTTTATTGTATAATCAACATTATTTTGTAGCTTCAACAAAATTTATCACCTCGGGTGAATTGCATAACGGACAAATTCTGAATAAATGGTATATCATTTGGTTCAAAACATATCTATATTTCACTCTTTAAGTTGATCACTGTCATCTTTGGATGAACAACCAAGACATTAGGCCGAGCTGGTCTCACATGACTCGTTGGAATCCATGGATCCTTCTATGCTTTTATTTCAATCTAGAATGCACTTTTATCAGATATCTGAAAATGGTAAGAGCATAGCTACTGATATACTTGTCCAAACATAAGAAGAACTATCAATAGCAACTGAATACAAAGACAAACTTTGTCTATAATACTTTCCACACAATACTCTTGTGAGAAGAGGATATGAGAACCGTACCATACACCATAGTTGTTTGTCAATAATATCAAACTAAAATCATAGATCATACAAAAACCAAAACCGCCTTTCTCTTTTTGGCAACACAGATTTTTTTTTCATTTGGTTCAATACATCTCTCGTTTATGTGGATTGGAGCTCCACTAAAATCATGCAATAGCACTCGCGAACTTTTCACATATATCCAATGATAAAGGAAGTTGGACATAACATAGATTGGAAAAGGAAAGATAATAGATTTTATAAGAATATATTTTTTCCTCTTGATAACCACTGAAAAAATCATTTATTAATTATAGATTGTAATCTATTTTTGATGAATGCAAAAATATTACATTTCGATTCACTAATATCTTTTGAAATTCTCAAGTAGAATTTTAGTCCGCTTCGTTGTCACTATCCAAAAAGTTATGATCATTTGTTTTATATCACCAAACACTTAAAACACTTTCTTACAATATTTACTTATATATATTAATTATATTTGTTTACCCTAATTAATATAGTATTTTAGAGTAAACAATAACAGAAAGTAAAAGTGATATGAAACAACTAAATGATATTTAACTGAAAGATTATGAACAAAACCACTATTGAAAATGTTATTCTTAACTATTCTAATATATAAAATACACAATTATATATATCGACAACCAATTACAAAATAAAATTGAAACCTTTTACTTTCGTGAGAAGTATCAAACTCATACAAAAGAAAAATGCTAAACGTACAAATAAAAGGTAAATAGGTAATCATATGAAAACTTGGTTTACCAAAAACCTACTTATTTTACAGTTCTATATCATTGATGTTAGGAGTTTTCAAGGCTCCTAAGACAAATGTTGTAGTATAAAAGATTGTCGAACCAGTTCTGAGGGATATCAAAGCACCGAGAATGCAAGTACTCACTTAATCTAAGTGCAACAATGATTTAGATGGGTTTTAAGCTATGACTAAAACTAAAAAACAATAACAGAATGATACTTTTTGACTAAGGGAAAAGAGAACTCATGGGTATAGGGATTAGACCTTGGGTGATCAAGTATCGAACTAAGGATGGCAAATGATCAATCAAACTATCGACCTTAAGCCTAGACACAATTCTAAGCAAGCTCTATGTCTAGATGAATGCTCATTTGCTAACATATCTCAAACATCAAATGTCTTTGGTTGAATAATATGAAAGCAATCATTACTAACAAGTTTATTAGCTATCTTAGCACCTTTAACAACAAATGTCTTTGGCAAAGTATACTAAAAGCCTAGGAGAGTTGTCTCGGGCATTTCATCGAACACCTTTCGGGTGAGAAATGCCTAAGGATCAACAACTGAGTGGCCAACTCAGAAGATGCATTATGATTACTCTACTAGCAAGGAAATATGAATGATCTACACTAAAACATCCTAGCTCTAACCTAATCACCCTTAATCTCCCTAACCCATGAATTCAAAAGGTGATTACTCACTAATCTCCATGATTTCTCTTAAACCCATATTGGATTTTAGATTAACCATGTAGAGAAATAGATAAGAAATCAACAAGAACACAAGATGAAAGCAATGAAATCTGAATCAAAAGAGGTTTTTTACTAGTTCTTCTCTAGAAAAGAGATTATCTTTGCCTCCAATGGCTTACAAAGTACTTAACTTAGGTTTAGAAAGTGTAAAACATCAAAACAAATGACCAAAAGGTCCCTGAAAAATCATAAGTTTCGTCCAAGCAAAACACGCGGAGGGACTTCGTGGTGTAGCTCCGAGACGTAGCTCTGGGTTGGGAGCTACCTTATGGTGTCGCTCTGGAAGGTCCCTCCAGGCCTATGTTTTGGCCTCCAAAGTGATGAAAAGGCGAGTGACGTAGGGGTGTAGCTCTGGAAGGTCGCTCTGGGTTGGGAGCTACCTTATGGTGTCGCTCTGGAAGGTCCCTCCAGGCCTATGTTTTGGCCTCCAAAGTGATGAAAAGGCGAGTGACGTAGGGGTGTAGCTCTGGAAGGTCGCTCTGGGTTGGGAGCTACCTTATGGTGTCGCTCTGGAAGGTCCCTCCGCGATGCTCGACCAGGATGGATATGCCTCTAGTAAATTGATCATAACTCCTTCATTACATCTCCAAATGACTTGAAACCACTTCCATTAGAAAGCTAACTCAATTTTCTGTGTCTCCACAAAATCTTAGCAACAGAAGATTTCTCTAAGGCCTCCATCCATGCTCATCTTTCACCCCATTTTGGATCATAATGCTCCCAAACATCTCAAATCACTCCATGGCACACTCCAGCACCTAATAAGGACAATGAATGCAAAATGCAACCTAGACATGGCTAAATCCTAATCTATATGATGAAAATGCTCATGGATGAATGGATAAAACAATGTAAATATGCAAGATATCAACTCCCCCAAACTTGTTCTTTTACTTGTCCACAAGTGAACTTTCTAGAACTCATAGGGAGAGAGGTTGAAGGTGGGAGCACATAGCCAAAAGAAACACAACTAGCACACTCTCTTATTACACTCTAGCTTCTCTAGGCCTATCTTAACTCTTTTTGTTCTTACACTCATCATCAAGCATCCACACATTCAAATCAACCAACTCTCACATTCATTAAGCACAAAACATCAGGTGAATTCTTGCAAATGGTCAGTTGGTCCAAGTCATTTGGTTGGGTAAGGGAAGGCTTTTATTCAAGTGATTCAAGAGATTCAAAACATATGATCTTTAAGGTGGTTTACTCTCGAAACAAGTAGCCTTGACATTGCACATAATATATCTAAGAAAGGGATCAACTCATGCATACAATGCTCAATCTCCATTGTTCTACCCTTTTCCCAAACAAACAACTACACAATCATTTCCCAATGTCAAACCCAACTCACATCTCTCACCAAAAGATCCTAAGAACATCAACTCTTTCTCTTTGAAATCTACAAGGGATTTTTCACAACCTCAAAACATTTCTTAGCTCTTAACAACTTTGCTAGCCCCCTTTTTCTTTTCTTTTTCTTTTTTTTTCTTTTCTCTTTTTTTTTTCGTTTTTCTTTTTCCTTTATTTTTTTTTTTTTTTTTTTTTTTTAGGCTGGGGGCCAAGACTTTTCAAAACTTGAGCTAGAGGCTTCTCTACTTATCCCAATAAAACAATTCACTTAAGCACAAAGAGTCTATTCTTTTCCTTTTCATTCCTCCCAAATCATAATCACAACACTCACCCCCCACCTATAGCTAGACAATAGAGTGCCCAATCTAGCAAGAATGAAGATCAAGCATTGTCGTTCCCGATACTCTCAACATTATGCACATGTAAGACTTTCCGAAAAAGGCCTCACTCATCAAACAATGAAAGCTTAAAAGGAGGGAAGGGTTTTGGGAGTGGTCTACCACTAGAGTTTGTCAAAATAAGATTGGCATAAAGGATGTGACAACTCAAGTGTGTATAGCCATGACTCAGTACACAAGGGACCATGAGCAAGAGGCATTAAGTTCGTTCAGTTCAAATAAGGTTGTAGTTGGCTTCAAAGACTGAGTTTCAGCAATCAACAAGTTTCAGGAAGAGTTTTCAAGGCTCGAAACATACAAGTCTTTTTGAGAGGTGCAAAAGCTACTCAGGTGCAACGTAGTGTTCTTTACAAGGCATTTAAAATCATTGCTCCCAATGCAAGTGAATGCAACCTATATGCTCTAGACTCTCCTAGAAATGCAAATGATGCAAACTAAATGATTGTTTTTTTTTTTTTTTTTTATGCAAATAGGTATGCAATGCATGACTCAATGAAACAACATCAAAGCAAACATGATCAAATACTTGGTACCTCCCCCAAACTTGAGTTACACAGTCTCTGTGTTGTCAAGTAGAGAGAGATACCGAAAAGAAGACTAATATGCAAAAAATGAAATGGTATATACAAGGGAGTGTGGTGGTTTACCTTCTATAGGGAATGAGTAGAGGGAGATGCTCCCTCCTCGTCGTCCTCAGGTGGTAACTCTTCAAGATGCTCATCAGCAGGAGTGGCCATCTCTTCAATGTAGAAGGCTTGCCCGAACACAGTTGGTTTCCTCATTTTCTCCTTAATGTCAAAGTGGAGGATGTTCTCTTTACCCAAATGGAGATCAATCGTGCCTTCCTTCACATTAACAATAGCTCCTGCTGTAGCTAAGAATGGCCTTCCTAGAATCAATGGGTCTTGAGCCTCCTCACCCATCTCAAGCACCACAAAATCTGTAGGTATCTCATACCTTCCAATCTTCACAGGGAGGTCCTCTAAGATGCCCACAGGGTACTTCACTGAACGATCAGCTAACACCAGAGAGAGTCTACACTTCTTGTACTGAGTGAATCCAAGCTTCTTTGCAACAGACAAAGGCATCAAGCTGACACTAGCTCCCAAATCGCAGAGACTTTTCTCAAATACCATAGGTCCAAGAGCACAAGGTAGTGTGAAGCTTCCTGGATCCTCTAATTTCTCTGGAACATCAAGCCTCTGGATGATGGCATTGCACTCATGGGTAAGAGTCATCATGCCTTCCATCTCCTTCTTCTTTGCAGCTACAACATCTTTCAGGAAATTGTTGTATTGAGGAATCAACATGAAAGCATCGATGATGGGCATTGCAACCTGAGCTTCACTCATTTGCTTCTCAAACAGAGCCTTGTACTTCTCTAGCAGCTGCTTCTTGAATCTACCAGGGAATGGAAGTTTGGGTTCATAGGGAGGAGGAACAAAAGAACTTTCACTTGCTGGAGTTACAACTTCACCATCTTTTACTGTCTTCTTCTCTTCCCCAACCTTTCCTTTACCTTTGGCTTCCACTATCTTCTCCAAGATCTCGTCATTGATCTTCTCATCAACAATCACCACTTCATCATCTATGTTGATGGCAACCCCCTCACCTAGTTTCTCAGCATCCTTGGTGAGGGTTCTAGGAGGTAACTGTTTACCACTCCTAAGGGTGATAGCTTTGGCCTCCTTGGGGTTTTGGTCAGACTTTCCAGGTAGAGATCCTTGCTGGCGATTCTGGTGAGTGTTCATGGAAGCAAACTGATTCTCTAAATTCCTGACTGTAGAAGCAAGGTGTGAGAATTTGTTGTTGAGCTCATTGTAGCTCCCATCAATCTTGGTATGAAGGTTCTTCAACTCATAACCAACATGCTTCTCACTTCTAGTCTGAGACTCCAAGATTTGTTTCAGTAAGGTATCAGTGCTGCTCTCTTGAGGAGCAGAGGAACCAGACGAGGGATTTTGCTGAGGCTGATAGCTGCCTTGCTGATTGTTCCGAGGCTGATAACCACTCTGCTGGTTGTTGGAATAGGACTTCTGTTGGTAGTTGTTGTACTGAAAGTTGGGTTCTTTCTTGTACCAGCTACCATTGTTGTTGATGAAACACAGCTCTTCCTGACCTTCCAAACCCTCAACTTCATGGACAACAGCGGGTGTCTCTTGGCTTGGGTTGCCAACAAAGTGCAGCTGCTCTTGGGTAGCTTTATCAGCAAGGAGGATGTCTATCTTATCCTGTAGAGCTTTCAACTCCTTCCTCGTTTGCTTATCCTCAGTTCTACTGCTTCTGTCGTGGTCTCCACTGTAGACTGCATCACTCTTAACCATGTTGTCAACCAGCTCCTCTGCATCCTCCTCAGTTCTCCCCAAGAAGAACCCATTACTAGCTGTATCCAGTCTGGCTCTGTACTTAGGGAGAGCACCACGGTAGAATGTGCTCAGCAAGCTCTCCTTAGAGAAACCATGGTGTGGGCATTGAGCTTGATAGCCCTTGAATCTCTCCCAGGCTTCACTGAAACCTTCCAAGCCCTTCTGTTGAAAGCTGGAGATCTCGTTTCTCAGCTTAGCAGTTCTTGAAGTAGAGAAGAACTTCTCCAAGAATGCTTTCTTGCAGTCATCCCAAGTGGTAATGGAGTCGCTGGGTAGAGACTTCTCCCACTGACGTGCCTTATCCCCCAAAGAGAAAGGGAATAGCTTGAGCTTTAAGGCATCTTCGGACACACCATTGGTTTTTGACAACCCACAGTAGCTGTCGAACCTGTCCAAGTGATCAAATGGATCCTCTAGAGCCAAGCCATGATACTTGTTGTTCTCAATCACGTTGAGGAGTCCTGACTTGATCTCAAAGTTGTTGGCTGCCACGGCGGGTGCTCGGATTCCCAATCTATGACCATGAATGTTGGGACGGTCGTAAGTGCCAATGGGGCGAGCTGCTCGCTGTTGGTTAGGTGGACCATTGTTGTTAGCGCCATTGACGCCTGCATCTTCTTGATGAACGTCTCCCATGTCAGTGTTCAGTCTCTGCAATTGAGCCTGATGTTCTTCTTCTCTTCTCTTTCTAGCACACTCTCTCTCTAAAGCTCTGATGTCTGCTGCTCTTGGAACTAGGTTTGATGGACCCTTGCTCCTCAAGTTCATACACCTGTAGATTAAAGGGAGGTGAAGAAGAGTTAGTAACAAAAGAATATAAAAATGACTTAGTCTCAAGCAATTGACTAAATCTCAATGTTCAAATCGACTCAGAATTTGGCAACGGCGCCAATTTGATGTTAGGAGTTTTCAAGGCTCCTAAGACAAATGTTGTAGTATAAAAGATTGTCGAACCAGTTCTGAGGGATATCAAAGCACCGAGAATGCAAGTACTCACTTAATCTAAGTGCAACAATGATTTAGATGGGTTTTAAGCTATGACTAAAACTAAAAAACAATAACAGAATGATACTTTTTGACTAAGGGAAAAGAGAACTCATGGGTATAGGGATTAGACCTTGGGTGATCAAGTATCGAACTAAGGATGGCAAATGATCAATCAAACTATCGACCTTAAGCCTAGACACAATTCTAAGCAAGCTCTATGTCTAGATGAATGCTCATTTGCTAACATATCTCAAACATCAAATGTCTTTGGTTGAATAATATGAAAGCAATCATTACTAACAAGTTTATTAGCTATCTTAGCACCTTTAACAACAAATGTCTTTGGCAAAGTATACTAAAAGCCTAGGAGAGTTGTCTCGGGCATTTCATCGAACACCTTTCGGGTGAGAAATGCCTAAGGATCAACAACTGAGTGGCCAACTCAGAAGATGCATTATGATTACTCTACTAGCAAGGAAATATGAATGATCTACACTAAAACATCCTAGCTCTAACCTAATCACCCTTAATCTCCCTAACCCATGAATTCAAAAGGTGATTACTCACTAATCTCCATGATTTCTCTTAAACCCATATTGGATTTTAGATTAACCATGTAGAGAAATAGATAAGAAATCAACAAGAACACAAGATGAAAGCAATGAAATCTGAATCAAAAGAGGTTTTTTACTAGTTCTTCTCTAGAAAAGAGATTATCTTTGCCTCCAATGGCTTACAAAGTACTTAACTTAGGTTTAGAAAGTGTAAAACATCAAAACAAATGACCAAAAGGTCCCTGAAAAATCATAAGTTTCGTCCAAGCAAAACACGCGGAGGGACTTCGTGGTGTAGCTCCGAGACGTAGCTCTGGGTTGGGAGCTACCTTATGGTGTCGCTCTGGAAGGTCCCTCCAGGCCTATGTTTTGGCCTCCAAAGTGATGAAAAGGCGAGTGACGTAGGGGTGTAGCTCTGGAAGGTCGCTCTGGGTTGGGAGCTACCTTATGGTGTCGCTCTGGAAGGTCCCTCCAGGCCTATGTTTTGGCCTCCAAAGTGATGAAAAGGCGAGTGACGTAGGGGTGTAGCTCTGGAAGGTCGCTCTGGGTTGGGAGCTACCTTATGGTGTCGCTCTGGAAGGTCCCTCCGCGATGCTCGACCAGGATGGATATGCCTCTAGTAAATTGATCATAACTCCTTCATTACATCTCCAAATGACTTGAAACCACTTCCATTAGAAAGCTAACTCAATTTTCTGTGTCTCCACAAAATCTTAGCAACAGAAGATTTCTCTAAGGCCTCCATCCATGCTCATCTTTCACCCCATTTTGGATCATAATGCTCCCAAACATCTCAAATCACTCCATGGCACACTCCAGCACCTAATAAGGACAATGAATGCAAAATGCAACCTAGACATGGCTAAATCCTAATCTATATGATGAAAATGCTCATGGATGAATGGATAAAACAATGTAAATATGCAAGATATCAACTTGTATATTGTATTACATTTATAATATTTAGTAGACTTTGACTAATATTTTCTTGAGATTAATCACAGGAACTTCAGTTTGATAACATGTTTATGTATTATTGGTGATATTATTTTCATTTTATTAAATATATAATATCTAATAAAATTATTCTAATTTTTTTATTTGCTACAACAACAACGGCCAGTACTACAACTACCAGTTGCCTGATATTTGGCTCTACAAAAGTAGACACATGCAGCTTCTCGGTTACAAGGATAATTGCATTTTGTAATTTTTTCTTCTACTCCAAAATCTATTCAATTAATAATAAATAATACAATATTAAAATTATGTAGGAATAAAAACATTAGCATAACTGAAATTAAATGTCAAAGTAATATTCTAGTACCCGGAACATTATTGGTGCAGTGAACATTTGAAGTCATGAAGAAAATAGTGAAAACAAATGAGATTAATATATTTTGGAAGAAACTCATTTTGTAGGATGTTTTCTAAATTGTTTGAGTGTTCTGTTACTTTGGATTGATATTATATATACAAACATGAACTTGCATAAAAAATCTCTAAGAGAAAATCTTTCATTTAATTTTCTTAGATTACAGTCAAAAATAATATAAAAGTGATTTCTTACCTAAAGTGTGGACTTTTTATTTTCTTTCATATTACCTTGTCCATATATAATTTTATATTGACTATTGAGATGTATTTTTCAAACTGTAATAAATATGAATTAAAATTGTTATTATGGACTGAATATTTCCATTAACGTTAGTATATATAACTCTAAAAAATATTTAATTATTCTATTATTTACATTAATGTTTTATGAATTTTTGATTTTATATCATTTTAGATGAAAACTAATTATGAATTATCAGTTTTCATTTTAATTCACTTTAAACTTATAATTTTTTATTAATTATTATTTTTGTAAGATTTTGATAAATAATGTAAAATATATTTAGTATTATATATTCATATGGTTATTCCAATCTTTCATTAAAAATATATTATGATTTCTCTTATAAAACACAGATATGAAAAAGTTTTACATATGTAATGTAAATATGTTCACATCAAGTTTTTGATAGTACAATCATAGATAATTATATATATAAAAGATATCAAATATCTAGTAATTGTCAAAATTGAATTTATATAACTAAAAAAATCTGGCAACCTTTACATGTGTTAAAATAAAGTCATAGATCATGGATATTTATAAAAATCTGCAATCATAGATCATGGATTTTAGGCTTAAAATAGTCTTTATGTGTAATCAAAAGATAAAAAGTAACTTCATATAGTTTCAAAAGAGAAATAAATTTATATCTAAAGCGCTATTTTTTTTATCATGTATTAGTTGTATATATTAGGGATTAGTCTCCATAGAAACATGTTTCCGTTTAATTTATTTCCAGAAATTTTTTTTTTCCGCCTTGTATTATTGATGTTTTAAGTATTTTAAAAATGAAAAAAATTAACAAACATCACAACTATTCACAAATCATAAATATTTACTCTAGCCATAGCAATACATATTTTTCTAAAATCTAATGGTTACTCTATTTTTATTTTTGTAAGACTTTAGCTTATATTCGCAAATTTAATATTGAAAAGCTAAATTTATACACATGTAACAAAAATATATAAAAACTTCTAAAAAATCATCCAATTTTTAAATATGTAAATTAAAAGTAATTATATATAGCAGATCTAAATTCTTCTCAAAACTTAAAAATATCCTTAAGAAAACAAATAATGCACAGAAATGTAAACATAAATTTATAAAAAACTTAAAAATAGATCAAATGTATAGAATAAAAGCTTTTAAATAATTTTTTCATCATCCAAAAACAATGGTACCTTTTAAATGTGTGTGTCAAAATTTAATTTATAATTAAAAATATATGACCATAATATTGCTAGAAGTTTTTAAATAAGCTAATTCAACTCACTTTTTTTTCTAAATAATCTAGGCAAAAATATTTTATTTGTATATATTTTCTGTATATTATAAAATAAAAAATAATCATAACAAAGTTTTGAAGGATAAATTGTACCATTTTAAATAAATTAAATAAAAATACATGTTAGAAAAGTCACCTTAAAGTTTGTAACAAAAACCTTACAAAAGCTATTCTAATTTCAATTCTTTGTAGTTTTAACTAAAATTCCTCAGATTCTTAATCCAATACATCTTCTTAATGCTTTTAAACCAATTAAATTGAAATAGACCAATTTAAAACCGAAATATTTAAAAAGAATGTGATAAAATAAATGAAAACTTTAAAAATATATA